>NC_085047.1:104898180-105205991 GCF_963662255.1 Cinclus cinclus
TATACAACGGTCACAGTTTTCTTTTACTCAGAGGAGCACAGAGTGATGCTGGTTGTCATTCTTACTCTGCTGTGTGGCAGCGTAAATAGTCCCCTTTCTAACCAACCTGGTGGGAAAAGTCAATATCCCATCAGCAAAGGAGGTAAACACATCAGGAGCTGTGTCCTCTCTCATCTTCCCCTGCTCTGTATTACTACAGTTCTTTAAATCTCTTCTCCCCAGTCATCAGATGCACTTGTGTCATTCAAATGCACGGTGCTGCAGACACAGCCCTGCCCACCTCTCCTCCCGGCTCCCATTCTCTTATAATTGAAACTTAAAATTGGCCTCATTACTTCAACGAGGCCCCTCATATTTCTCCTTTTTTTTTTTCAGTCCACCCTTTCCTGCCTGCCTCTACAAGGGTAATTGCATCTAAGAAATGTTTGAAGCATACTGTCAGAAAGGTTATTGTGTATAATTGGAGTTTAGATTTAATGTTGAGGGGAGCTGGGAGCTCTGTTAGTGGGATGGCTGGAACCCTGAAGCCTAAATTGTATACGGACCTGTATTTCTGTTCCCTACTTTCAGCCCTGGTGTATTGTTTGCCTCAATGTTCTAATGATTAATGTGCCTTCCTGCTCTGTTCACATGTGCCAGCTGTTCACATTGATGTATTTTACCTTGGTTCCTCCTGAGCTCCAGGAAGCTTTAAACTCCTTTGGCCTAGTTTTGAGGTATAAGGATGGTATTTTCCAGAGTTTCTTGGTATAAAGAGCATGGTTTGGCTAACGTGAGCAGTTGCAAGTGAACCCAATTACTGTGTCATTAATCTTGAAAATATATAGACAAGTGAGAGCTCAGTTTGCGGCAAAGTGGGATTAGTGTTTTTATGGATGTGGTTAAGACAATTTTCAAGGTTTGTTTAATTTAACCCTATATATAAATAGTTTCAGCATCATTAAATGTGTTTTGCTGTAGTGACTTCAGCCTATTCATGAGCAGATTCACATAATCAAGCTTTTATTGTATTGGAGTTGTAGTTTAAGGAAAATTCAATTCTGTTAATAGACTTTATGTCATTACTGTCTATGTAACAGTAAAATTTGGTATCTTCAACAATGCATCTTCCTCTGCTTACTGCCCAGACACAAAACTGAATGTGACAGCACAATACATAAGTTCTTCACAACAATGCATGAAAGGTGCTTATCAAAGAGCTTTTAATCAACATATTCACTTATTCAGGCATTGTTAATTTAATTTTTAAAGAGTTGATAGCTTCATGCAGAGGAGTTGACTTCAGTGGAACTTTGTGAATAACACTGAAAACCTAAGCAGGTGGCAATTTCTAAGTAAAACATTGCTGTTTGTATTGTATCTAGAGCTAGTCTGCTAAGATCATATTACAACATCTGAGGCTCCCTAGAAATATTTGTGAATCCTCATGGAGGAGAAATTCACAAACCTCAAAATTACAATAGCTTTTTCTGTGCCTCCCATCTCCTCATGTAGCAGTCCTTGACTTGGCTGCTGAGATGAAGGTGTGTCTGATGGGACACCTTCATCTCAGTCATAGCACAGAGGTGAGTTGTCAAAAAAAATGAATCATTTCATCCCTTATACATAGACTCAAAAAAACAGAGTGTCCTTCTCCATGAAAACCTTTTATTAAATAAATTCCACTGTTTTTAGAAACAATTGGTTTTTCTTCTTAACTTGTGCTGTAGAGTAAAAGCTATTTTGAGAGGTGATGGAGGCTCCTCTATTGCCTATTCAAAGGACGAGGAGGGCTGCGAAGTGTCAGGCAACAGCTTTCAGGCAAAGCTAATGAGCAATAGAAGGATGGTGTTGGTTGCTCACAAGACAGATGCTTTACCCTGCACCTACCTGTAAGTACCTGTGCTGTGCTCTTCTAGTTCTGCTGCACTTGGAGTCCCTCCAGTCTAAAAGCAGGGAAGATGTCTGGCAGGGCACCTTGTTTTGGGGTGTATGTGGTCTCCAGTGTTCCAAGGTGTAATTGCAGGAGCAGGCTTTTGGGTAGGATTTGGTGTTTCTAGAATGTGGAGTTGGTTGGAAAGTATGAGCACAACTATGCCAGATCTGCATCCACTTGGCATTGCTGTATAATAGAGTAGTGGAATATTTTGCTCTTTTAGTCTTTGTCTACAGCTTTTATAAAGGAAAAGCTGTACAGTCACCCAAACAAAATCCCTTGGGTTTGTTTTTTTTTTTTTTTAATGGCATAAAATCTAACCAAAAAGGAAAACAACAGCCAAAAAAAAAAAAAAACAACAAAAAACAACCACACATACAAACAGAAATAGAACAGCTTGGTCTGTGGTGCTGAAATATGTGCAGACTCATGCACACACCTGACCTTACACACACATAAAGGTACAGGTGAGTAAATGTCCTCCAGACATCTCTTATCAGGCATTGGGAGCCTCTTCATTCCTGTGTCAGGTGAACCTGACATCTCGTGGTTGAGGTACTGGCCATCTTCTTTCTGTTTTAGGGTAAAGTAGCATGGAATTCCCCTTGTTTGTACTACTTCCCTTTTCTTTCCAGTGCCTCCATGGTGCTGAGGATCGCGATTCCCATCCTGCACACAAGGTGCATTTGAGAACACACAGGACTGGTGATAAGTCTGCCCCGGGCTGTGCCAGTATTAACAGCAGGGATGAGGAACATGAGTTGAATGTGAACTGTGATCTCCTTCAATTCTGAAGCCACCCTGGAGCAAAATCTGTCCCTACTTCTAACCCCTTGGGACTCTGGATAGTTCTCACCAAGTTAAGGCACCTGCCCTGTTACATGAGATCCTTTCAGAGACACCCAGCTATTGCTCCCTTTCTCTGCTGTGGCTTAGTGAACCCCCATTTCAGTCCAGCTAAACTGGATTAAGGGTGGCTCTTGCCAGTTTTCCCCTTGCTCCTGTGCTAGTGGGGCTGAGGGAGCCTTGGCCAAGGTTCGCCATGGCCTCTCACCAGCTCATACAGGAAAGGCAGGGAATGCAACAGAACGTGGGAGAGTTTGCCACAAATGTGTTCTTTGCTAACTGCAGCATTCACCTCGTTTTAAAATACCTTGTTTCACAGTCTAATGAATGCAAAAATCCTGTCTTTTTGTGGTCATTTAATCCCTCTCTGTTTTTTGGGTTTTTCCCCTTTGTTCTTCTAGAGTATTTGAGGAAGAAGCCACTCAGGAGGGAAGTCTCTGAGGCCTACAAAAGACTGAAGAGCACTGTAGACAAATGCCTGTCCATGAGTGCCTACTCAGAAGTGAACCTTGGCAAACTCTTCACCATCAGTATAGGAAGATCTGTGGGAGAGTCCAGTAATGAAAGACAGTGATTGATTAAAAATGGAGGAAGGCTAGTGCCTTGTTTATCAGTAATGATCTCTTCAGCAATACTCTATTTCAGTATGTACAATGATGTTTTAATAATCTTGTCTCTTTGGAGGAGGAAAAATGGGAATAAAATAATAATAAAAACACCTTGAATACTTCAGATCTACGAGAATCATACATCCTGTTTCCATCTTCCTTTATTTTCTTCATTGAGAAACCAGGGTTATTAAAATATGGAGTAGTTGATGTTTGCAATATTTTTTTGTTGTGTATTTAGACCTATGAGGGAAAAGGGGGTGGGGGAATTGCTGCTTTAATTGGATAATTCCCAGTGAGAGTTGCTGGAATGTAAGTGATCCTAGACTTTGCTCCAGGGTATTTACTAGAGGTGCTCTCAGGAAGAGAGGTTAGTAGAGGTCTCAGTAGGAGCACTAATGTTTTGCCTTTTCACGGTTTATCTTTTTCCTGATCATAAACATACCAATTAAAAACAATACTAAACCTAAATGCATATAAATGTCCTATTACCTTCTGAACAGAGGTAGGGACACTTTACTTTGAAATTCGTTAAAGAATGACTGAAACCTGGAGGTGCTAAAAATAGGGACCATTTTTTTATTAGGATCCTTTCCAAGCATCTTTAAGCACAGTATTTTGCCACATTGAAAATTTCTGTGTGGATGTAAAGACCAAGAAGGATGAACAAAACCCATTTCACACGTACAGAAGATATAAATGTGTTTCATTTCAAAGTATTTGAAAGTAAGCAATCGATAGGGAAAAATATTTTTGGGATGGTATTGTAACCATTAACAGGGGAATGGAAAGCAGCAAATCATAGTTACTGTTCTGTAATAATTACTGTGTTGGAGGTTTTACAGTTTTTACAGACAAATTGTATTTTTCATTTACTTCTAATAAAGTGACAAATAGATATGACAAGAGAATAAATTTGGTACATGCTTTTGTACACAAAATATTGTACTGTGTTTACCGTTAAGTTTGCAATGTGATAATGTAAGTTTATAAAAAATTGCTTTTAAATCTTAAACAGTATAAAATGTAAAGTTTGTTCACACTTGAAGGAAAAAAAAATAAAGTTTTCTAGTAAAAGAGAATTTGATTCTGTGATCTGATGGTTGAATATAGTCCATGCTAGGCCATATGCTCTGAATTTTTCCTGGTCTTACAGAATTGCTTCTGTGTCTATTTTTAGGACTAACACCTGTTAAAATAGGGAGCTTGAATAAAAAGTAAGAGGATCAGCATGGACACTGTAGGGATACACGTGTCTGTTTGTGTTCAGAGTATTTTATGACATTCATTTGCCCCCAGAGTGGTATTTGGAAAAGGCTGTGTGTCAGTATGGGTAGTGTCAGTTTGAATATCCCTAAATGCCCATCTTCCCCTAGCAACTTGTGGAACTAAACCCTTTCATTTCTGCTCACATGGAGTCCCTGCGGTGAGAAATGGAACCTGTGCATCTCTGGTCTTGTGCAGGTGTTGCCCCACCCTGGTGAGCTATCAATACTTCCCAATATGTTTAGTTGGGTTAATGCTGCAAAACAGACTTCATTTGGAGTCTTGTCTTGGAAAGAAGGTGATGCTGCCAACATGACATATTGAAGTTGCAGAACTTCAAAAGATTCTGGTTTGTTGTAATTTCACGCAGGGATTTTTAGATTTTTTTTGTGTCCGGCCCAATTAGGACTATGAAGATATTACTGATATTAACTGGATAGAATGCCTTAGGAAAGTGAAAAGCCTGACCTTCTCCTCCAAACATTAGGTATACAAATAAAATGGATAGATGTGGCATAACCTGACCCTGTGGCACTTGTATGTATCTGTATAATTACAGCTGAAGAGCCTGTTAATTTGCAAGTTTAGGGATGTTTAGATTAAATGAGAGTGTTGTGGAATGACTGTGTAGGGTGCAGCAGCACAGAGTGAGTGGCCCTGCGAGGGGCTGTTCCCCCCAGACACCCAGGCAGAGGAGCCCGAGCAGCACAGCCCAGAGCCCCCACCACCCCAGCCAGCAGTCCGGGGGGGGGGTTGAGGATGGGAAATGAGGCTTTTACCCCGAATGGAGGCTTTTTTTGATTCCTCTCAGCAAAGCTGGTCAGATCAGAGCTGAAGTCTTGGCAAGGAGTAAACCGGATTTTTTTTTCCTCTCCTCTCCCTCTCTAATCAGCTCTGGGCACCGTGCCTCGTCTTGGCCCCTCAGAAAGGCTGGGAAACGCAAAATCATCTTTATAGCATTTAATATTAAATGGACCTGGTAAATGCTGCGCTGTAAATAATTTGGGAAAGACTGAAGTTTCGGAGGTTTGCATCCTGAGGCTGGTCTGGCCTGAATCGCCTCCCCTTCCTTTTCCTCCTCGTATCCCCCTCCCCCACCCCGTGCTGTTAAAATTGAGGTTTGTGTTTATTTGTGTTTATTTGCAGTTGGGGAAGAGGAGTGTTGATATATGGAGCCGGTGGCCAGGTTTCGTTGATGACATATGCGATATGAAAAAGAATTCCCATCCGCAAACACGGTTGCTGCTGTGCCAAAATCCCTCTTTTCGCCGCCAAAGGCATCTTTCTAAGGCCGAAGCGGAGCACATCTTCCCCTTCGAATCCATCCCCGTCTTCTGCAGGGCACCTTAAATGCGCCTTAACTGAATAGTTCTCCCTCAGCCTCCTTATAGCAGTTTAATAGATTAACTCATCTGTGCCAGCTTCAAATTTCAGATTAAAATTCCTTCATCCCGAAGGCAGCATTATCAGGTTGTTGGAGGCTGTTTTCAAACCTTGGTTTTGAATAGCAGCGGCTCTGCATTAATTTAACCACTAAGCTAATAAGTAGGTTTCGTTTTGTTATGCTAAGCTTTATTGCTTTTCTTTTGATCAGAATGGTGTTGTTGAGCAAAGCAGCAGACAAGGCATTCTTTGATGAGGGAATTAGCGCTCTATTCTTCCTCTATTATTCATAGCACAGTGGAATATGTAAGTACCTGAGGGTGTCAAAGGAGAGCAGGCTCTATTGCAAAGTGTTCGCCTTGTTTCTCTCAATAGCTGACTATGAGATGATAAACCGCTTAATACACTGCACTAATTGGATGAGAGCAAAAAGAGATGGGAATTAAGGCACGGCGAAAGGAGAAAGTGCTACCAGCCTTCATTCACTCTTTCACCACTTTAACAGCACCAAAGGAGGCACAAGCTTTCTATAAGCAGACTAGGGGTTTTGTGCGGAGATAAAATGAACCTGTTAGTGGATTCAGGTAATACACTAATTATTGCACAGTATAAATACCACTACTGGTTTTATAACACGGAGGTAAACTTCTTTTGAGAAGGTTATAGGATTGCTTGGCAGCAGTATAGATCCTAATAAGGGACCAGAGTAATAACCCCCTGGATTAACAAAATTGCTGCTTGCAGAAGTATGATTCGGGCTTTTACGAAGATTTCAGCAGAATGAATAAAAATGACTGAATGACATTTCTTAATGCCTAATGGCTTGATAATGATTCCCTTTTCTTTGAGGTAAAAATGTATATTTCAGGCTGCACTGTTAATAACGTCCAAGGAACAAGCCTTATTTTTCCCATATTTTTTTTTTTCTTCGCCTAGTGTGGGTTTTCAGGGCTCAAAAATACGGCTGGGGGCGGGCGGGGTTGGGGGTGTGGGATATGAAATGCCGTGAGTGCAGAAGGGAGCCGCGGGGAAGGGTCGCGGCGGGCTCCCCACGGGCGCCGCTCGCTCCAGCGGCGCTTCCCGGCCGGCGGCTCCCGGAGACGGGGCCGGACCCCCTCGGCGTGCCCGTGGTCTCTTCTCCGGCCACGACCGCCGTTGTGGAGCGCTGCCGCGATTAGACCAAATCACCCCCAAAAAATGAACCCCGGCCCCAGCGCTCCAGAGCCCGGGGCTTGGTCGCGGGTGGGGAACCAGGAATCATCCGGGCTGGGGAAGGGCGGCGGGCAGTGCGGCCGCGGGGTCTCCCGCATTTCCTGCTCCCTGCTCAATGGAAGAGGAGGACGGAAGCGCTGTGCCCAAAAAAAAAAAAAAAAAAAAAAAAAAGGAAAAAACAACAATAATTAAGAAGAAAAAAAAAAAAACGAGGAAGAAAGCCTCCCGGGGGGTAATAAGGGAAGAGGGAAGAATCGGAAGTTCGCCTCGAGAAGAACGAAGGGGCAGGCGAAGAGAAACTTCTGTGACCCCAAAGGTGCGGGGGCGGACAAGCGTTCCCCAAAATTCCAGATTTCCGACCCCGACTTTCGACAGCGGCGGACCCCGGGCCGCCCCGTCCCCGCCCGGCGGTGCCGGGGAGCGTGGGGCGGCTCCCGCGGCGTGGGGTCTCTGGAACCAAGAGACGACCCCAGAGCACCCCGTGCTGGGGAGCTGGGGGGACACGCCGCGGTGCCCCCGACAGAGCTGGGACGGGCACGGCCGTGGGTGCCCGCCCGACCTCGCGATCCGCAGATCCCCTCGCATGCGGGGCTGCCGGCTCCTCGCTCCCCGCCGCCCCCAGCCCCGGCCCGGAGCTCCGCGCACCCCGAGCCCGCGGGCGGGGCCCGGGCTCGGCCCCGCAGCCTCCGCAAGGACCGGGCTTTTTGCTTTTTCTCTTGATCCCTTTTTTTCTTTTCTTTTTTTTTTTTTTTTTTTTTTTTTTTTTTTGTTAAACATATATTTTTGTTTATTTTCTGAACGTGGCACTTCTCCACCGGATAGCAAGGAAAAGTGTTAACAATAACGACATTACACAAAAAAAGTACTGTACCATCGCCTCTTGAGGGTTTCAGAAACCGCTACAGTTAATAAGTTAAATAAAGAGTTTGTACATAAATATTTGTCTAGGAACCCTATTATATCTACAACACAGTAAGAATCTACAGAATGACAAACTTTTACAACACTACACTGAGTGCAATTGTTTTATAACTTTTCAAATATACAAAGCTCTGTTCTTTTTTATAACAATGGTATGTACAGAATCAATAATCACAGTTTAGTGACTTAAACAGTCCATATTCTAGCAGTGTATTTCCCTTTGGTTTGATATAAAAACCTTGGTTGGTGTAATGATAAAGAATATAACAAGAAAAAGATATACCCTTTCCCCTAAGTGCACTGGTTATCTTACAGCATCAAATTTACTTTCAGTCTGCACTGGCAGCATCCTTGGTTAGCATATGCAGCTCATTGCAACATGTAAAATAGTTCTCCAGCGCTTCTAATTGACCAACTTAACATCCTAGGATGTTATTTTAAGAAGATGTGGGTAGCTTTCCCCCCTCTCTTAGCTTCTCTATTGTTTGTTTTTTGTTTTTTTTACTTTCTTAATTACAATTCTATTTCTCTTTTTTTTCTTGCCAGATAAACAGAAGGAAAAATATTTAGTGTACGAAACGCTAATATATAGTAACTTTTATTAGGGATTTTTTTCTTTTTTTTTTTTCTACTTCCCCCCCAATGTTCACAGAGGAAATGGACACGTCGTACATTTAAGAAATGTACCAGCCAAGGAGTTACTTATTCAGGAGGTTTTAAGTGTGGTTTCACTCGTGTGAGTGCTGATATGAGAGGCATTCACTTTCTCCAAGATCCTAACTTGAGAACCTACTACAGTCTCAGCTGCTGGTCCTCTTTTTTTAAAAAAAACTCATTATTATTTTTCCCCCCGTTTGGTCTTGATTGCTGCTGTCTGAGGTGACCTTTATTGACTCGCGTGTTTACTCTCCTCTCCCTCACTTTTTTCTCTCCCCCCTAAAAAAACCTAACCCGCACCCCGCGGACGGCAGCCGTGCCTTAGCACACCTCTTTCCCCGTACTGCTCCCGGGGAGGATGTTGAGCTGGGTGAGCTGGGCGGCGTGTTCCTTGGCCTTCAGCCGCAGGGCGGCGATGCTGGATGCCCGCCGGTCGGCGGCGGCACTGGCCGGGTCCCCCAGCCCCGCCGAGCCCACCGCGCCCTCGGCGGCCGGAGCCGGCTGCCGCAGCAGGGCCGCGGCGCTGGAGGCGCTGCCCAGGGGGGACATGGTGGAAAAGAGCCTGCAAAGGGAAGCAGAGACCGCTGTCACCGCCGCGCCGGGGTCCGCCGGCCCCGCATGGCCCCGCTCGCCCCCTTCCCGACAAGCGCGGACGCGGGGGGACAGAGACTCGCTGGAAATACCCCACGGAGGGAGGGAAGAAGATTTTTTCGGGGAAGAAAAAAAAAAACAAAACAAAAAAAAAACCCCAAAAAACCCCCAAAAAACATCGCTGAGCCTGGTCCTTCCCGACTTGCCGCAGTCAGGGCGGCAGCGGCAGGTGGCTGCAGCCGGTGGGATGGGGGATGCGCGGGGGGAACCCCGCGGTCCTGGGCAGGCAGCGCTCGCTCCCCCCGTTCCCGGAGCTGTCCGCGCTCCGCCTGCCTCGGCTCCCCGAGCAGCGCTGCCGGAGCCGCCCGGCTCTGCCCGCACTGCCCTGCGGCTCCCGCGGGAGCTCGTCCCGACGCGAACCTGCGGAAGCTGCTCAGCCCCACTCACGCCCGCGGCTAAAAATCCGTCCGTGACGGTTCCCCCGTGGCCGGAGTGGCTCACGGCGCCCGGCAGGTCGCGGCTTCTGTTCGTCCCGAATGGCCAAATACCAGCAACCCCCCGCCCCGAGCAAAGCAGAGGCCACGCGTACACGTAGGAAAACCCGCAAGGGTTTAGTTCCTGCGTGGGAGCACCGCACTCGGTGGGGCCTGTCCCTCGGGGGCCCGCTGGGCTCCCGCGACCGCCGCGGCCCGGCCGCCCCCACGGGGAACCCGCGGCCGCGCGGGGGAGCCGCCCCCACCCAATGAGCGGCCGCGGCGGAAGCACGTGACCGCCGCGGCGCCCAATCGGCGCCGGCTGCGAGGCGCTCCAAGTTCGAACGCCGGGGCTGCCGCGCGCGGCGGGTCCCGCGTGGGGCCGCGATCCCTCCCGGAGCCCCCCAGGACCCCCCGGTGGCGGCGTCGGGGGCGCGGGCGGTACCTGCCGAAGGCGGGGCTGATGAAGGCGGGGTGGCGGAACACGGCCGCGCCCAGGAAGGTGCCGAGGCCGAGCGGGGTCCCGCCGGGGGGCAGCGCCGCGGAGCCGGGGGGCGGCGGCGGCAGGCTGGGGAAGGCGGCGGCCGCGGCGGCTGCGGCGGTCCAGGCGGAGTCTAGAGCTGGGTGATGAGGAGGGAAAGGACTAGCATCAAGGTATGGACTGAGGGGGTGAGTTGCTGACAGGGGACCAGGGAAAGGCAAACCTGGGGGGTGTGTCTGAGCCCCAGCCTTTTCCCTCTTCCGCCACTTAGCCCTACGGTTCTGGAACCATACCTGAAAGCCAAAAGAAAAACCGGTTTTAATACGCCTGCCCGCGCCCTCGGAGCGCCGAGCCCCTTCAGGAGCCCCGCACCGGCCCACGCGTGCCGGTGCCCCGGGCTGTGCCGACCCACGCCGGGGGCCGACACGCGGCTGGCGGTGACACCCCGGAGCGTGCCGCGGGCGCTGGCTGCCGGAGGGGCGCAGCAGTTCAACACCCCCGCACAGCTTCGCGCAGGCTGGCGGTGCGGGCAGAAAGCGGAGCGGGAGGCGGCTCCCGCAGCGCTTTCCCTGCGCTGGAGCAGCGGCAGTACGATTTCCCAGGGGAACTATGCGGGAATTATTCCGCACTCACACCCACACCGCGACTTTTTTTTTTTTTGTTTTCGTTAAAAGGCATATTTACAAATTACATCATTTGGAGATCCTAGACATTTTTTCCTTCAGATTTAAAGAGGGGGGGAAAAAAGTAATTTCACTGACGTCTGAAACGAAGAAATAATTTGTGAGGCAACCAACGCAGCAAATACAGATTTCAAGGCTGCCCTTTTAAGATCTATATTATGAAAGTTAGTTAGGATGCCATAGCACTACTGTCCTTTCTCTCTTTTACCCCTCCCACAGAGCAAAAATCGTGAAATAAAACTGCTTAAAGCAGGAGAGAGGTAGAGGAAAATAAACGCATTTCAAAGTAAAAGAAAACATTCCCTTAATAACCGAGTCTGCGGCCATCATGCGCACATAGAGACACAGACTTTGAGAAACAGACGTTTGTAAATCTTTTCGGGCAGGTGTGGGCAGAGTTTTTCCTGTTACGCGCGGCTTTGTAAGTCAGTATGAGACTATTCTTTCCCGGAAGGCAGGAAGGCAGCAGCGCTACGAGTCTCTCCGTACAGTTGTTCAGCGGGAATTGATCTCCCCGCACGCCTGTCTGGGTACCCACGACGAAGAGGCATTATGTTCGTGCAGAAGGCAACAGCCTGGCACGGAGGGAGCGTCTCTCCTCGCTAAAACTCAATTAGCAAGCTGTCCTCACTACAATTCCCCCTTATTGAATTAATAAGTCTGAGTACACCCAAAGGTAAACGAAGGGACTCTCATAATTCATATTCACTTAATTACATCTTCTGCCATGAATAGAGGAGAAAGAAAGGGGGTGTCTTTCTGTTAAAAAAAGTTATTTAACTTTCCCACGACTTGTTCCCCTGAGCTGAAAATACTGATTTGCTGTCACATCTCTGTTTGACAATGGAGAAATGTGTCAACAGAAAGGAGGGGACAAATCTCATCATTAGCCCCTCTAATGCAAGAAGCTGTTGTGTATTAAATGAGCCATATGGAATTTATTATGCTTTATCAGCTCCCGATTTTAACTGTAAAGTGATTTGCTCAGCTTCAAACCCAGAGACATCTGTTTTCTGTTGGCAATCAGGGCATCCCAATGTTTATCGTCTCTTTGGTTATGAGACCCGGCTTGGGAAATGCACTCTGGTATGGGGCGGCAAACACCTTTAATAGCATTGCACTCACTCACTATTAGATCAATGCAGGCTTATTGCTATCAAAAATGGGAAATCAAATAGCATTAGCCAGCTCCTTGTGCAGGCAGAGAGGAAATCAAACAACATTTCGCCTTCAAATGGCCCTGTTTGTTCTAGCACTAAGTGGGCTTTTATGAAGCCCGATTGGAGATTTGATGACAGCCAAATACCCGACTTGCGGCCGAGCGGGTTTCTAACAACCGAAACGGGAGCCCCGAGTTTTAATCACACGGGAATTCGCCAACCGAGGGCTCGGCCCTGGCGGGGCCGGGGGCGCCGCCGAGGAAGGTCGGGCCACCCTTCCCCTGAGCTCTGCCGAGGGACGCGCCGGTCCCAGTCCCGCCGCTGCCACTCACCTGCACTCGGGCTTCTGTCAGATCGAGCCTCATGGCCAGCTCCTCCCTGGGGGAGACACAGACGCCACCGTCAGCCCGGGGCACCTCGAGTCGCCCGCGCCCAAAATCCCGGTGCCCGAAGCGAGCGGGGCCGGGCCGCGGGCGAGCACCGCCTGTCTCCGCCCTCGGCCCGGCTCCGGGCCGCCGAGCTGGGCGCCTCTCGGGACTCCAGGGTTTTGGCATCCCCTCCCCGCCGCTCCCCAAATTCGGCCGGTTTCAGCCGCAGCTCCCGTTTAAGGGACAGCAGCCGGGAAGCTTCACATTGCCACAATTAAGGCAAATCGGAAAACACTAAGGCACTGGAAAATGGCTCATCAGCTCCGTGTCCCAGAGAGGAGCATTCCCAGCATAAATGGGACCCTGCCCCGGCCGGAGCCCCGCGCCTTCAGGGCGTGAAAAGCCCTGGAGCAAAACCCAAAGCCATAAAAAGACACCAACGAAAAAAGTGCGGTATGTCCATATGCCCGGTCAGCCGCTCCCGGGTCCGGGGCCAGGCGGCGCCCCGAGGTGAGGCCCGCAGGCGATAAGCGGCTCCGAGGTCCAGGGGAAAAAGAAAAAAGCCCCCGTGAACATTTCTGTTCCAACACCGCCCCCGACCCTCCTCCCCCGGGCAAAGCAAACGAGAAACCCGCAGGGTCTTCGTGATCGAAAAGTGCGACTCTGGGGACTCGATCCCCTTCTAGCCTTAAGGCGGGACGGGGTAGCTGCAATTTTCGGTCAGCGCGGGGAAAGGGGCTGGCAGCTTTGCCTCTCTCCTGCGCTTCCCGCAGGGGAGCCGCTGGCCAGAAGCGCCACCACCGAGGTCCCATTTTCAACGGGAAAATGCCCCCGAAAGTAGGGACAGAGCTGGGCTGGGCCCCGACGGGCTCCTTGGGGGCAATTCCGGGCACCGAGAGGCCCCGACGTGCCGGGCCGGTATTTTTAGGCAGCGACGCTTTGATCTCTGCTGCGGCCGGGGCTTCCCCGGGCCGGGCTCCAGCCCACGAGCAGCGCGTAACCGATCCCGGCGCGGCCGGCAGCGGATAAAATTAGCCCCCGGCGGCGGCCTTCAGGCGGGCCTGCCCGGGCTCTGCCGGCCCTGGGTGCCCCCTGAACCCAGCCCTGTTCCCCGTCTCCCCCCAGCCCGGGGGTGCCCGAGGCAGGAAATCGCCGCCGGGGCGGTTTGGAGGCGGGGGTGAAGCACACTGCGGCCCCGTCCCGCCCCCCCGGGATTCGCTCACTCTGCGCTCGGCCGGGACCCCGGCGCCGGTACCTGGTGAAGACGTCGGGGTAGTGGGTTTTCTGGAAGGCCCTCTCCAGCTCCTCCAGCTGGTAGCTAGTGAAGGTGGTACGATAGCGGCGCTGCTTCCTCTTGAGCAGCCCCTCCTCGGAGTCGCTGCCGGCCGAGAGGCAGACGCTCTCCTCGCCGTCCTTGCCCTCGCCGTCCTCGGGGTGCAGCAGCAGCTCCTCCTTGGGGGACAGATCCCCGCCCTCCGCCCCGGGGGCCGCGGTGGCGCCCCGGCGGGCATCTTTCAGCAGCCCCCCGCCGTCCTCGCCCAGCAATTCCTCCTCCTCGTCGTCCTCCAGCTCCTCTTCCTCCTCGTCCTCCTCCTCCTCCAGCATCTCTTCGTCCTCTTCCTCTTCTTCCTCGTCCGCGGCCGGCGCAGCAGGGCCCGGCCGTTCCTCGACGTGCGCGGCGGGGCTGCCCAGCTCGTCCCGGGCGGGCGGCGGCGCCACGAAGGGCGCGTTTTCACGGTAGCTTTTGCTGCGGCTGATGCTGACCTGGGGCGCCTGGCTGATCTTCAGAGTGTCCCACGGGGCGGCGGCGGGCACGGGCCCCGCGCCCCCCTCCGGGCGCCCCTCCGGCCGGTCTCCCCGCGGCCCCGCCGCCCGCGGCGGCAGCAGCCGGCCCCCGCCGGGCCCGTACAGCCGGCGCAGTTTGGGGGGAAGGTGCAACTCGGCTGGCTCGAAGGGGGGACTGCCCTTAGGGGACCCTGAGTCATGGAAATGGCGGAGACGGCCGCAGCAGACGGACGGAGCGGGCAGAAGGGTGCAGAGGAAAGAAAGAAAGGAAAAGAGAAGGAGAGACACGGTCAGTAGGAGCTGCGCGAATAGAGCCCAAGGCAAGAGCCCAGTCCCTTAACCATCCTTCATGCACCAGTTTCCACCCGCTACCCCGTCCCTCGGGCCGGCCCGGGCCCGCGCCGCTGCTCCCAGCCTGGGAAGAAATTCCACCCGGCCGCTGAGCCCGGCCCAGCGCCCCGCTCAGGGCCGGGACAGGCTGCGGGGGCTCCGGCAGCCCTGGGCCTGCTCCGGCACGTCTCCGACAGCGGTCAGCGCCGGACCCTATCGCACACGGGGGGGGGCAGCCCTGGTCCCACTGCGCCCGCCAGGCAGACCCGGATTCCTCCGCTGGCTTTTTTTGTTTTGTTTTGTTTCGTTCCCTTCTCCTATAATCTTCCCCCCGCCACTTCCAATCTGGTTTTAGCTTTGGAGGAAAGAATCCCGCCCGCCGGTGTACGCCGGGAAAAGCGGGAGCGAGGCCGCCCATGGGAAGCTGCCCATCCGGGCTCCCCACGGCTCCGGAGGGGGCTGCTCCCAACTTGGGGCCGGGGGCGGCGGCTGCCGGGGCCCGTTATCGCCGCCCGGGCTCCTGCCGGGCGCGGCGCCGGCTCGCTCGCCGAAACCCGTTACAGGTTTACTGCGGACGGGCGAGGCTTTTCCCCACACACACAGACGGATCACCTCTCGCACCAAATTATGTCGGCTTTAAAAATTACACCTATATCGAAAGCGAGAGCAGCCTAAAGCGCCGATACCCGACCCCCAGGGAAAGAATTGTGACGAATTCCCGGCACGGCTCCGGCCGCGCTTCCTGGCAGCGCGGCAGCTGCTAACGAGCACGGTAACGGGATAACAGCGACCGCAGCTCCGAGGCGGCGCCTGGCCATGAGGTGCAGGCGGGGAGCGCGGCCGGGGCCGATCTGCAGGCTGCGCAGGGAAAGGGGGACAGCCGGGCCTGCCCGACGCCGGGGAAAAGGAACGGGACGAGCGGGACGGGACGGCGGGGCTTACCTTGCGCGGCCTTGTCAGTGTCGGGACGGGCGGCGATGGCGGGCAGGGCGGGCGCGGTACCGAGCAGCCGCACCTTGCAGGGGCTCCGCCGGCCCAGGATACTGTCGATGCAGTAGGAGGACAGCAAAGTTGGCGATTTACTTTTGCACTCGGGGCGCTCGGCGCAGCTCTCCTCCGGGTAGGGGCCGCTCATGGCGGCGGCAGCGGGGCCGAGCCGCGGGGCCGGGGCGGGAGCGGCGGTGCGGACGCCCCCGCGGCGCTGCCCGGTGCCGCCGGGACGCCCGTCACGGGGGGAGTGAGCGGCGGCCGCGGCGCTCTTGAGTCCCCTCGGCTCCACGTGCGGGCAGCCGCCCCCTGATTGGCTCCCGCCGGAGGCCGGGCGGCCGCCGACAGACGGCGCCCGGCAAAGCCCGGCTCGGACCGCCCCGGATCGGCGCCCGCCCCGAGTCGCCGCGCTGCCCCCCGCCCCGCCCCGCCCCTCCCGCCGCGCTCCGCCCCCGCTCCGTGGGGGCGGCGGCCGGCGGGGACCCTCTCGGGGGAGCCGTCGGGGGCGTCCGGGACGGGCGGCGGCGGAGTTCCCGTGGCACGCCTCGCCCCGTCCCCACTCCCCCGCCCCGACGGCGGCCCGCTCCACGCTCCCCCCCCCCCCCCACCTTCGCTAGCCCCCGGCAATTCCCGGGCGGGATGGCGTGGGCGGCGCGGGGGAATCCGCGCCGTGTTTTCCCGCGGGCGGCTCCCGCCCGCCCGCCCCGCGCGGTGCTGCGCAGGGCCGCGCGCTCGCCGCGCTCGCCGCCGGTGTTTGAAATGCGGCGACGGCGCTCGGGGCTGTCTGTGACGGCGCGGCGGGGCCCGAGCCAGCGGAGCGCGGGAGCCGGGAAGAGCTTCCCCCGCGCCGGCCAGGGTGCGCAGCCCGGTGCGGTGCTGTCCGGCAGCCCCCCCTCCCTGCCCTGACAGCCTCCGCCTTTCTCCGCACTCGTGTCTCCCTTCTGCTGGCGCCTTCCACGCCGCTTCGGCCCGGAAGATCTCTGTCTGTTTTTAATACTCTCTCCCTATCCTTTCGCTGTTGGGCGGTCACAAGTTCGGGCTCCCTGTCTGGTCGGTTTGGGCTCGCTTTTGATGGGCACGGTACAGCTGCCTGTCCCTGTTCACGTGCGCGCTCCTGATTCCCGGACTCTCGCAAGCACAAACACGTCGAAGAAATTGCTCCCGGTCGCTACAAATAGTGACCTAGTCCTCTCTTTCGAGTGATGCCCAGCCCCGAGCACCGAAGCGGAGACCGCCCCATTTTCCTGCTCGTGCCACAATTCCCGTGCGGAACGGACGTCTCCCAATTAACCAGACAGAATTAAGAGAAAAGATAAGGAAGTGCTTGTGTCCGTGCTGGCGTGGGTCACCGCCGCTCTGGCAGTGTCCACGCCCGTGTGCGCGCACGCACACGTTTCCAAGTTCTAAAGGTGCGTGCGGGGGGCAAACGTTATGCCCAGAGTCGTCCTCTCCCTGGAAGCGCTGCTCCCCGGGGATCCTACCCCTCATTCATCCCTCCTCGTTTCCCCGTGATCCGCAGACCGGGGCCATGCCAGCCCCGACGTGAGCGGCCGGCAGGCTCTGCCATCCAGAGCGGGGCGGCCCCAGCCCGGCCCGGCTTGGCAGGCGCTCCTGGACCGGGTACCTAAAGCTGCCGTTTGCCGTCGGTGCCATCCCCGGCACGAGTGGCAATTAATTAATTAAGCCAGTAACTAAAAAAGATCCACCCCAGATCCTAAAACAACTAACAAACAAACAAAAGAATAATAAAAAAAAAAAAAGAAGGGAAGACCCAAGGGTGCCCTTGGCGAAGTTCGGCGAGCAGAGGGGGTGCCGCCTCTTGCTCTCGCCCTGGCGGTGCCGGGTGGCTCCACCGGGACTTTCCCACCGGGCTTGCCCGGGAGAAGCTCCGCGGGGCCTCGGGTACGACCGAGCCAGGAGCGGCGCTCCTGCAGCCGGGGAAGCCGGCCCACAACTGCCTTCCCTTCGCTGTCTCGCCGGGCGCCGGCCGAGCCGGTGCGGGCGAGCCGCAACACTGAGAGCGGCGGAGCAGGGACGGGCAGAGCCGCCGCGCTGCCTGCTCGCGACGGGGGGACACGGACCCACCGCGGCACAGCCGACAGCCGGAGGGCACGGGGGACCTCCGGCGCGGCATCTGCGAGGGCTTCAGCAGCGCCGAGACCCTCCGGTAGCTGCCGGCGGTGCGAGCCGGGGCTGCGGGGGGAGCGAGCTCGAGGCTGTCGAGGACGGGCGGAGCGCAGGGAGCCCTGCTGCGGCCTTCCAGCCGTCCGCAGTTTGTTCTCACTCCTTTCCCTCTCCGGTCCCTGTGCCTGGGTCTGGACGGGGGGCCTCCCCTGCCCCGCTTTCCAGCTCCCCTGCCGGCAGACCCTGCCGGAGGGAAACGCGGCCCCAGCCGGCCCAGGGTGCGGGGCGGGCCCGCAGTACTCTCGTTCGCAGGCAAAATGCTTTGCGATAGGAGATCTCCTCTGCCAAGTCACTTTGTTGCTTTATTTATTTTTTTTAAACAAACTTTTAGTCATTTGTGGTCTCTCCCTCGCCTTCTTTTCTTCCCTTCCCCCTGCAACCTGCTAATTTAACACTGGAGCGCGTTATGGCAGTGTTACAGGGAGAGAACGAGAGAGAGAAAACAACAATACTGCAATGATCCAAATGATACAGTAGAATTATAGCAATTATAGTTCCGCTCGGAGAAGAAAACCTTGCTGAGCTCAGCCAAACAAACTGATACCTTGTACGGATAACAAGCCCGGGGACTGACAGCCGGTGCTGAGAGAGGCAGGAGGGCACAAACGGAAATATTTGCCTCTTTTTCACTCCAGCCAGCCTACATTAACACCCTCGGCTGCCGCTGCCAGAGCAATATCGGCTCCTACTCCTCGCACTCGGGGGCCTCCGCGATGAGTTTCTTCCCAGGGACCGGCCTCCGCACCTACCCGCGGCCGGTTCTGCTCGGGCCCTGCCGGGAAGGAGCGGTCGGAGCTCTGACGATGCCGGGACCGGCGCTGCCGGCCGGCCGCCCTCTCTGCAAACACCCATTCCCACCGCAGGGGCGAGGGTACTGCACCCTCTGGGGCTCTCCGGCCCGGTCCGGCCCGGCCCGGGGTGCCTCTCGCCGTTTCCCCTCCGAGCGGGCGGCCCCGGCGGGAGCGATGCCCTCCCTGCTTCTCTTGGAAGCGCGGGGCAGAGCCGCTGCTCTCCGCGCTGCTCCGCCTGGCCGCGCAGCGGGGCGGGGAGACCGCGGCCGTCCGGCACCACCGCCCGACGGCTGCCCGGGGCGGCTGCAGCACCAGCGAACACCCTTCTTCCCGGACCTGCCCAGGCGGCCCGGGGACGGCGTTCGCAACGGGGTTTGAGCTTGGCACTGTTTTTCCCTGTTCCTCTTTCCTTCGCGTTACGCGGAGCCCCGTCGTTGGGACCGCTCCCCCTCCCCCTCCCCCCCCCTCCCCCCCGTCCCCCGAAATCATCCCTGCGAGGGTACGTGGCTACAAAATGGCAGTTCGCTGTCAGCCTTGGGGAAAGGTGCTTGATCTAAGGGCGGAGACAGGGCTAAGCTCTGTTTCAGACGTAGTGGCTGGAAATGTGCAGGATCGGTTCAAGACTAGGTGAGAAATCGTGTTCACCTCGCAGGGAACAGCATCTTCCTCGGCTGGGGAGGATTTGCCCTCACTGCGGCGGCCACCGGCGACACAAGGTTGTGACCCACCGACTGAGCACACGGCAGCTTTTAGTCCGTGAGCAGTTTGTACCCATCCCATCCCCGGCGCATCCCACAACCCTCGTTACAAGCTGCTGAAGTCGGGACCCCCTCCGGTGGGTTCCCGCTCCCTGCCAGCCCTGCGCATGGGTGGAGCCGCAGCGGCGGACGGAGCCTATCCCCAGGCTTTTACACAGGCTGGTTGTTGTTTATTTTTTGCTCTCTTTGCAATGGAGAAGAAAACGATAACAACTACTTAAAATCCCGATTTATCTCTATCTATAGATATCACAATTTGATTTATCGCTGTCTACTTTAAGCGGAAAAAAAGGCTTGTGTAGAAGCGGTCCGTAGGAAGGTACAGAAACTGTATTTTCTTTGCCTGCCCTCTCAGCTCTTCGCCGTAGTTTCCTCCCCGTTCCTCGAGGTGTATGGCGCCCTGGTCCCTTGCTCCCCCTGGCTCTGTGCTGCGGGAGCCACAGCTCTTGGGTAACCCAGGGTCAGCCGCAGGGAACGTCAGAGTCTGAAGAGCCCCACACCCGAGCGCGCAGAGGGTGAAACACAGGAGACCATTGGTCTTCATGAGACCACAGTGGTTTCGTCTCATTCCTCCCCCCAGCACAGCCCCCTCTCTCCCCCCCGCCAAGTGTTCAGGACTATGGTCCTGTGAATAAAAGCAGTACAGGCTCGGCATTAGGGAAGGAGGGATGCCTTGGTTCCAGGTAGTGGAGAAATGTATGATGCCGTTTTGATGTCATGAACTGGCACATGATTCCCCGTGAGCCCCACAGCGTTTTATCTCAATCCATATTCACAATATATTTTTCAGCTTTGTGGACAGTACTGTTCTGAAACCTTTTCTGGACACAGCCTTGACTTTGCACAGTTCAGCCCTGTGCTGTGGAGATGGGTGGTTGCCTTTGATTGCAACCACCGGAACTATTCAATTCTTCTGCTAGAGTCTTGTGAAACACTTTAAAAATTTGGCTAATACCCTAGTGACAGTCATGCGGGATCTCAGAACAGCTGCTCATCCCCTATAGCCACGATCAGACAGCTGGGGGAGAACCAGCATCTCTTTGTGTCCCCTGGGGCTTTGACAAGTCACTGGTCACCTGAATACACCTCAAGGTTCAATGGTTTCACAACCTTCTCATTTCAGGTAAGATAACATCCCATCACTGAAGATTGACAATTTAAACACTGGCTAATCCATACCCAGCAGCTATCACTAGGGCACCGCACCAAAATCTCCTCGCAAAATGATGTTAGACTTCACGATTGAATTGACATCCAAGAGAACTCATTTTGCGAGTATTGCATTTTTTGGACTCACATCGCCATTTTCACCAGTTTTCAGCCTATTCCCCTGGACGTGAGGCTGCAGCACCTGCCCATGGGTTGAGTTGGGAGAGCTGTGTGCGCCAGGTGTCAGTGCAGGTCACAGTTAGCTGGACAGTCTGGCGACTTGCAGTGCTACTTCCTTCTGCCTGTGAAAGTAGCCCCAGCTTTTGTCACTCAGTTTGGTGTCAGTGCAAGCTCAGGGAGCAACTTCAGTAATAGCTGGCATCTGGGCAGAAGTTTGACATCAGCAGTGGTGGTGACTCCAGAAAAATTATTAATACATTTCAGATTTAGCCCATGTCTATGTGTAGGCAAAATCTGGGCCATATTCCATAACCCACTTTAAAAATAATTTTTAAAATACTTAAAAATATTTTTAAATAGTATTTTCTCAATTATTTTTAATTCAGTTGTCATTATTTTTTAATAAATTAGTTTACTCTTCTGTTAACACAGGTTTCACTACAGACAGAGGACAGCAGTTAATTTAGGTGAACATGTCTCATCCTTCTCTTCTGCTGTTTTCCCATATCTGGTAATGTAAAACTTCTCTCGTCCATTCTCCAGAAGCATTCCCAGCTCATTTTTGGGTCAACCCTTTCTTGCACAGCCGTGAGATAGAACAGGTCTGCAGTGATGTCTCTGAGTAATGTTGTCACCCACCATAACTCCGTTGGATTACTGTATTTAACTTACTTATTCCTTGAGCCTAGCCACCAAACCAGTACTCGTGGAAATAATTTGAAAACACAGATCTGGGCACACAGATCTGGGCACACAGCTTGGCAGTACAACCCCTCCACAGCCAGCTCTCCCTCCCGGAGACCATGTGTCTGCCTCTCCTTTGTGCCTCAGGTTTGCCTTTGGGGACAGAGGTGTGTGTGTCCTTTGCTGGCCCAGGTCCCTGACCTTATCGACACATCACAGCTCTCTTTTTCGTTTGGTTTGTTTGTTTTTTCTTTTTTGTTCCTAAATGCTTGGCTTCATGAAATCCTGTCAGGGCTGGCAGTTTGCTGGTTGAAACTGGGATGACATCAATACTGTCTCTCTCTATCCTGCCAGCTTCCATCCATCCCATCCCATCCCATCCCATCCCATCCCATCCCATCCCATCCCATCCCATCCCATCCCATCCCATCCCATCCCATCCCATCCCATCCACGCCTTTTCTAGTCTTTAGATTTACTCAGGAGGCTCCCGCCTTTCACATTTTTTCCTCTCCCTCCCATTTCCATGTATGACCTTTTCCCAGGATCTCTGCCTCCCCACACCTCTACAAGCTCTAGCTGTCCCTGCTGACTGCAGTGATATTTCTGCAAGGAGGTGGATTTCCTTGCGTGGATTTAAATCAGGACCACTCATTTTCTGGGAGACCTCTTTTCACCTAATGCAAATGTTTTATCTAAATGTAAGAAGAACTGGGTGGAGCTCTGTGTCCTACAGCCCTCTATGACTGCATCTTACAGGAGGTTTGGTGATGGAGTGAAATATGGATCTTCCAACCCTAGAAAATCCTTGGATAAAATTCCAAGTAGATTTCTCACAGTAAGCCTTAGAATAAACTCCGTGAAATTGTTCATGCATTAGGGTGCAGTGGCCTAAAAAAAATTAAAAAATGTGATCATAGGCTTATTTAATGTTATACCTTCTGTGTTATTTTCTTTTGTATGTGCTGACTAGAACTGAGCAAAGGTTTCATAACAAATAATTTATTTGTCAAACGTATTCTCTTCTCCTGCTCGTGGAATATCCATGAGCAAGAGCATTGTTTTCTCAAATGTATTTATCTAAAATGCTCCGGGTGGTTCCTTTAAATGAATAACAGAAGGGCTTGCCTGCAAATGGTTTCCGTTGTTTAGCTGTACTTGGGCAAATAAACCTCCTGGTATCGACTGCTTAGCCCCCCGGCTGTGCAGGTGGGGTGTGAGGAGTGTCCGTGTGTGTGGATGCAACAGCTGGGCTACCTCAGCTCCTCCCTGGGCAACCTTCGGCCCGGGATGCTCGCAGGCACTCGCACCGCTGAAATGCGATCGTTCTGCTCCCTGCAGAAGGGGTGTGAACGCTGCTGAGAAGCAAATCCATTAAAAATTCAAATGAGCGTTCGATGAGCAAAGGACAGTGCTGCACCCTGTCTGACTATCTCCGCTGTGACCTTCATGTGGTGCTGTGCTCTGTTTCAGTAAATGCAGCCGCACAGGGGCAGAGCAGGAATCAGAATGGTCCGGGGAAGGGCGTCAATCGGTGCTGGTCTGGCATTTCACTGCTCAGGAGATGTTGTCCGTCAAATCAGGGTGATTTAATCCAGACGCACGGCTGAAGTGAAACAGAGTAATAGAGGGAAGAGAGCAAACTGTCTGTGAAGCTTGGTTGGACTATTCCACTCAAAAAATCTAACCTTAAAACCATATTTATTATTACTGTTTTCTACAGCTGTGGGCATCATTGCATCTGGCTGTCATTTAGGGGCACCCACTATCTCATAGAGATTTTAAAAAGTGGTTTTTTTTGTAAAGAAAAATCGGCATTTCACAGAAAGGAATGGGCATTTTTCCTGGGAACGGGCTGATGCCCATGGATGCATGGAGAAAATTGGCTTCAGCGGCTGTCTGTCAGTGCTTCTCATGGCTTCTTTTGGTGTTGGCCCCTTTACATGGAGCATCATTGCTATCAGTCAAGGCTGACTGCTGCTCAGATAGCTAAAGGATCTATTCTGTTACAGCATCCCTGTTTATCTGTTTGACATTCTGCATCTCCTTTAATGCAACATTCAGAGTAGTCTGTCGTGCACTGCGGGAAGGGGATGTGTTATGGATATAAACTGTGCTGTTTAAGTGCTGAGGTGTGAATGAACCTGCTGTGTCCCAGGTTTACACCACTGACAACCAGAGATCTCCCAAACTGCACTGAGGACAATCCATCACACACAGCAAAGCGTGTAGAGCTGAATAGATGGAAGAGTTTCTACCAAGGCACCCAAATCAGGCACAGACTAGATTTGTCAAGGAGATTTAAGTGGGAAGAAAAAAATGAAGAAAATCTGCAGTTCTTAAAAATAATTAAGAATGGAGATTCTTACAAATGTCTGTGCTAACACTAGTTATGCTCCTGAAGGACATGGATAGCTGGGGCGTTGGGTGTGCATGACACTGTAGAAAAGTATTAACAGTCTGGTAGTCTTCCTTCCAAATTCAAAGGGTTTTTGTCTTAATGGAAAAAAAAAATAATCAATTTGCCTATAAATTGGCTCAGCAATTCCAACAGGTGCAACTTGTTGGAATGCTGATTTGAAGTTTTCAATTAAAAAATAAAATAAAACGAAGGATTGTATGTTTTAAGATTTCACCTTAACATACAGTTCTTAAAAACTTCTACAGACAGGTATTTCCATTCATATGCACGGATTATAAAATCTTGAAGTCACTGGTTGTAAATTATTGTTTGGAATCAATGTACTTTCTTGTTTTTTAGTTTTTTATCAAACCTTGAAAATTGCTTGTCACTTACAAAACTCACCTATTGTTTCCATTCTTGAAATTTAAAAACAATATTATGGAGACACAGAAAACTAATTTTAAACAAAAGACGTTGGATTTAACTAAATTATTGTTCCTGTTTTGTAACCCTAACACAGCACCTTTCATTCCTCCAGTAAATGGTGTTTTCTCATTCCGTAAAAGGGGAGTGAAAGCACATTTGTGTGAATGCCTTTGTGTTAAAAACCCAGGGAGCTGATAAAGACTGGGCTCTTAGGTGAGCCAGGGGCTATTTGAGAAGCCTGGTTGGGTCCTTCAGCAGAGGATGTGCTATCATGTGTTTTGTATAGCAGTGCTGGGGAAAATACCTGTTTTCTTCTCTTTGAACGAGAACTAGAAAGGACGGTTTGGCTTTATTTTGTTTCACGTTTTGTTTGTGTTCTAGTATTACCAAAATGTCTGAAGGGCTCTGGGTGTCCATGAGGTTTCTAAAGCTAAACATGGCTTCTGATTTTTAAAACTTTCTGTGCCAGAGGTTTCCTGTGGACCCATCACTCAGAAGAGGAGCAGTACATATCCTCCTGCAGAATAAAGGGGCCATTATTTACACTCACTTCAATTCCTTATCCCATAAAAAAGGGGGATTTTTTTTGTGGGAGAACAAAGAATTCAATGGATAAAGGAGTCTTCAAGACCTTTGAAACAGGTGGATTCTGACCTGCAGGATTGTTTTTTTTACAACAGTAAGGACTTAGGCACCTTCTCATTTACAGGCTGAGAAGTGCGGTCTGGATCCAAAGAGAAGTGAGGCCAGGTGAAACCCCATGTGATTCAACGGAATGATTTGGTAGGAAAAAGCAAATCAGGTTTGTATTCACATTCTGGTTGAAATAAAAGTCAATTTTCTGTCACTGAGAGCTCTTTGACTAACCTAAAAGCTATGCAGAACTCAATATTCTTCACAAACTTCACATTCTTTAGGAATGTCTAAATGATGTAGGATGCCATGAAAACTCTTGTTTTCATCAGTGCTTGTAGGAAACCAAATGCATGTAGATATCAGTAGAATTTGTTTGCTGTCACTTTGGAAACAGAAGGGACTTGCTGTATCTTCTAGGCATGTTTATTCTGTGTATTTAAGAATAAATTGAGGTTGATTTAGAAGGTTCAGGAACTTGGATCCAGAGACTTGCCCTTGGTCATCCATTCTTTCTGGGGTCTCCTTGGAAGAAAAGCATATTGGATACCTTTAAAAATATCAGTATCTTTAAAGGAGAGCTCAAATATGGTAAATATCATCATAAATTCCAACCATATTTATGGAAAAAATGGTGATTTCTCTAAGTTTCTCTTTAGATTTTAATGTTCTCATGTATTTCATATGCCCTGAAATGTGTTTTCCTCACCTACTGTTTTCAGACCAACAAATTCACAGTTGGAGACCCTCAGCTGCATCACAAGACCTTTATTCTTTCACAGCTTCCCAGTGAAAGCCTTGGGCTCCTGATGGGGGAAGGACCCCGGGCTCTGGCCCTGTGACACCAATCAGCACTGAATTGGAAGTCAGTGACTTTGAGCTGCACAGGTGAAGAAAAAGTCGCAGCAGCTCCCACAGCCCTTTGCAAAATGGTTGGATGGAAATTATTATGAAAAAGGTGTGTTGTCCATTCTTGGTAACCTTGCCAGACACTCACTGCATATTCAAGGAATCATCTCTATGGCTTCTGGCTCAGGTAAAAAACTGCTTTGTGTGGCTCATATGTGTTAAGCCAATTAGTTGCATGTAGACATGGAGACCTTGGTCAAAATTGTGAAAAAAAAAAATTATTCCAGAGAAGTCAAAGTTGCCGACAGCTGTAGCAACTCTTCCTGAAGAGACAGCTTGTCCATGGAGTACCAAAACCTGCTGACAACAAATCTCCAAAAGCAGCATTTCTGTTTGAAGGCAGCACATTGCACCAGAAGGGCACAAAATGCAGCAGGGATGACATCCTCTCCTCACCTCACCGTCACCACTGCACATCAGCACAGCCCCGTGTCACAGCACGCAGGGAGCTCCAGGGTGGCATTCAATTTAAGCTTCACATCTATTGGCTTTCTTCTCAGCCCCTTGTGAGCATCATTTGCTTCAGATACCAGATCTACTAATGATTTTTTTCCCTCCCCCTTGCTCACACTTTAATTGCAGGGTATATGTAATACCCTTAGGAATAGCTGTTGCCACCTGTATTATTATTTATGCTGTGAGAACGAAGCTTGTGGCAATATATTTATTAACACGGTGCCCTGGAATCACATGAGTTAACAGCTTAATCCTGTGATTGTAAACACTTTTCTCTACATGTTCAAGCACCACCCAGGTTTTTTAAGTTAGCATTGGGAAACTGTGAGCATGAGCAGGTCATAATTTTTTGAGAAAATCTACTCTTTACCAAAAGAAAAAAAATAAATCTCATAACAAAAAAGTGATTTACCCTTCTAATAGTACTGCCATACTAAGCAATAATGCCTTTTGCAAAAGAAAGAGTTAAACAAAACATTTATGCTGTATAAACTTTGCTCCTTAGCATTAAAATGCACTTTATTCATACTGTAGATTTCTCTTCCAGCCACGGCTATTGTTTGTCACTAACAGCTAGCTTTTGTGAAGTTAATAAATGTGCATAATAAGGACATAAAGGTATGGAGAAGTAATACTGTAATCCTTTTGTTTGGATAATCAGTCTAATGTATGCAAATTAAACCTTATTAGTACTAGGGTTTTGTGTCTGCTTATCAAAATGTGCCATTTTCATGAAAATTGGAAGTCCATTATATAAAGTTATTATTAACAATCATTTAGGAATTATATACGGTATGCAAATTAAAGTTGATTACAACTAATTAAGGGCTTTCTTTGTTATTTGACCTTGTCTGCTTTTTATGTAAATATGTTTCTTTTGGTCTGGCATATTTTTAGACTCAGAAAAGTATATTAAGACAAGTTACATTATGTATTTTTAATATATTTTTGTATTGCATAGAAATCCCCTTGCTATTGTTTAAGAGCCTGGTTTCACTCTGGGCTGTTCTGAGTGGTGATATGTAGACATTTGTGCCTTGCAGTTTTAGGATGGTTCTGTGAGATGGACCAGGAGTGGAATTGTAGGAACACACTTCCAAGACTCTCCAATGGTTTAAGGAAAAAAAAAAAACATCCCCTGTGAAATATAAACAGCTGTCATGCCAGAGTAGCCTTTGTTCCACCATCTATCGAAGTGGATAAGCCTTAGTGGCTCCAGACACACAGCTAAGTAACAAATGATTGGTCCCTACTTGCAAGGTACACTGCAGAACCTAATTGCTTGCTCGCTTCCCCATGACCACTGATCTCAGGATAAAAGACTTTTAACACAACCAACACAGCGAGCTGAGCAACAGCAGCCTCTGGGAACTTTTGTGTACCTGTCAAAATCCAAGAAGGCTCAACATTAAGTGAAATGAAAAAAATCTCCTGAAGAAAACTTGGGTGAGCTGAATAATATTTCTATTAAAAACAGCAGCAGCATGTAATGCAATTTTGATGTGTTTTCTACCTAGACAAGAAACCTGCCATGTAAGCCAGTCACCAGTGTGGAGGCACGAGGTGGCATATTTTGTGGTGTGTCAGAAAGAGATGTGTAATCAATATCTTCACACCTTCCAGTGTCAGTAAAACATGAAAGAGCAAGAAAGCCTGGGAAAGAAAAGAGATATAAGGGATATAAGGTAGGAATATCTTAGAAGTATGTATAAAACTTGTCATCACATATTCTTTGGCTCTAGCATATTGGAATCTGAGGAAAGATATAGGATAAATCTCCTCCTTGGTAAGAAAGGGTGGGCACAAGGGGACATTGATGCGGGAAAAAAACACTCTGCATAGGCAGGGTATGTATTTAAGCATAAAAATGGGGATATGCTTCTAAACCCAGGTTTTATTCTTTCCTTTCCACATCCTTGGTGTCTTGCATTTTATGTCAGAGAGTCATGAAGCCTCCCACTCTGCACATTTGGGGCTCACAGGATCTGTCCCCTCTTGCCTGTGGGAAGATTTCCCACCACCACACCTCCATAGCCAGTACTGGTGCCTGGCTAAGCACAAGCTGGCCTCCTGACAGCTTGAGGACAAGGAGTGTGGGTGTTCAGATCCAGCTGGGAAAGGCAGGCATGCTGGGTCAGACGGGGAGATGAAGTACACAGTACATCATGGAAAGGGATGGTGAGGGTCTATCTGCTCTCCCTTCTTCTTTCTCTTTGGATATGCTTGTGGCACTGAAAATGCTTTTCACAGCTGAAGGTAAATACAGAAAGCTCTTGAAAAAGCAGAGCCTCCTGGCTAGGTGTCCAAGTCCCTGGGAGCCCAGTCAGCTTCAAAGGCCTGGTCCTGAATATGTGCTGCAAACAGCTGGATGGGAAGTTACAAACTGCAGATTACTGGCATGACTTATTCAGCAACTCCTTGAGAAGATATTTGAACAATTGGAGAAGTTGGTGATTTCTTCTCTCACAGTGGGACCATGAAGTTCAATTCAGCCAGTGACTTATTACAATGAATTGTCTAGGGCTGGAGTGGGGACATTTTGCTCAATGCTTCACTGTTGGCAGGAGCTAAAAAATGGAAAATCAGAATAGGCAAAACCCTTCTCTGCTGCATGGGGCAATGTCTGACCTCAGACACCCTCCCTTGCACTTGGCAAAGTCATGCTGGAGCCAGGAATGGAGTAGCTGTAGAAGCTACCTGGGGTAGGGTGTCAGCCCATTCCCCTGGGATGGAGCTGACCATGGTTTCAAAAACACTCCTGCTTAATGGGTGGCACCAGGTAGGTGTGACAAAAAGGAAGTTTTTATTTCCAACATCTTCCAGTGAAGAAAAAAAATTGAACATAATTTCTTCTCTCCCACCTAATAAATGGTGAGCATTTTCTCTTGTGTTGGGAACTCAAGCCTCTCAAAAAAAAAGTGGAAAGCAAAGAAGGGGGTCTCAAATTATTTTCTCTAACAGAATAAGGATGAAACCCTGATGCCATCAAAGGTAATAATTCAGGATTTCCCTCAGGGAGGTGAAAGTCATTGTCGTGTTTTTAAAATAGTTGCAATTTTCTGTCTCTAAATAGCACAGACTACAAAATGTATTGCAAGGGGAATATAAAAATAGTCAAAGTCTTCAAATCTTTTAATTCAATGAGAATGTAATATGCAATTAAAATTAATTATCTCATAATCGAACTGTAGACACTGATTATTGCATCATTTTTGTAAGAGACATGCATCTTAACTTGCATAATTTCTGGTATCATTGTGGGGTTGGCTCAGGAAAGAATCTGGGCCCAGATGTTTTCATGCCTTAGTGCTCAGAGTGGATCAGCTGTAGCTGGATGTGCCTTTTTCTCCACAGAGTACTTTGAGCACCTGTACATGGCACAACTCCTACCCTTGCACTTGGTGTGCAATTCATAACTCCTCCCCAGCACCTCCCTGTCAGTTCTGCTGCCTCATTTTTTTCACTCCCATTTGCCATCGTAGAATCTTAGAGTCATTTAGGTTGGAAAAGACCCTTAAGATCATCGAGTCCAACCATTAAGCTAACACTGACAGGTCCACTAACCCCTGTCCTCATCACCACACCTACAGGGGTGGTGACTTAACCACTTACCTGGGCAGTGTATTTCAGTGCTTCACAACCCTTCCCATGAAGGTATTTTCTTCAATATCAAATCTAAACCACCCCAGTGCAACATTTGGTAATTTCCTCTTGTCACCTGTTACTTGGGAGAAGACACTGACTTTCACCTCACCACAGCCTCCTTTCAGAGAGGTGTAGACAGCAGTAAGGTCATCCATGAGCCTCCTTTTGTCCAGGCTAAACACTCCCAGTGTTTTGCCTCAGCTGCTCCTCATCACACCTGTGCTCCAGACCCTTCACCAGCTCCGTTGTCCTTCTCTGGACCCACTCCAGCACCTCAATATTCTTCTTGTAGGGAGTTGCCCAAAAGTCAGCACAGGATTTGAGGTGCAACTTCAGTTGTGTTGACAGGGGACAATCATTGCCATCTTCTCTCCAGGTCCCAATGTTCCCTGTGAGTGTCCCCAGGTCACTTATCCGGTGAGATCCTGAAGAATGACACTAATGTTTCTTGGCTCATTTTAGTTTTGTCTTCTATACATCATCTCTTGTTCTTCTGACACAAGGTCTTAACTCAAGAGACATTCCTGTTTTCTGCCTTTATATTAAATATAACATAAGGTGGTGCCTAGGTGTACTTATCTGGTGTCATAATTTAATAGTCCTAAATGCTGAACAGGGCTTGGCTCTACTGCTGGTTATCAAAATGGACTTGTGAGACCCTGAGAGATTCAGGGCATTGAGGTGGATATGGCTGTACCTTCACCTGATGGTGAATTCTCTAAAGAGGAGCAAAACAATTTTGAAATCCAGATTCCATTATAATATTCAAGTATAGTAAGTAATGTAAAGAAATAGAGAAGCATAAAGTGAATGGGAAAAACAGAATAGAGACAAAATAGATTTGTAAACCAATCTCCAATGTTTTGCAATATCCTTGTAGGTGAGACCATGCCTTCAGGTCTAGTTTCAGCCACCTCTGAGTTTTCTTGGGTTGCAGCAACCTTTTCAGAGCTCCCCTAGGGCTCTGATTCCCATGACATTTTTTTTCCCCTGTTGGGTCCTGAATGTTACACACACTTTTTTTGTAAGATCTTTGAAAGCACCATTATACTGCCTTTAAACAGACCACCATCAGCCCTGGGGAGCTGATAAGAGTTTGGGAATGCCTTTTCCTGGTTATGCCCTGCTAAAACCCTGTTTTCACAACCCTGATTTTCATTTTGAACTGTTTGTCCTGTTCATGTGCCATGCAAATTCCTTAGGGTTATTTTTTTTGTAAGGTTGAGAATCCTAGTTCCCATCTCCTCTGGACATTCCTGTCCCTTTTGCTGGAATTTCCTCTAGTGTACTTGGGCAAATACTCTTAAGTAGATTCCTTCATTTTCTCAGCTATTTAAATTTTAATTTCCTTTTAAAATACTTAATCTGTGATTTAGAAAAAAATCATGTTTGGATTCTCTGGATGGCATTTGAGTAAGCCAAGCCTGTTTGGTCATAAATAAGTAGCTTCTAATTGTTTTCAGCAAAGACTGATTTCTATAAACACTGTGTATATGACCTGTAAGTAAGACACTCTTACCTGTTTGCATGTACAGTACAAAAGGTTTCCTTTTGTCCTGTAATACATGATATGATTTTGATGATATAATTTTAATAGCCCTGATTTCATTTCCATAAAGGTACCCAGAAAAAGCTGAATTTTGCTCTTAACACACTTATGCCATAAGGTGGAGAATCTGATTTCTCCAGTTTTGCCAACTCTGGTAATGACTTCATCCTGCACTGGCTGGAGGCTGAGTATGGCTGTCAGGCTGGAAGGCTGCTTATTCACCATTTCCAAACATCCTTCTTTTTTCCCCTTCACTCTCAGAATATGTCTACTGAAAATGTCCATTTATTTTCTTGGCCTCTATATCTTCTTCTGTGCATTTTTTAAAATTATGTTCACTTCCTGGGATTTCTTTGGCCTCTGTTTACCAGTTGGACAAGTACTCTGCCTTGTTCCCCTCTTAGGGGCTGGCAGGAGCTTCCTTCTTCCCATTGCTGCGGGCATGTGTGCCTCTTTCCTGTGTGTGGGCTCCACATTTGCCATTCACTGCAGTGCTGGATCAACATCTGGGGAAGCCTTGCTAGGTGCAGCAGGAATCTTTTAATAATGACATATCAAAGGAAAAAAAAGCTAGAGAAGTGGATTTGCACATTTTTCATCCTGATAAATGTAACTCTGAAATTGCTTTATAACTTTGGACACAGTTGGAGCTTTATAATAGGTTGTCAGTGAAGTAGCACCTGTGATCCTAATGCGTGCATCTATTTTCCTGATTTTAGCTATAAATTCCATTTTACAATGCTAGTGGGGATAGCTCTGGGCCTGCAGTAGCAGGTGGGGGTTTAATTCCTTCTGCCTTTCCCCCTTTCACCACATCCTTAAGTTTCTCCAGACCATCTCAGCTGTACAAAACATCCTAATTTTTGCTTTCACCCTATGGATGAGAGCGTCTTAGTGTGAAAGACAGGTGTCTGCTAAGGAAGGCAGGAGCCTCCCTTGGAATGGAAAATGTGAACCCCTTCCCTCTGAATTATTATAATTTTGAAATTAAGGGGCCCTCAGGCAAATAGATGAGGATAGGAATAAGAGTTCTTCACGAGTGCGCACAACAAAGCCAACAAACAAACAACAGCCACAGCATTAACACCAACCAGAGCAGGAACCCGGGGACCCTTCTGGGCACTTTCCCCCGGGTGCAGTTCCGGGCACAGCCGGCAGGGGCGCTGCTGGCTCCCGGCGGGCAGGGTGGGGCGGCGATTCCTCCGCGCCTGCAGGGGGCGCTGTGGCGCGGGCTCGGGCAGCGCCAGCGATGGCGGCCGGGCCCGGATGGGAAGGGATGGGAGAGAGAATTCATTTCACAGACCTGGGGCGGCCGGCCCCAGCGCCCCTGCAGGGCTCGGAGGAGCAGCACGCCGGCACGGCGGGATGTCTCGGCACGCAGGGGGTGCGGGGCCACAGTGCAGCCAAAGCTGAGAGCGGTGCTGAAGGACCAGCGGGGACGGGACAGCAGCAGCCCGGCTCCCAGCAGGGCAGGGAGAGGCGAGCCCAAGATCCCGGCACCCGAGCAGATGGGGAAAGTCCCTCTTTTAGTGAGGAGGGTGCTAACAAGGGCTCGGTTCAGTGGCTGCTCTCACAAGCAGAGGCTCGCCCTGACAAAAGAAGCAGCTCTGGACTGGGCTCTGGCGGCAGCAGCGAATTCCCTTCCCAAAGCAGCAGCTCCGACCATCCTCCTCCTCCTCCTCCGAAGAGCAGAGGGATAGAGAGAGATGCCAGCAGCTGCCCCAGCCCATCCTTGTGGTATCTCTGCCCCTCAGAGAGAAACCCTCAGATAAGAGAAGTGCAACCAGATGGCCTCCTCCCCTGAGCTTGGCCGCTTCTTGTGTTTTTCTTAAATACCCAGGTGTTAGTGTTTCCTATGGGAAAAAAATCTGTAAGTAAAAAGGAACTAAAGGAAAGAAACCTAACCCCCAACAGACGGTTTCAAATTTGTCTGCATTTTCTTAACTGTACTTACACTAGCATACTTGTGTCCCTGTTAGGCATAGAAATAATTTTGTAGCTCAACTTTGTCAAAGAACACAACTGTCAAATTATTCTTCAGAGCAAAGGAAGGAAGGAAAGAAGGCTGAAGTGGGTGGAGTGTAAGTAACAATTACTGTAGGCTGATAATATTTAAAGGCTCATAGAGGGATGTATTTCATGGGCCACACTTATATGTTACAAATTCGCCTACTCTGTAATCCTTCTCATTATTGACAACACAACAATCATATCTTCCCAGAATGGTAAACTACAGAATGTTTTTCTTCTGCGAGTGCAGCATCTGAGCTCAAATAACTAATGTGAAGTGTTATTACTGGGAAAAGCTGGCAAGTCTACTGAGCAGGTTATTGATTCAGGCATAAAACCTTAACTGAAGGAACCTTCAGCATGGGGTTTCTAGTTGAGTCTTAGGTTTTGATTTTCAGATTGAAGGAGGGTGCAGTCTCAGGGTGCTGCAACTCAGTGCTCAGAATGTGTAGAAAGTGGACATTTAGTTGTATGCTGAAATATGGCAAAGGGAAATGTAATTTGGGAACCTCTTCTGCAGCCCTTGAGCTCATCTGACAAGAAGATATGGTAAACAAGCTAAGTCATGCATGCAGGATGCATGGCTGTCATTACACAAATGAACACTACTGCAATATATTTAAAAGTAAGGATCACCCTACAGCAAAATTTACTTCTGTTTCTACAAACACAGGGGTAAATACCCATAACTTGCTTTTATGTTTAAATTAAAAATATTCCTTGTGAAGGGAAGGAAGGAGGACAATCTAGCCATGAGAAGAAGATTATATTTTCCCTTTCCATCATTTGAAGTGATTTTTTAATGCAGGACTATAGTGATGGGCTAGCAATAGAAAGCAGTTGTGAAATGTTTTCCCCAGCTTATTCTGGTGGCACAGTGTAGTCTAACTTCTGAAGATGTGTCTCCTCTTCTGATCCTGGACTCTGATTACTTACCCAGCAAAATCAATGTCAAATAATGAAATAAATACTTTGGGCAAAGTCCAAAGAAAAGCGAGTGTCCTTTTCCTTCCCTGGGGACTGAGGTGGCTCCCAGTCCTATTACATGTGAAAAATTCTCACCTAGCCTAGTATTAAAACTTGTGGCTTTGGAGCAGCTCAGATGTTGTCCCACACTCTTCTGCCTCTGTGCTTTTGAGATAGCAGAGATGCCATGTCATTATCTACACCTGCATCCTGGCATCCAAGCTCTTGGCTGAGAGGAGGCAAAAGGGGGACAAGGGGCTAGAGGGCTGATGTGGATGGTTTGCACCAGCATGCTCTCCTTGGGATGCAAACCACCCAGGACACACTGGTGTGTCACAGGACACACCTGCCCCAGTGCCTCTCAGCTGGGCACCTCGCATGCTCCTTAGGGGTACAGGGACCCTGAGGCAGCTGTAATTTAAATTGGAGCTGCTCAGGACAGATGGTGAGAGCTCTGTGAGTGGTGTCCTGCTGGAATCCTTTCAGCCTCTCATACTGAGCATATCCATGCAAGGGAGCGGCTCAGCAGCTTTTCATCTTTTAGAAGAAAAAACAAAGAGAAAAAGACTTCTTTTATTTTCTTTTTTCCTTCTTTGTGCTTGCTTTTTCCCCACTTTTTTTTCTTATTTCCTCCATATACTGGGTTTTGTATTTTCCTTTTCCCTTGTATTTCGAAGACCCTTAATAAATAAAAGATATGAACACAAAATTGCCATTCAAATTTGATTGTCTCAAATTATGTGTAGAATGAAACAAAAATCTACTGATCTGTGATTTTGTATGGAAAGACAGCTCAACGCTATTCAATCCAGTAGGGGAGATATAAAGAAAGAGTATAAAAAAACCCCAACCAACTAGCAAAGAAAAGAGGCAGGGAAAGTGTGATAAAGAACAGCATAATACTTTAATGGTCTGAAGAGATTTTTCAACAAAACCATTACTAATACTGGGTATTCTTCTAAGTCTGTTCTTACCATCACAAAACCATTAGCTCTTTGGTAGTCACAATCTCCCCTATATCTATATCAGGTCTTTTCATTGCTTTATATTTGTCTTTGTCTTCTTCTGCCTGACTGGTAACATGCAGCACCCTTGTGCTGTATACTTACTTCAAGACTGACTGCAACAGTTATAAATATCTCCTCAGCACTGAGGGAGGCAAAGAAAAAGTGATGAGCTTCAGTAGCCAGAGTTCTGAATTGCTGCAGACAAGAGAGTCTGTCAGTGAAGACTGGTGAAATAAAATTTTTTCTGGCTGTTTTTCATAGCTTTAAAGAAGAAACCTTTGGTTATTTTCATAATATCATGGATAAAATTATGATTAGAATGGCTTTTTCTGGGGCACTTGCACATGATGCTTGAATAGCCAGAATGTTTTCCTATGGCAACGCATCTGTGCTCATTACCTCCTGAATATTTAGTCTGCAGGCACGAATTTGGGTGAATATTTAGCAATAGGCTTTTAGTTCTGGGTGGGGATTAGACCATTTTGTGTTGTGCCTCCTCTTTGAGAAGGCAGAAGAGCTGCTGGCTTTGTTGTATTACGATACACACTAGTGTGTGAAGAATCAGTGTGACCTTTTTTTCCTGCATAAATACCCATGTAATGCTGCATAAATACCCAAGGCAAAACAATTGTTACTGATATATATTTTCAGGTTTACCCACTAATAATTTTACACTGTCAATAAAATGGAAGCAAATAAAAGGAAACTGCTTAAATCTGACCTAGAGTTTATTGCTTATTGACTTGAATCAGACACTTTTTCTGTCAGGTGCTGTGGAAGCCCTGCACATCTCATCCTTTGTCTCCAACAGCAGCAGCACATTTGTTTTTTCCCCCGTGCTTTCAAGAAATAAACACTATGTGAATTTGGTCTCCATGCACAATAAACACAATTTAAGTAAAAAGCTTAAGAAAACCTTTTTTCTTATTTTAAACCTTGTTTCTTGCTAGTTGTTCACAGTGTTTGGTATGTATTTTAAACTAACTAAATAAATAAATAAATAAGTTAAAAAATTTAAAGCTTCCCACTTTTATGTGTGAGTCTGAGCACTCATTCCTTCAGCTCTGATGCTTTCTGGGACCTGTGCACTGGCTCATCCAGTGATATTACCTGCCCCGTGGTCCTCAGCAGAGAAAGATAAAAGATGTAGAATGGATCAGAAGACAGAGTTGGGTTCTAGATGTTTACTGTGTCTTTTGCAGTGGCATCTCCAGGACTCCACCAAGGATTTATATTTCAGAGGATAGCAGCTGACTGCCTAGGAGTTTGTCAAAGTATGAGAACAGGATTATCTGAAACAGACACATGATCACAGAAAAAAGTATTGCATGGGACTCATCACTCATAGCTTGTAGTGTGCTGAGTCCTTGTCCAAGGTTTGTGGTTTGTGGGTCCTTCTGGCAAAGATTTTGTGGGGAATATAGAGACAACACAGTGACTCTGCAGGAGCCAATGAAAAAACTCTTTACGACCAAATAGTAAAACTTGGACTTGCTTTGGAGGTGAGAAAGTGGTCGGGTAGCACTGCTGGCAGACTGAAGGCAGGAATTAATCATGAAATAAGGGACCCTGTGTGGCACAGAAGGATGAGGAATGTGCTGGAGAGCCATAAAGTCAAGGACTAAAAACTTATGGTCGGTAAGTGAAGACAGATGACAACAGATGTCACAAATACACCACTGTAATGAGAAATCAAGGAAGATTATGTTGCCACCAGTATCTCAAATGGTAGTAAGGCTCTGCACTGATATTCTGTGAAGGAACATTTTATTTGTGTGATGGCTGAGCTCCAGGACAGGCCAGAGCAACTAGTGAAATCTGGGCCCTAGATGATGCTGCCCCTGGGCTGTCTTTAGAACCTGCAGGTGTTTTCATCTGCACAGAAAGGAGGGTAGAGGCTGGAGGAAGCTTAAGAGGGTAATGATTTGCCCCACATGGGAAGGGGACATTTAAATTCCCTATCGCCTGTGATGTTTGATTGTGTTAAGTAGAATCCTTCCAATTCTGTCAATACAAGGAGGACCTGGATATTGATAATTTACATGGTCCGTGATGGACAATCTCATTTTTGTACAGTACTCCTTATCCAAGATGCTTTGCTCAATTAAACTCTGCTCAGCAGAGACTTTTCAAATTGGTTGTAAAGTTCATGCCATGACCACATTTCCTATCAATTTCTCCACCGGAATATATATTAATGGAAACACGGGGATATATTAATTGTACAATTTTGAATAAATGCAACCTTAGCAGAGTACATTTTTTATTATTATTTAATAATTATGAGTTCAGGCTTTTCTTAATTTCCTGCTGTGAGCTTTTAAAAGTCACTGCAATGCTGAAACATAAATAGAGTATGTGATGCAACACTTTGCCTAGGCAAATATCAGACATTTTTACCTCAGGAAAAATATAATGAAATTAAAAAAAAAATCATTTGGCTCATTTGAAATTTTGCACTGTTGAAACAAAATAAGGGAAAACTCAAATCAAGATGGAACAATATTTACTTTAAAAATTAAACTAATATTTTCTAAGACTTGAGTAGGCAAAAATTGATAAAAATCCATAGAGAGCATGAAAATGGTAAAAATGTCTTGAAAAAAATCTTCTGAAAATCTTCTGGATGAGAAAATATCCAACTTCCTCAAGTTTTTCTCAGCCATTACATTCCATAGGTAATAAAACCTGAGTAGAATGATGCTTAGATTCTCCCACAGACAGTGGAAAAGCAGCAATGGAGTCTAATGCAAAACACTTCCAGGACAAGGTGACCTGGAACCATCCAGAACAGAGGGATCACCATCACTTACTCTCTCATCACCTGGCCATCAAACTCACACATTCCTTCACTTCCCCCTCTCTTCTTTGGTTCCTTTCTATTTCCATGCCTCTATATATTTTTCTTTTTGTCTTTGTCTTCCTTTCTTAGCCACTTGCCTTGTTCTGACAATATGATTACTTAATACTTACCTGCCAAATTAACTGACTTATTTTACCAACGAATGGATATACCATTCCCTGACACTCAGTATTTGACAGTCCCACAATCTTTTCTGTGTCCATGAGGTGTGCAGTATAGCAGGAAAATTCCACTAAGTATGGTGGGCTTTCTCTACAACACGCTACAGTTACATACCAGCATGAACCAGGACGTGTGTTGGTTTGCCCTCTCTCTTTGGCTTTTAAAGGCAATAAAATGTGAACAATTAAAAGAAATCTTTTACAACCCACTCATCCTCTCTCCTTTATTCCAAAAATCACACCCAACTGACCTCTTACCGAGAATGCTGTTCCATTCGGTGAGACTCTGTCTTTTCACAATGAAAAGAAAAAACCCTATTCAGCTAATTGAGCAATTTGCTTAACTGGATACACTGCAAAAATGTATAGTGGAAATGCTAATGTATGAAGTATAAGTGTGTATTTGTGTGCATGGGGAAAAAGAAATGCTATATAGATGCTGTAATTGGAATGCTGCATAAATACCCAAGGCAAAACAATTGTTACTGGAGGTTCATTTTTAGGTTTACCCACTAAGAGTTGTTCATTATCAATAAAATGGAAGCAAATAAAAGGAAACTGCTTAAATTTGACCTAGAGTTTATTGCTTATATTTGACCTGAATTTTTTGGTGGTGGTGTTGAATGATACATGCAGAGCTCAGGAAATCTTCTTTTTATTTTGCTTTTTATTAGCAGTTTACTTGGAACCTAGCCATGGATCTGAATACTTTTGTGCAGGATCCACTGAGAAACAAGGCAGGGGGGTCTGCTATGCATAATCCTTAAAATGTTTTGCAAGACAACACCTAGAGCAGGGAACACCTGTAGCACTCTGCTGATGTCAGTGCAGTAAGTTGTAGCACAATAATCATCACAAATCTGGTGATGTTTTACAGAAGAGTGGAAAAAAGGGACTTGAAACAGAATGGTGAGATCATTTGTGGGTGATTATCCAGGCCCTTCCAAATGTGAAAGACAGTATTCAAAATCACGCAATGCCAGCAGGTAGATGACAGAGGTTGGAGCTGCGGGCCCCTAAGTCACAAACCCTCCTGCCCTTCCCTGCCTTTTAGAAGCAGTCCTGAAGATGTGCCTTCCACATTAGGCACCAAACACGCTCCTGAGCCTGGAAATCCTCAGAGGTACAGCATAAAATAGGGGCAAGAAAGTGTTTACTTACCATGTCTTTGGTTTTCCCCTTCCTTTAAGTGGAAGGGGGCTGAGACTTATACAGAAACTTTCTCTGTTGCACAGGGATGTGGTGGCCCAAGAGCACAGCTGTGGTGGCCTAAAGGTTGCCTTTTAAGAACAGGCTACTGACTCTTTTCTTAGCTTCCTTTTAGTTCCCAAATATTGCAGCAATGCAGTACCCACACAATGTGGGTACACTGAAGAATACCCTGCCAGGGGATGAGGTATTTGAAACTCTGTGGAAGCTGTAGGCCACCCACCTAAAACCATGGTTGTTTTCTAGGTATCAGAGACAGTAACACCAGGACAATCTTACAGCAGAGTGCATTGAGAGGGTGAGCAGTGGACTGGAACACCAAAGTGGAATTAGGAAGCAAGTGAGAGACTGGGATGACATAATTGCCATTTATTTTTCATTGCTTTTTTTTATGTCTGTGACTATTTTATTCCACACTATGAAAATGAGGTGATGGAAGCAGTTCATCAGTGTCTGACATTTAGTTTCTCCTAAAATACAAGGGTGTTGTGAGCTGCTGGTGGAACACACTATGTCTATAAGTCTTGTAAGACTTTTTAAGCCTATACCTTTCTATTGCTTTTTCCTGACACAGTCCAAGACCTCTGTCCTGGTTTACAATACAAGATATATATATTCTATTACCATCTGAGAAGGGTGATCATCCTTATCTCTGTGGGAAGTATCTTCTGTTAATGGGCCATTCAGTCCTACTGTATAACTGATAAGATTACATCATCCCATTGGGAGATGCTCCAGCCAGGAGGACGAGCCAAGCCTTTCCTACCTAGATAAAAACTGAGGTTTAGACCGCCAAGAGCAGCCTTTTCCCACTGGATTCCAGAGGAAGAACCAGGCTTTTATCCACATCATTGCTGGACCCTTTGGAGGAAAACTGCACCAGCACCCTGACTGACAGGGTATCAGGTTTTATTCTGACTGTCAGTGGTGTTATTTTTATTATTGCATGTATTTTGTTTTTCCTTTTTTTTTCTCTTCCCTATTAAAAATTTTATTACTGACTTGAAGTCTCACTGGTTTTGCTTTTCAAACCAGTACAACCTCCAAATGGGGTCCATCATCCTGCAGCAAGATTCTCCCACTGATTCTCATAAGAGAGATTTCACCAGATATCTTTCGAGGGCCAGCCTGAGGTAGGTTCTATGAAATAAAAGCCAGTCTTAGAAAATTTACCCACTGAGAAGCTAACAACAATTGCAGATCTCCAAGGAATGACTGGACCTAAGAGTGAGGGAATTTTCCTGTTCAGAATCCATTTAATTCGTAGCCAGTTCAAACCCTTTTTTATATGAAGTGGGCAGTTTTCATGTGCTGTGTGGGAAGTAAGAAAATTGGTTTATTTTTCTTCTTTTGTCTTCTCTTTATATATACTGGCAACTTTATGGGCAGGTATTTGAGGATAAATGGATTGCCTCTCACACAAAGGTTTTAAATAAAATCTCTCTTTTCTGACTAAAAAATAGGTTAGTCAATTTTTAATGGCTTTCTCCTTTCGCTGAAGATCATCAGCTTGTATTTGATGTAAAAATGGTACTATCATCATAAAAGCTCCTTCTGTTGGGATTCACTGCACCATTTAGACCAGATAGCAGTGTAAAGTCCTAATGGAGAAATAAACATTTGAGCATCTTTCCTGATACTGTAATTGCCACACTTAGGTGCTGCTGTATGTGAAAACAGAAGTACATAGAAAATTTCCTTGCTCATTCCATATGCTAGAAATTTTGCCATCCTACCTGCATATGTTGTTTGTTATATATATGAATGTGTGACGTATACCAAAGTTTCCTTTCTCTTCCTGTAGTGATAGAGATGCTTTGTGACACAAAGTGTAACTCCATTCCCGATGCCTCTTGGAAAGGAAAACTCACAAAAACCCTCCCTCCCCTGAAAATTCTGCTGAGAGAAAAACCAAGGGTAAATTGCAGCAAGAAACTCAGAAGCTAGAAGTGTAGTAGAATCATGGAAGCAGAGATGAAGTCCAAAAGCTGGTGAGATATGAATAAATTGGTATGCTGTACTCAGAACTCCTGACATCATTTAGTAGGAATCAGTCATACCATGTTCCAGAGACTTTTCTTCTGGCCAGCCCTGTTGAGCCTCTGCAGCCCTTCTTGGGAAAACTCCCTGCATCACCTGGGATGTGCTGACACACTTGGGAAGTTCTGATGCTACAAAAGTCACTCAGGGATGGGGCCATCTCCTTATTCTGCTGGGTTAAAACCCTCAGCAACCTGGCTCACAGAGGTACGTTGAGCAGCAGCTGTCACGTTGTAGCACCTCTCTGACTGAATGCTTGGCTGTGACAGAGAGGAAGTTTGGCTTTTGGAAGATGGGGGCTCAAATTCCTTCTCTGCAGCAGGCATATATTCATGCTAAGGAAAGAACCTGATACATGAAAGTAGGGAAAAGGATGTGTGCTGAGAAGAAAACCCCACTGAACTACCCCGACTAAGGGCACTCCAACATTAGGAGGTCTAGGTTTAGGAATGGACAGATTGGGGAACATATTTTGTTGACCTTTCTTCCCAGAGTAATTGAAAATTATTCAGCTCTGCTGAGTGTAACTGCCAGTAGCTTCTGCTTGATATAATTGAGTTCTCTACCCTCAATTTGTTTGCTTGTGTTTCAAGCTTTGAAAAAAGAGCACTTAACCTTTTATTGTTTATTCAGATTTATTTAGAGAAAACAAAATCTCTGTGTCTGGCTCTATCGACTACCCACATTTTTGCTGATCTCTGGAATGAGGTGAGTGTCAATAAAAAAGCAGCTCAAAAACTCTTTCTTCCAGCATAATTACTGACAGTGTAAACAGTTTTCAATTATATTGGATGTCACTGATTATGTTAGCGTGTGGAATGGATACAGCCCTGTTCTTCTCAAAGAACTCAACATGTATTTGTGCCTGCAATTATTGTGTCATCTATGTTTGGGGTTTCACCCAAAACACAAGAAACTCTAAAAACATTAAAAAGTGGACATTGTAAGTCCACTTTAAAATCTCAGTGCAATTGGAATCCACTGTTTAGGCATGAAACTTCCCAGTGCAAAGTTTAGTGCTGCTGATGACATGGGTGGGATTTTCTTAGATGGCAGATATCTAGCCTGGGTTTTGCCTTTGTTGTCTTTTCCACCACATTTAAGAGGAGGCTTTGTACCTCTCTGCAGTTTCTTTAGAGCTCAGACTGCTTCCTATGCAACCTGACCTCTACCCACAGAATCACAGGATCCCAGAATGGGTCACTTTGTACGTGAGCATGGTGAATCGTCTGGTCCAACCTCCCTGCTCAAGCTGGGTCATCCCAGAGCACATGGCACAGGATTATGACCAGTCAGCTCTAGAATAGCTCCAGTGAGGGAGACTCCACAGCCTCTCTGGGCAACCTGTTCCAGCGTATGGTCACCCACACAGGATGAAAAACCTCTGACTGGCATATCATGTGTGAGAGAGGAATTTTTAATGTAGGTCCATGGTGGTCTTGTATTTTTCATTTTGGAATCTTGCTCCTTTAAGTGAGCATGGGGCAGTGTGCTCCTTGCTTCAGGCTGTTAGAGAAGGCAGGGGGAAAGTCTGCAGTGCCTGGCAGGAGACTAAAGAAGGTTTACAGAATGCTCTGGGCAGGGAGCTGGGTATCAGGGTAGATGTAGATGTCAGGAGAAGGGTACATTGTGTCACCTGGAGACTGAGCTGGGGTAAGAAATCAAGAGCTTTTGTTCTGCCTAAAATGGCTCTAATTCCCCAAGGAGTCCCTTGCTCTCAGGTCTCTGACACCATGAAGTACAGCTGGTGATTTGAGTCCACATCCCTCTGGCTGGAAATTCCCAGATGGGGAAAACAAGGTCTTTATTACTGGATGTTGAGGTGCTGTGGAGCTATCACCACTGCTGAAAATCAGTGATAATCAAACAGTGTGTGACCACCCCTCCCCAGCCTTATGCCCTCCCTGCAGACCTTCACGGAGGCTTCTGCAGCTCAGAAGCACAATCACTGCCCAGGACATAGAACACATGGCTGCTTTGGACTACTCTGTGTAGTATCAAGTGCTTTTGCTGGCTTATAAATGAAATTATTTCAGGATTCCTTTTTTAATCTATGGCAAAGGAAACATGGCAAAGGAAACAATCCATGGGAGTGTGTGGAGTGTGGGAAAGCTTATGCTTCCACCTTCAGCTTCTGATTTCTCTGCCTTTAGCTTTTCTGGTGGGTTGATACGTCCCGTGGCAACCTTCATGGTTAGGCACAGCAGCTTTTGGGGCTCTGAAAAGAAAATTATGACTATCCTCAACCTCTACTTTTCAGAATAAATCTTGTCCAGAATAGCTCTATTGTTCCTCACACAGTAGAAAACTGTTGGCTTTCCATGGCTTTGGCAGGGTTGTAATAACTCTGAGGGCGTGATTTTGCCTGAGACTGTGTCAGTGAATAACCTTTCACAGGCAGTGATCCTGCAAACATTCTGGCATGTCAGTGTTCTTATGGGTTTTTCCATGCATGAACGTACAGGACTGTTGGAACTGAGGGCTTAGGCATGGAGATGTTAATGTTTGCAAAGGTAGTCATTTCCCAAGTGTAATGTCAAAAACTTGTGTTCAGTCTGGATGGTTTCTACAGTTCTGGAAGTTTGCCAAACTCTATAAGTTCCTACACAGGACTGTGATTTGGACTTGTTTTTGCAAAGATGTTGATAAGTTTTTTTTTTTTTTTTTCCCCAGAAGGATCCATACAATGTTCATACACAGGCAAAATGTATTTCCTGATAGGAAAAAATAATCCTAACCTTTAGTTGTTTAGTTCTTGACTGGCACTTTAAGAGAACAGAACCTTATATAAATACATATGTGCTAATAAACAGCATATATGGACATGCTGGTTTCATGTTGCTCTGACTCTGGAGTGTTCATCATTGACTTCCATGAGTCTTTCATTTCTTTGCCCTGTCCCGGTTCTGGCCAAGACAGGGTTAATTTTTACAGCACCCAGGAGGGGCACTGAATATTGAGCGATCAGAGATGAATCCTTGCACAATCGCATGTGAATGGTTCACCTATCTTGAACACTCTTGTTACTATTGTTGTTGTCACTGTTAGTATTCTTATTTCATTGTTGTTTCTAGTAAATTGTTCTTACCTCAACCTGTGATCTTCACCTTTTTGTGCCTCCAATTTTCCTCTCCATCCCTCTGAAGGGGTGAAGGGGATGAGAGGGAAGTGAGTGAGTGGTGCACAGTGGGAACACTAAATTGGGGAATACTATTCGTAAGCTGCGACATGCCCATAATTTCCTATAGTCACAGGAAACACCCATAGGATAGAATACAAAGAATAGAATGCAAGGATCAGTCACCTCAACCATTCATTACTGAATGTCACATTAGAAGAGCTGAGGTTGTGACAGTGTTTCCTCCTTAATCAGCTCAAAGTGAAGGGTCCTCCCAGGCAGGTGAAATACTGCCTAATTTCCTCTTACAACATGGAATGGTTTTGAGCAACACCAAACCATTAAAGATTTTGCAGTGTTGCAGAAAGGTTCTGAGAGGTCATCTGACAGGAGCTGGATGAGCTTAAAGGCCAAATCCTTAGCAGGTGCAAAGCAGCACCCTTCCACTGACATCAGGGAGGATGTCATGATGGAGCTGCTGCTAAGACTCCAAGGGGCCTTAGGGAATTTGTCTCAGCCGGAGAGCCTGCAGTGCTGCAGTTACTGTTCTACTTTCTCAAATATTGTTCCAGTAACTCTATCTGACTAATTTTTTTTCTTGTTCTGTTAGTGTAATCCATCAGAATCTGGTTTATCCACTACAGTACAGCATATCAGCATATTGTCAAACCCATGTCTTTGTCCAGCCTGGTTGCTGGCACTGTACCTAGCAGTGAAGGTACAGTGAAGCCATGGTCTGAAGGCCTTTTTCTTTTTTTTTTTTTTCTTTTTTTTTGGCTAATTCCAAGCAATAAAAGCTTTCCATGGCCTGTTTTGATACCTGGAAGTACTATGAAGCTGCTGATCATGATACAGTTTTGGTTGAGCCTGGTTGGTAAGGGCAGGCTGAAAGAAGTAATCTAAATAAAAGTGCATGGCCTCTTGGACCCAAAATTGGTTTCCTTGCCAGTCCCAATTCATTTATCTCACAAAAAAAAAACCTAAACAGACATAAATCCTCAGCAAATTCCTATCAGTTTCACAGCGATCATTTGCTTTTCTGGCTTCCACTAAGGATATCATTATATTCTTTAGTCCTAACCCAGTCCTAACCTGCTCCGCTTTCTAAATAGTTAGTTTAATTAATCCCCTGCCTTTCTGATTGTGAGTGCTATGTGCTGCAAGTGAGATTTTGATGCAAAGCATCACTAAATTAATTAGTTTTGGCCCTGATCCACCAGATTTAATGGGGGTATTTGCACGTTCAAAGGTAGACCACTGTTGAAGAGCCTCATTGAATGGAGCACTTCTCCCTTAATGAGAGGGGGAAAGGCAGCTTGGCCTCTGGCTGCTGGATGAAGTTATCAGGGTACTCGTTGCCTCAGCAGACAACCTCTGCTTCTGGCAAGCCATGATGATATTTTAGTTATGTCTTGTACAGAAGTGGAACATCTTGAATTATCATATTTTATGCTTTCTTCTGTATCCCATTGTTCCACACCAGGAAGGTGCTCTCACTGAATTTGTGGCATTCTCTATGCACAACTTAGAAAGCAATTTGGTTAAGGCCATGAGAGAGATATGCCTTGAAAGGTTTGATTAACAACACCAAAGATGTTAGATTTTTAATGGAATTATTTCTGTGTGTTCATGGGCTAATATTATCAGTTGGATTCTTGGCCAGCACTTTATTGTTACCTTGTAGACTGAGATTAAAATTGACTGTGTTTTGTGTTGTTGCAGGATGATAGTGTGTTCCACATCAGCAGACACCACGTGTTAACTTTTCGTCAGGGTGTACGTAAGGAAGAGGGAGGGCAAACATTGCCAGCCTGGTCTTGGTTCCTGTGGCTATTTAGATCAACTCAATGAGTAGCTGGAGATCTATGTCTTCCTTCAGTAAAACTCTGTTTCTGCTTAAATTATGGGTGTTTCCCATCCATCTCACTAAAGAAGGAATTTCATTCTACGAATTTTCATGTTTTTTTCTCAGTATAGGATAACTGTGCCCAGCAGCACATGCCAAGATTCAACAATGTTGCAGAGTTTTTTAAACAGCTACTCTTCTAATAGTGTCCTGATTGTTCGGCCTGGCTGGATAAGATGCTGCTGGAATTTCATAACCATATGGAATAGGTATTATAAGACACTGAACTCAATAGAAAAATCACAGACCTTGAGTTTCACCCTTGAACTTGAATGATAGGAAGCAAAATTATTCAGGCAGAAATGCAACCTGGTTTGTGAATCTAGTGTCTGAAAATGCTATCTGAACTGGTGTTGAGAAACTATTGTTTTACTGTTTTTTATTTGCCAGTTTCCTGGGCTCCTGGGCAGCTGAGGTGGATTACATCAAAACTTCAGGATGACCCTTCTGTTCAAGGCAACAGTGATGCAGTGCTTCATCTCGTTAAGTTAGCTGTGAAAGACAGGTTATTAAGGTCCTGACTGACGCATAGGCTATTCAGATTTCCATCAGCACCTTTGGGAGTGGAGAAGTTCATTTTGGCCTACTAAACAGTCCTGCTGGGAGAATTCTGACTCCCCTCCTAAGACAAGTAATAGTCTAGTGGCGCTACTGTGGGTAAGGGGGGTGGTTTGGGGTAGGCGAATAAACTCCTGGTTGTCATAGAATCATTCTCTAGCAGTAGTGATGTAGGCTGTGGTCTTTCCTAGAATTCCTTTCTTAGTTCCAGACTATTCTAGGAACTCTTTTTGACTGACCTACAAATAAAACAAAAATCTGTGTACCCTTAATGACCCTTTGGTCAGATGCATGCATAATATAAACTCAACTACTTTTTGCTTTAGCTTGTGGTTAAGTAGTAAAGAAGCAAACAGTGGAGTCAAGGTGCAAAACAGCCTGGAGGGAGGAATTTCAAGGAATCACAACCAAAAATTACAACTTAATTGCTGACTGTGTTTTCCACAAGGCAGCCTGGCTGCCCAGGGAGGCACGGCAGGCCTGTCACCTTCCCCAGAGGCAGGAGCCCGGCCCATGCCAAGGCCCATGCCCAATTCCCAGGGCAGGGGCAGCCCAGGTGCCCGCGCAGGCAGAGCAGCAGTGATGAATACACAGCAGCCTGCGGTGGGAGCCCTGCCACTGTTAAATTTGTAACCAATTAGCCGTGTTGCACAATTCCAGCAGAGTAACACCAGTCTCTATAGACTCGGTATAGAGAGAGAAATTAGTTTAGACAAATACCTCTTAATCCCTTGTTCTTGGCGGGGCTGGAGCGCCTACTGCTAAGTGCTAATGGCACGGGGAAATCCCAGTTTCCAGTGTCAAGGTCTTCGAGGAATCAGGCTATTAAAGGGAGACATTTATTTTGCATTAGCTTTGATCAGCAGCTCCCGAGTGAAATCTCCTTAAATAAATAGCCCGTGCGGCCCCTCTCGCTTGGGGAACGCGGGCTTCGGGCCGGGCCGGCAGCTGAGGGACAGGGACTGCTTTGTGCCGGGCCTTGCCCCGCAGGAGCAAAATCACGGATTCATTTGTGTTGGAAAAGACCTCCAAGATCATCGAATCCAGCCTATGACTGAATACCACCCTGTCAACTGGACCATGGCACTGAGTGCCGCATCCAGTATTTCCTTAAACACCTCTAGGGACGGTGACTCCACCACATCCCTGGGCAGCCTGTTCCAATGTCTATTCAACGTTTTCTGTGAAGAAATTTCTCCTAATGTCCAACCTAACTCTACCCAGGCACAGCTGGGAGCCGTGCGGTGCGGGCAGGAGCCGTGCGGTGCGGGCAGGAGCCGGGCCCTGTGGGCAGGAGCCGGGCGGTGCGGGCAGGAGCCGTGCGGTGCGGGCAGGAGCCGGGCCCTGTGGGCAGGAGCCGGGCGGTGCGGGCAGGAGCCGGGCGGTGCGGGCAGGAGCCGGGCCCTGTGGGCAGGAGCCGGGCGGTGCGGGCAGGAGCCGGGCCCTGTGGGCAGGAGCCGGGCGGTGCGGTGCGGGCAGGAGCCGGGCCCTGTGGGCAGGAGCCGGGCGGTGCGGTGCGGGCAGGAGCCGGGCGGTGCGGGCAGGAGCCGGGCCCTGTGGGCAGGAGCCGGGCGGTGCGGTGCGGGCAGGAGCCGGGCCCTGTGGGCAGGAGCCGGGCGGCGCGGACCCAGCCGAGGTGGCGGCGGGGACGGCGGCGGCGCTTGGGCGATCTCGCGCTGCCCCCCGGCGGCCGTTCCCGGCCGTGCCGCCGCTGCCCCGCGCTGCCCCCGCTCCCCGGCTCTTGGGCCAGGGCAGGGCTGCGTTCCCCGCCCCGTCGCAGCCTCCCCGCTGTCCCCCGGCGTTGTGCATCCCCCAGGTCGGTCGGCCCTCGGGCAGGCCAAGCCGTGCCTTGCAGGGCGAGCGACGCTGGGAGCCGGCGGTGCCTCTCCCGGAGCCTCAGGCCGATCCCCGGGGAGCCGAGCGAGGCGAAACCGCACGGCCTCGCCTTCCCCGCGCCGGCCGTCGAGAGCCATTTTAAGTATTAAAATGTCGCCGTTTGCAACTCAAACGCCTCGGTGTTGCCAATAAAGCTTAAGAGGGAAATGACACGGTCAGCGTCGCTGCGCCCTGTCCTCGTGTCAGGTAGCTGGAGCCTTTCCATGGCATTAAAGGATAATACCTTGCACCTGGGGTTGCCATGAGGCGCAAGAGCGTATTTTTATGCTTCAGCCTCTCCATGTATTCTAGATGCAATTTGCCAAATGATACTGGTGTCTAAATAAGCTAAACATATAATAAAAGATGAAAAATGTATGGGAATCTCCCTGGACGCAATTATTAAGCCCTTACGACATTATGTAGGTGCTCCAGAAGCTTCTGGGATTGAGGGGGAATTGCACTGACACATGCAAAGTAACTTAGGAACCGACCAGCATTCTCAGACACAGAGTGGCATGCTGGGAAAAAAAAATGTATTGCTCCTAAATGCTAATTGCATGCATGGGTCTTGGTCCACAATTGGAATGTGAGCAATGTGTACATATAAAATGTAGCAATTTCTATACTTATGTAAGTAGCTGTTATCTAAAAATTACATAGCTTACTACTGTGTTAAGTTTATGACTGTTTCCTGGCATTGCCTGGACACACAGTACCTGCAGAAGGCACCTGCTGGGTTTCTGAATGCATCAGGTAAGTTCCAGCATTTCTGTGACTTTGGAGGAATGTTAATAGCATGACAGTAGCACAGCAGGCCCTGCAGCAGACTGATGGGGAGGGAGGATGAGCAGTGCTGGCTACATTAGGGCCACTTTGAAAGCATCTAAAATAATTTTGTGGATGAAACACCCCTATATTAAGCAAGGATATGAAGATGGAATGGGTGAAATTTGGATTTCTGAGTGTTTGCCTTGTAAGTATTTTTCAGCTGTAAATAACAAATGTGGCTACAAGTCCCTACTGACCTCTGAGCCTTTTCTTCAAGCAGGACGCTAGGTCTGTGCCATGGCCTTCTCATGCACAGATTCATTGTCTGGTCTTCTCTGATCACATTTTCCATGCCCCGTGGTGTTTATCTTTGGGGTTGGCATTTGTTAGTGCTGTGGCTGCATTATGTTGTCAGGAGCTAATAGCCATAAGGTGCCTCTCCAGGGCAGCCAGGTTGGGGTTTTCTGTGTGACAAGGCCTCTGCTCAGCTTGGAGGTGTGATTCAAGAGATGAGCCTGGTTGATGGAACTTAGCTGCCATCCTTTCTGCTGAGTGCTCCCACCAGGTGCACTTTCCATTGTGGAGAGTGGCAGGGATCAGCTCTCTGGATGGGGTATTGCAGGGATGGTACTTGGCCATGAATCATGCGTAATTCTCTAGTGAATCAACACCTTTGAGTGAAAAAGATATTTAATAAGAAATTCCCAACTACTGGGCTCTTAACTACTTGGCACTGGGAAATGTGAGGATGGCTGGAGACTTTTCCGCTGTGGCAGATACCCAGTGGCTAAGGTTAACACAAAATGAAATTCACATTGGAAATAAATTGTGTGTTTTTAACATTTAATTAACTATTCTGAAAGATTGCCAGGAGGTGTAGCGGAAATTTTTTCATTGCTTTTAAGTTTTTAAATGGAGAGTGGTTGTCTTTGTAGAAGATATACTCTAATCCAAATGTAAATTGTTGGGATCAATGCAAGAATTACTGGATGAACTTCTCTGGCCCTTGCTATACTGCATGTCAGATTAGATGATGCTAACAATCACTTGTGGCCATAAAAATGTATGAGCAGTAGAAAATTATAAGTTTGAGAAGAATAAAATGGTATGAAATTAACTCCATAACAGAAATATTTTTGCAACATAAACTCCTCTTTAACTTCTCTTGCATTATTTCACACCCTCACTGAAAGCAGCACAGATTTATAGTTATATGTTCACATTAAAAACAACAGTTGAGAAACTTAAATAAGGAAAAATTAATGTAGTTCAACAGAATGGAAACTGACTCCCAGTAAAAGGTCTCTCTGTCTTGTTAATTTGCTACTCAGTTTCCTTATGGAGTGAACAACTTCCTGCAGCCATTGCTTGTACTTAACTGACTCAATTTTTATTGAGATTAAATTTATTAAATTCCCCCATTTCAGATACAGTATGATTGAATAGGTAATTGACTTTAGGTAATAAGTAATTGAATAGGCAATCTATCTTTCTTGATAGAAGAACTGTATTTGTATTTAGCCATCTCAGATAACTGTCTCTCAAGAGCTTGAAGCAGGTTTCCAACCTCTCTGTGTTGTCCCAGTGATCCTTAGAACAATTTCCTGACTTCAACAGAAACACAGCTAGCTACTGGGATCTTATATTTATTAGGCATGTTCAAAAATCTCTGTGAGTGGGAGGTGGAGGATAGGATGAACACAATTCCCATGTGACCACCTAAACTGCCAACTCCATGTGACATGAGTCCACTTGTGAGTAAAAACATAATTAATACTTTGAACCAGCTTTTTGCTTAGTTCTTTTTTTCCTGGGAGTGTTCAAAGAGAGGAATGAAAATGAAAGCAAAAAGTCAAATCACTTGGAGAAGTATTTTTGTTTTTAAATAAAAAGTGGGTGTGAAAGCCTCGTATCACTAATATTTTTCTTGCCCTTTCTCAAACATAATTCTTGAGGAAGGACTTGATCTGCATGGAGTTGATTCATGTTGTGTGGGTTTTTTTTTGAAAGGTGGAAATTTTTGAGTTGCCTGTTTCTATTTTGAATGAGCCAAAGCAAAAAATTCTGGTTTTGACACACTTGAGATTTTCAATACTTTCTTCCTTAGCATAACAGAGACCTGGCCCAGGTTTCTCTCTGAAACATTTTCAGTGAGAAACTGTCAGGCCTGCCCACTCCTTAACAAGGAAAAAGACAACCTTATTTTCCAAAGCTTTTCCATGGTAAGAGAGACAGAAGAGAACTAGATACTTCCTATATGTGATTAATCTGAGCATTATCAGATGCTACGTTAGGATGAGGTAATTTGTAATTTGAAGAAATTTTTCTACAAGGGCAATAGATTATGATCTTTTCTTTAAATGTCTGCATTGTATTTACCTCGTGTTGGCCATTAAACATTAACTAGGAATAAACATGAAAGAATAAAGAAGGAGACAACAGGAGGTATTATTTTCCAAGAATACTTAATAAGGAAAAAATCCAATGCTTGAAAAGCAAAAGTGGTCTATGGATTCATAGAAAAGAGAAAATAGTAAAGAGGAGGCAGAGGGAACATACAGAGGGCAAAAAAGAAAAATATTATATATTTCCCTTTTCTGGGGCCCTTTTGGAAACAAAAGTGGCTATGTATTTTCTGGTAGCTGCAATAGTTGAAGTCTGGCCAAATGAGAAAGGTGAAGTTTTAAACAGAGTATAGCCCAGTGGGTAGGACTTGGAAAAACTGATGAATGTTGATATCTTCTCAATACATCTTTGCTCAGCTGAGTGCCTTCTCTGATACTGCTCAAGCATCATGTAATATAACAAGCACTTGTAGCATCCAGCATGTTATGTAGTCCTCTTCCCTTTGCCCTGCCTTTCTCTGGGAAACAGCCTGTGTTTGTGTACAGTTGGTGGGAGAGTGTGAGAAGAGATGGGTACCATTCCAACACAGCAAAATATCAGGAGGGAAACTACTTCTCTCCCTCTGCCTCCCCCAAATTCAGCCTGAAGCAGCAGCCTGGCCTATCTCTACTCAGAGATGGGGTCAGTGTAGGGACGTTTGCTGTAGTGACTTAGGATAGCACTGGGAGCATTCCCGACACTGGAGCTTGATTGCGCTGTTAAATTTAGAAAGTGGTCCCTGGCATAGTTGTGACCTGGATTGGTTAATATTCTCTCAAAGAGTTTTAGACACATTCATTGCTTTCAGATCCAAGTGCCCTTTAACCATCAATCAGCTGAGAATATTTTCTCTCCAAGTTTTTCTGAGATTTGCATATCTAGGCTGTGTCTAGTGTCTCCTTGAAGGTTGCTGTAACAACTGTGCTTTCTTTTTTGTCTCACGGACTTTCAAATCTCACCAGCATAAGAACAAATTCCTCAGCCTTGGAAGCACCCCTTTGTTTGGACTGTTGTACATATTGTCAGTGCTTGGCTATTGATTCAACATCTCAGCGGACAAAAGGACCATTCTGGATTCTTACACTTGCTTTTAAATGAAAGTTGTCAATTAGCCCCTTCAGTTTCAAAGGAGTTTAAGCTGACCAAACAATCTGACACCTATTCACTCACACAAAGGAGAAGAAATTAGAAGAAGTAAATATTGCATATTAGGTCTCCTTGTCTATGAAATCCAAAGAGTTGCCAAAATCTTTGATACTGTCTAAACTCTTCGTTCCAGGATCTAAAGTGTGTATTCATGCCACCATTGTCTCAGCTGCAATTGAACACCGCAGTGACTTTTAATCTGCTTTCTTTCTCCCCTCTCTTGTTCCTTGACCCTGGACCTGTCAAAATCAGTTACTTCACTGCTCTGATTGTATAGTTCGGCTCTTTGAATATCTCCTCTAACTCCACTTGGTTTATTTATTTCCTATTCTGTAGTTATTTCCCTTACTTCTTCAGCCAAAGGAACACATTTGTCTTGTCTTATCATAGCCTTTTAAACCTCATATTGTTCTCTTGGATCCTGTTCCAGGGTCATGAATGGCTATAGAAGGGCTCTGTATTTAGCTGGGAACTGGAATTAGTCCTCTACCCACCTGCATTACATTTTCTAAATAGCCATATTTGAGGTTTTTTTCTACACTTGCACCAACACGTGGAATATAATTTTTATCCAGGCAGGGCATTTTTAGTGCATTGGAGTTCCCTACATTTTATAGAACTGATTCAAACCTCCAGATCCCGTCTGTGATACAAGGGATGATACTAGGAATGAACAAGAAGCATTGCTGAAAACTGCCAGACTAAATGGAAAACCAGGTAGGCCAAGGTGGTCAAGAAAGCAGCCTGGCTTTAGGTCCTATGTTTTATGGTGATCCAGCCTGGAACCATCTCATAAGATCATAGAACCATTTAGATTGGAAAAAGCCTTTAGTATCATTGAGTCCAACTCTAAAGCTAGCACTGACAGGTAGACCACTCAACCATTTCCCTAAGAACCACCTCTCTGATACACCCCGTTGTGCCACATCTACATGTCTTTTAAGCACCTCCAGAGATGATGGCTGAAAAGACACTTGATAAATCATTTCTCTTACAGCTCTCCAGGGATCTCCTCTAAGATTGTAAAAGACCATTTTCCAAATCTACATTCTGCCTGATTTCCAGATGAGACTTCAACCCACGTATTCTACAGATGTCTAAATGTCTAAATTCCCAAGTTATAACTGTTTTTGATGTGTGTTTCTCTTTCTGCTCTGCTGAAGACCTACAACAGCTGTACCATCAAATTCAACTATATGGAAGGACAGACCACCTTAGGGGAGATCAGGCTTTGAAGCAGAGGAACTCTTAGAACAGATCAGCACTTTTTTAGCAAAACAGTTCTGGGCATGAAAACACACTGGTTTGTTAACCATTTTTTCTAGTAAAAGTCAAATCTTCCTGGGAGTGGTTACTGGTTCAGACGCTGCTGATCTGCACTGCGAGAGTACCTAATCTATAATTTTGTGTACTACTCAGTGTCCTAGCCATCCCTCTCTCTCTCGCTCTCTCTGCAAGTTTTCTTGAATTCTTCCTTGTAATTTTCTTTTGATTACAAAATTATTAGCCAATACTGGGAGGTGGTGTGTGTATTTTTCTTTTTTGAAAAAAAGAAAATCCATTTCTCTCTCTATTACTGAGAATAAAGTAATAACTTTCCTCTTTGTTGTGGAATACGGGGCCTGTTTTTAGCCAACCCTATTTAATGTCTCTTCCAATAATCTGTCTCATGTGTGGATTTTCTTGTAAAAATAAGTCCCTGCAGTAATTAACATTCTAGTTCTTTAAATATATAATGACACTCCCTAGTCTGTTATAAAATACATGAGGTTCTCAGTCACATTTCCTAGTACCCAAGTAGAAGAGATGCAAGGTTCCAGTCTACAGCTCTCTGAGTCCTACTATGGCAGGTTCTGAAAGGGCTCCTGGTTTTGTGTGTCATCCCTGACAAGGATCTCATCTTGTCTCCCAGTGACCTGTCACTAGCCAGAGGCAGCCCTAAGTACCTCAGAAACGTACAAGGAAACCTGTGTCAGATGTCTAAATTAACTGGCTTCTGAAGAAAGACTCCCTCCACTTTGTCATTATTAAAAAAGGAAAGAAAACAAATCACAGAAAACTGAAAAGCCCAAGCAAACAAAAACTGAAGTTTTGAAGAAGGAAGGTAAGCAGTTTTTCTCTGAAACTTCTGCCTTTTAAATATTTTGAGCATTCTCTATCCAAAGAGATACCTCATCCTCTGCTGAGTCCTGTTGGATTCACTATGTCATGTGGTTGGATTTTTCACATGTTAAAACGTGTGTCTCTTTTTGTATGAATTTTCAGTCTTCCATGTTTAAATTTTTTGAAGTGTCTCTTTGTACTTGCATTATGATAAAAGAGAGGGGCTAAAAGTGCCTCATGTATATTTTTATCACACTCCTTATTTTCTTTGCATTCGATCATTCCCTCTTTTATTCATTTTATCTCATCTCTTACATAAACAGTCCAATTCTATTCCATTTTGTTTCATTTCAGAGCTTTTCCACATCCCTAATTATTCTCATCACCCATCTTTGAACTCTTTTCCTCTGTGCTATATCCTTTTTTGACATTTTAGGTGAAAATTGTTGTAGGTGCAATTTAGATCACTTAAATGTCCAAGTCCCTGACTTATGGATGCAATCAGGGACTCAGACATCTCAGTAACTAGATTGCAGACACAAATAATTACATTGCAAAATGTGCCTGCAAGTTTTGTGCCCGTGAGAAATGGCTGAAGCCAGATTAAAGATCAGAGTCTTAATCACAAAAAAAATGTGCCTCACCCTTTAAAGGAGAAAAGATACCCTCCATATGAACAAGGTACTAACACAGAAAAAAAGACAATTGTTTAAACTCTATAGAGTTATATGAGAAGTGTAATAATGAATAGAATAACTGGTTAGAAAGATGTGGAACAGCATACTACTACTACTACTACTACTACTACTACTACTACTACTACTACTACTACTACTACTACTACTATTACTACTGCTATTACTACTGCTGCTATCTGAGGTCCTTATTGGGAGAGAAAACACAGTGTGCACTGAGCTTCCAGGATAACCAGTGTTTGTCATTTGCAAGTTTCTGCCTTTAAAAATGAGATTTGAGATGGTTTACTTTGTGGCATTGAAATATTTCTATCACTAATCTACAGGAAGAAGGCCTAAGACACATTGGCCAAGTCCACTATCCAGTATTCCAGAAAATTCAGTCTAATATTATTGAAAAATATTTTGAACAAGGTTTTTTCATTCCTTCTCTTTACAAATTAAATGCTTTTTTAGGATGAGGTTTCAGCAGACTGCAAAGTTGAGGTCATGTTGTGTAATGGTGGTGCTGGTGGAAAACTTGGAATGAGAGCTATATTTTATTGAAAGAAAAAAATATTTGAACTTGATCCTTATTTCTTAGATTTTTTTATATTGACTAGAACAAAGTTTCATTTTCAGCTGAAAAAATATAGCTCCTCTTAAAAACATAAAGAGAAGTGTTTATGATTTCTACTATTTATTCTGAAATGAAAAGTTCTATTTTTTTTTCAAAAGCCAAAGATTTCTAAAATTGAAAATTATTGGAATACTCTGTTTTGGAAAATTTCATTAAGCTTTCTGAAAAAGAAAGTATAAGATAAAAAAATAGCAGTACAGAAATAGAGTAGAGATTGGCTATGTTCTAGAATTAGATATAGTGGTAAAATTAGATAAATTTCAAAATATTCTGGACCTATAATGCCATTTTCTCTATGGACTGTCAGCACTGGAAGAGGAGAGAAAAGTTGGTGGGATGAATTTATAATGGTGTCTGCACAATTTCAACCAACTTTTTCCTCTCATCTTCTCAAATTCTATTTTAATTTCTTATTTATTTCAGCCCTGAAATTTTGCTCCACTTCCATCCTGTGCTGTCCTTGCTCTGTGAGTCAGTATTCTCAATGAATGGATTTTGGTCATCTTACGAAGCTGAGATTGATTTGATATTATTGCCAAACCATAGTATGGAGAAAGCAAAAATAAGTTGATTTCCAGTATAAAATAATTTTCAAATCTCATCAAATGTGCCTATAGTACATTTCTTTCCACAAGGGAGATTATATTCTCAAGAATATTTCTCTTAAAGCCTGTATTATTTACTAATGGGTCCACATTTCAGATAACTGTGAAGAATAATTTATCCTCAGCTGTGTGCTCCTTGTTACTTGTTGTGGTGGAGAGCACTGGTAGAGCACCGCGACCTTCCAAGGAAACATCTTGAGAAGGACAACCTGGTGATGCAGACAGGTCTGTGCTTCCAGGCGAAGTGATTTAGCTCTTTTGTTAATTTTCTTCTTGGACACTGGAGAAAGGGATGGGAAGCATCATATTGTGTTCCAAGGGGATGATTTATCTGTCTTCTTCCTCACAGGGTACCAGCAACAAAACTGCCTCCCAAGCATTGAGGGAGTCGGATTTATATAGGAAAGCTAAGGGGCGGAGTAGAGCAACAGGTGAATCAACTGAGGGCACAGGGGTGGAACAAGAGGGGAAGGACCAATGGGATACAAACAATCTGCCTGGAGCAGGGAGCATGCTGGGAGGAATCTTTTCCTCACCATTATCTAGAGGCTGGCACTAAGGCACTTCCCTCCAAGGGAGAGGGGCTGGCTTGTTCTCAGCTGGCACATTGGTCTCTACAGTTACTCACATAAGAGAATTTATGCACGAAGGAATCACTTAAGTTTAATTAATATTAAGTCCCTCAGAATAAGAATTCTATCTAGAATTGCTTAAATATTTAATCAGCTCTCAACCAGAAATCCTGTTTGGTTAGACATCCATGTTCCTATCTTCTCATGGAAGACAATGAGAAAACTTCAAGTAGTTTTAAAGGAAGAAGAAACAAATTCAGTGTCCGTGCATCAGATTTATGACATTAAAGAAAATGAGCTCACAGAAAGAAAAACTGCACATAAACTTTCAGACAACAATACCTCTCTGGAATTAAGCCAAATTTCGTAGCTAGATTTACTGATATGTCTTTGAAGTTAGGCAGAAGGAGAAGCACCTGAGAAACAGAAGTTGATGCAACAGCCTCCAAGATTTGCATCTGGTTCTTGTTCTTCCTTGATCCAGCATTTCTCCCTACCCAGAGGTCTGGTGGTTTAAACTAGACTGTGTGACTGTCTAATAGTGAGGCAATGAGTACAAAGACTTCTTTTCCATGGGTGGAGCAATACAGGGAGAAGCATCGTTATTGTCACAAGATCAGGACCCAGCAACTTGGCAGTAGCGAGCACTAGCCTTAGCAGTTGTGTGAAAATTGAAATGGGTGCAGTTGTGTGGGTGTTCTCCTGTGCTCTGTTCCTGGTCAAACACATCTAGTGTGGTCTGTCTGTGACTTCCATGACCTAGCACATGTTTTTCTACAGACACAGCCTAGAAACAAAGTCTAGAATAGGACAGTATAAGTTTGTCAGAGAAATGTGCATTCTTGCCTTTGACCATAAAGTAGATGAGAAGGGAAATCTATACTGTAGGCTTCTAAAATTATTTGAAGTGGTTTCTCTCCTACCTAATTTTCCTCCTTAAGGAAGAAACCTTTCTCTATGCTTTCTGTTCTTCCAAATGATTTGAAATCTTGGCTATGCTTTTCCTTGCATTTCAGACATAGTCAACATTTTCAACAACCTGAAAAACACGTGGGATTATGACAGATGTGTGGCTAAGGTGTGGCAGAGCTGTGTGGAAAGCAGAGATAGAATTATTTCTCCAAAATATTAGTGCAATTTCACATGCAACCACTTCTCTAACAAATCTCAAAAGAATTTAGATTAACTTTGTTATTTTATGCCTGAACTCTACCATTTAAAATTATTTTTATTATAATTCCATTGTGTTCCTCATCCAAAAAAAAATTTTTATAATTTCTTTGGATTTTGTTTTGTTTTTTATATATATTACAGAGGCAAGATGCCTAACAGCTTGAGGCTTTTACAAAGCCTAGGACCCCTTGAGTTCTTTTCTCATCTCTTCTCTTTGAATTAGAACATTTTTGCTCTTAGTCATCCTCTTTTTTCTTCCTGCTATTTAATATTTGCAAGCTTATCAAGGCCAGCTTTTCCTCTCTCTTCTCACCTAGTGCTGCTCACCACTGCATAGTGTCAATTGCTGACCTGGCACCTCTCCAGACTCTTTGGTTCTTGCCCACCATTTGCTGTGAAAGGACAAGATCATATGTAATCTGTCTAATACTTGCTTTGCAAAGGTTTCATGGCCATTCAGATGGCAGTAAAAACTTCATAAAATCTATAAGGCTAAAAAGAGATCATAACCATTCACTGATGCTCGCAGAAATAATAATATTTGGGAAATTCTTTAGAAGACTTTTAAGCTTCTCCTATCCTCAAAGATGGAAAAAATGGAAGAACCTTGAATGTTTGTAAAGTTTCAGTTTGTCTTGTATTTAGTATGTTTGCTTGTGAAAGTTCCCAGAGACCTTAACAGCAGAACACTGCAAAATTTCAGTAATACCAGAAGATCTAGGTCCTGGGTTTTCATGAGTTTGAGTGTGAGCATATGAGAGACTGCTGTGGCTGCTCACCTTTGTGTGTGCACTGACCAAGCTTTGAAAGCCTGGTCCTGTCCAGACAAGGTATGAGCCTCTGCTTGATTCCTCTCCCTTCAGGTGACAATTGGCTTTACACACCCTGTGTATCCTGAGGCAGGCAGGAGGCAACAAGAAGGGTGACAAATATCATTATCATCAAAACCCATTTCTTCATTGATGCTATGCAGACAGCAGTAGCCATTGCCTAACTTGTACAGCCTGGTAAGGTGGGAAGGATATTTTGACCTCCAAAATAATTTGGTATTTTTTTTTGCCTGGCTATTCAAGGAAGAAGGCAATGAGACAATTTCCTCCCTCCTGTGCTTCTCCCAACCCAAAGGGGCTGTGTTGCATGCAGGGTGTGTCATGACAGTCCTGTAACTATCCCAGCCCTTTGGGTCTGACACTTTGTGCTTAGGCTTCTTTCATCGTAATGTGGCTTTCTGCTGCACTTGAGGCTGGCTGTCATTTTACAGAAGAGTAGATTGCAAGGATTGTTGCTTCCTCCTCTCTTCCTGCTGCTGGCAGTGGTTTGATTTTCTCAGTTTTAGGAGGCTTCAGGCAAGTGCTGCAATCCTCTTCCTTCTCTAGGGACCACCTTCAATAATAACCCTGGTCTGACTGAGCCTATTAAGGATTTTTCATGGAGAAATATTTAAACAGTAGGTCCTGTAATCAGGTTTAGGCATGTAGGAAACCCTGATTGGATTGAGGCTGTTGTAGGTGTGCAGTTTCTTATTTTGTTGCTATGAAAAAGCAAGTCAGTGATGGAATATAGGTGCTCTGAGATGCAGGCATTGGTAGAGTAGAATTTCATATAAGACCAACTGTCAAAATTCAGCCTCAGCTACTTGTCAGTCCTCTTTTGTCACTGGTTCTCTAGCTCTTTACTGCATTATGCCCATATTAATGAATACATTTTATTTTTTAAAATACCAGTTCAGTTTTGGGGTTTTGTTTCTTGTGTTGAAAAAAAGTAGGATTTTTTTCTCCTTGTAAATTATGCAGAGTTCTTGGCATTTTAAGCACCATGAGATTGAATTAATTCTACAAGGGAAGGGTTTGGTCTGATTTACTTACGGTGAACTCATTTATGCTCCACAGAACCTCTTTTTCCTGAAACATTCTTGTTTAAATAGAGTAATATTTTAATCTTGTGCTTCGGGTCCTTTTAAACCTGATTCTATTTTGTGCTCCTATTATCCCAATAACAGTTCAATTAGGAGTGGCTAAAATTCAAGATATTTATTTTAATTGTATGCTTATCTTTTGAGGGTATATTGCGGTAAATAAGGAACATTTGAACAAAAAAACCCTAACATTGCAACATGTCTTGTCACATTATACTTACCCTACACCTGATTTCAAATGTAAATTGCACAGCATTTAGCTCTAATGAAAATACTCTAGTGAAGGAAATTGTTAAGATTTTCTGGTGCTCCCCTAGGGGTAATATTAAAACCTCCATTACTAACATCTCACTCTGAGAAGACAAAATGTGCACTGAGAATACAAAAGCTCTGTTGGCATCTAAATGTGTGCCAATTAATTCGCAGTTACAGACCTGCAGATCTGTATGGAGATGTAAAAATAGGACCTGGAAAAGCTATTTAGATCCCTGTATAACGGCTCCTTGACCCTGGATTTCTAATGTTAGTTTAATCATGGCATTCTGCTTTCTATTTATTTATATAGTTGCCTCAATGAACAAATTAATAATTATACAGCACATTGACAAACATGCCGAGTAATATTTGCCAGATTTTAAATTAATTTAATTCAAGGGCCACTTCATTTTCAGGATTCATAGGCACATCAAGGAGTAGCTTTTACTTCATTGCTATTCAGATTACACCAAGATTTTTCATAATTTTCCACTCTCTTTATCTCTCTCCCTTCCTTTTGCTGAGGAAGACAATTTAACTTGCTTTTCCAAATAGGTGATTACTTTCAGGCAGGTGGAAAACAGGTAAATGATAGACAAACAGAAATGTAGATAAATACATGCTTGACATACATTTTAGAGAGATAATAATTTTTATTAGGGAAAAAACAGCTCTAAAAACTCACCTTTATTTTCCCATAATTTCCAATTTTTAATCTGTCTCCTTTTGTTTTTCACCTGCAATTTTCTTTGGATATTATATTAGTTTTAAGTCTATCTTGTGATCCTGTGGAGGACTGTTTCTGTGTTGAACATAGATTCAGTTACACAGAAGTGTCATGCTTTATATTATTTGTCAACAGAAACTTCATATTAGAACAAACAACTGGCTTGCACTTTTGTACTCAGTATTTGAAATGAGAAATATATGTTCCATGGCAGGCAAGTCAAACTTTTTAATGAAGGTTGTGTCTTTTGAGCAGGGGGAAGGAGATGATCATCAATCTTTAGAAATACTCCTCCTCCTTTCTCCAACATGGCCAAGTAAAAGGAATTTGCAGAGTAGTGCTGCTTTTCTTTAATAGTATTCTCTTTTTATGCCCCCCATTTCATTATTCTTTTGGAAGAAACAGGACAACTCTTTGTGAAAAAGCCTTTTTTTCTCCAAAGGTGGCATGTTGCTATCTTAGCCAATACATAGCAGGGTGTTCTGCTGGAATATAGAGAATCTGAGACATATTTAATATTTTCTCCATATTTTAAGAAGAACTGCAATATTGGGGAGATTAGTACCCTCTTATTACGTTTTTTATAACTCATATGATCTCTGTTTTCATTTATTTAATTATTGGCAACACTCCCTGCAGATGCTGGCACTTACAGATGCATGTTTAGTTGTAGAACAAGACCCTTGAAAGCCCATTTCATCCCTTTCTGGTATCACCTGATTTCTACTCAACAAATCCTTACCTTGGCACAGGAAACTGCCAAGGAGTCACTACATTCAGCCACCCAAGTGACACAGCAGAGCCTGAGCTGCCATATCCTCTCCCTGCATTGCTCTGTGCTCTGCTCTCCGTGGCAGCAGTGCTTCCTCAGAAATACTGCACCTAGTTTGGTACCCAGACTTTCCTTTCTGGGCTGACCCCCCACGTCCCCTGATTCACTGAGATCACTGAAAGATCACGGTGAAATAGCTCCGGGGGTCCACAGACACTCAGTAGTTTGCAAAGTGCACATAACTTGTGCAGCTGTGTTTGCTCTCCTGCTCTTTTCTAAGTAATGCAACGATAGCAGAGTTTTAGGAGACAAGATCCTCAAAGACATGAAGTCCAACTAGCAATGGGAACAGGGTCTGAAAAGCTCTGGAGGAGTGGTGCTCTGTAATTGTACTGAACTTCTAAGGTGTAGTCAGGTAGTGAAACTGAGACCTATCAGGGAGGATCATCTCACCTGGCTTCTGGGGAGGGACTTGTGCACTTGGTTGGCTGGCAGTGAGGGAGCTGTGTTGGCTTCTGCAATGGATACCAGAGGTCTAGGGCCTAGTTCAGTTGCATAAACATATGTTTTGAGACTCTTCCATGCATCTTATGTTGAAGACCTCTGCATTGAGCTGATGTATGTGACAGAGGCCCTAGAGAAACCTACTTCCTCCAGCAGCTGGAGCCAGGCAGCATGTGCTAAGGTATGACTATTACCTGCTTTGGATAAATTGCATCTGGGCTTCACTAACCAGATCTGCAAGAACTGTATTGAGTGCTCAGACATCTCACCAATCTATAGAGTCCAACATGTAAGTGCCTAAAACAAGGTATCCTGTCTGGCAGTGAGGACCACCCTAAATATCTACTGGTAGGCAGAGGTAGGAAGATGAAACTCATCTAAAGATATTAACAATGAGAAAACAAGATTTAAAGGAAGACAAGTGAATCAGCTCCTCACACCCCTGGCTCCGATGAAGGCTAAATTTGGAAATGAAAATTGTTTAGGTGATACATGGGTCTCTCTGGAGAAATGTCTCAGAAATCATTTTAGGAGAGATCAGAGGGGCTGGCGGTGAATTGTAAAGCAACATTTGAACCAAATGCTTATTTCTAGTTTGTGTGATGTGACTTAAAAGATGGAAAACCAACAGCTGGTGATTTGAAAAATAGCTATGAGGGATATAAAAGAAGACTGTGAAGAAAATTGAGAAATAATTTTTATGCCTTTAATGTACATCACATTTAGGAAATTTGTGAGTTATCAATGCATAGTAAGGTTCTTCTCAGAAACAAATAGGAAATAGCTGTGCCTCGTGTAAAACATTAGCAGTCTCTCTTACGTCTGAACAACCTTTCATAGGTAAAATTGCTTTAGCTGGCACGATTATCACTGTTCACTGCTGCATTCAGCATGCTGCTCAATGTGATAATGAGTGATGTCTTTTTTCCATCACTTCAATACAGGTATGCAATTTATTCTGCCAGTAAACACTATTATAATGTAAAATTTATAATACAATATCTTTCAATGCCAGTCAGAGTGATAGTTTGAAGGAACTTGAATATGTCTGTTATGTATCAGAGCAAACAAACCCCACATTAACAACAAAGTTGCTTACTTGGCAGAATGGTGCAGCTGCCTTGCTTTGCTTGCTGGGGTGCATTTATTAACAGCAGCACTGTTCCCTGGAGTGTCATGGCCCCAGACTCCCTCACTTTCTGTGCAGTCTCACAGTATCATGGGTACCAAATGGAATGGGCACAGTGATGCCACATTAGGCTTTTGGAGCACTAGGTTTACCTTTTAATATCCCCACAGCTCAAGCACAGGGTCAGCACAGCTGATTGTCCTTGATGTTGTTAGCCAGATAAACTCTTACATTAATCCTGCACATTTAAATTGACAATACAAATAAATACTTTCTGCTCTGTGTGTATGTGGGGGTAGTGTTCTTTCTTTCAAGAGCTTTTAGAATATATTCCAAATAATTTCCAATAATTTAAAAGCCTTTTAAAGAACAGGCTCTTCTTCCAATAATTGACAGGCAAGACAATACCAGAGGGGGAGGCGAGGTGGAGAGGGGCGGAGGTGTAGATTGCTCTATATAAAAGCTACTAAATTATGTTGTCAAAATTATAGAAACATTTTTTTTTGCTCAAAAGCCTTGAAAAATCACACTCCTCCAGTTCCAGACTTCTGGATTTTGTTTGTTTTGTGCAACTAACTTAAACTTCATGTCATGAAATCTGTTCTAATTGGAATCACTTGTTGGATTCAAAATCAGCCTAGGACCAGGAACCCAAACATGTGACTGAAAACATTGTCTCTATTTTTGCACATAAGTACAAGAATAAAAAAATTTGGCTGGTGGTGGTGGTGGTATCTGTGATGTGTAGGCTAGATCTTAGCTTCTGTCTTGTTTATTTCCCATTCTTTGACAGATTTTCTTGTGAAAAGTAATCTGTCTGGAGGTCTGGAGAGTGCACTCTAAGCTGATGTGGTTAGACACTTTTAACAGAGGGAAAGCCACTGACTACAGGCTCTTCAGTTGGGAATGGTCTCCACGGAGAACAACATTCAGTAACTTGCTGAAACAGGAGTCTCAGTAACTCAGATATCTTGTTTACTGATATTTCAGTATCTCTTTGAAACGATAAAATCTTTTTCTTTCTTTCTTTCTTTCTTTCTTTCTTTCTTTCTTTCTTTCTTTCTTTCTTTCTTTCTTTCTTTCTTTCTTTCTTTCTTTCTTTCTTTCTTTCTTTCTTTCTTTCTTTCTTTCTTTCTTTCTTTCTTTCTTTCTTTCTTTCTTTCTTTCTTTCTTTCTTTCTTTCTTTCTTTCTTTTTCTTTCTTTCTTTCTTTCTTTCTTTCTTTCTTTCTTTCTTTCTTTCTTTCTTTCTTTCTTTCTTTCTTTCTTTCTTTCTTTCTTTCTTTCTTTCTTTCTCTCTTTCTCTCTCTCTTTCTCTTTCTTTCTCTCTCTTTCTCTCTCTCTTTCCCCTGTTAAGATTTTTGACTTGATATCTTGTTCAGTGCCTTTGGTCTTGGAGAGAAGCAAATCTGAGTCAAGGGTATATTCTTGACCAAATTTATACTATCTCTCAGATATTTATTGTTGCAGTAAACATGAGAAAAGCATGATGTGGTACCTCTCCCCTTCATTTCACAGTAAAATAGTTTGCTCTAGAAGTAAGAAACGGGAAAATTTCATTAATTTTCTACTTGAAACATTCTGATATATTTCTTTTTTTCAGGATATTTGCTCTTCACATGCAGCATGCAAAGCTGTAATTAATTTCTTGCTGTAGTCTTCATGTCCCATAGAGCCTATATAGCTCAAGCATTTCAGAATTGAAGATGTGTTTGGAACACGACATGAAATACAATCAGAGTTTCTTTTCACTCTTCCACATGTTGCATCATTTATTAACACTCTCCCTTCGTAACAAGTCTAGATGATGAAGCTTCTACAAAATCTGTCTGTCTGACCAGCCACCTGTCTGTCTCCCATGTACCAAACACAAAGCAAAGCTCTGTAGCTTGTGTGCACTTTTCAGCTTTGGTCCTAACAGGGTGTCTCATTATAGTGGGAGAACAAGCAACCCTTCAAAAAAGGGTTGAGAAAACAAGAGTATGCCTTACATGAGCAAGAGGGAGAGACTGAGATGCTTTTTCAGCTTGTGGTGTTCAACTGTGCAACATGCATTTCATTCTGTTGTGCTTTATGGCATCTCTCTGCTGGAAAGGCTGATTAAAAGGAAAGGTAAATGCATACTCTTGTCATCTGATGACATTTCAATAAACCTACAATATTTTTATTATTTTGAAGAAACCTTTCTAAGTGTAAACTGTGTGCTTTAGGAAGCATACTTACACATGATACTGCATGAGTTGAAAGTTTTGATATTGTTGACAGGTAGATGAATAGTCTGCCGTCTCTTCAAGCTGCAAGACAAGGAAGAAATTGGTCTGGAAACTTGCTGAAGAAAGGGACTGTTTGGCACTCTTTGGTGCAATATGAGCAGCTCACCCTCCTGTATGTATCTGGGGTAATGTTTCTAGAATAGAATCATAGAACCACAGAGTGTTCTGAGTTAAAAGAGACCCACAAGGACTGTCAAAATCCAACTCGTGACTCTGCACAGCACAAGCCCTAGAGTCACACCATGTTCAGCCAAAAAGCTGAACAAGCCAAGTGACCTCATATGCTTCTCATATGATTTTCCCTCTAGACCCTTCACCACCTTTGTAACCCTCCTTTGGATTCTCTCTAATAGCTTTATATCTTGGATTTTGGTGCCCAAAACTGCATGCAGTACTCAAGATAAGGCTGCAACAGCACAGAATAGGGTGGGAGCAGTCACCTCTCTCCACCCATCAATCCAGAATTCCTGGGAGATTTTGCAGAAAAATAATATTATGCATGCACACATACACACAGACTCACCCTTTCTGGGACTACAAAGAAAGTTTTTATCCATACTTTTTGAGCATTATACCTCAGATTGCTTTTATACTGACCCAACTTGTAAGAGCAGTCCCTTATACATAGAGGTAAATAAATCTCATCCTTTTGGTCAAATATGTGGATGCTTTCCAAGATTTTTTTAACAATGATCCTAATTACCTAGCTTTCAGCAGTGTTCCTAATATAATAGTTTATGTTCTCATTTTTTGACTGATCTGCTGCTGTCAAATCCAGCAGTCTTTTAAAGGCACAGAGCAAGTTTTGTTTCATCATTGCTACTGTCCCATCTACCTGGTTTATTTTGTGTCCTGGTGACAGGACGTACTGCCAAGATGAGTGAGATTTTAGTAACCGTGTCTTTTTTGTGTATGTATTTAAATGCACACAGTATTTCAAAGGTAAATAATGCCCTAACAAGTGAAAACAGTGTGTGGTGTGTAACTGAGAAACTAGTCTTGAATGGTATTGAATTTCTGGCCAATTCTGAATTCTATTTTCAGGTGTGGCAGACCTGATGTTGATGTTCCTGACACACTGGGTTCAGATAAAATTTGCTTTCTCTTAGTCTTGCACTTGACCCAGCTCTGGCTGGAAACTGTCTCCAGTGTAAATGGGAGCAACCTTGTTTTCTTGCCTCAGGTTTCTGCATCTCGTGTTGTAAGCCAAAGCAGTCCCAAGTTGCCACTTTTGGAGGAGAATTAAAATCACATTGTGACTGATCCAAGAATCAGACGTGGAATGTATAAAACCTGTTATAAAACCTGTTTTTGTCTACTCAAGTGCCAATGTAACAAAGCATGGCCTTTCTGAAATATTGAAAAATATATTTTCATATGTTCATGTGTCTCATGAATCCCTTTGTTACCTGGAAAAAACAGTTTGCCATCAATCTGTGAATAATGCTAGCTTTTTTCCACTAAGTGCTGCACCCCTCCCAACAAAGTGTGAGAAGTATCTGCAAAGGAAGGATTATGATCAAGGAAGCACTTCTTTTGTAATGAGATTACTTCTAACATGATGCTATAATCTTATGTTACCAAATAATTGGCCTTTGCAGTAACTCTTATGACAGTAAGTACCAAAGTAATAATTTGTGTCTGCTACATTTTGTAAGCTGTTGTCAAACAGATAACCTGGTTACATACCCAGAACTGGTATCTCCTGCTGTTCAGCTCAATGGACAAGGGGTTTTATTCACTGAGGCACTCTCAGTAGAATACAGGTTCAGACTGTGCATGGAGGTGCTCTAGTACTTGTAGAAAAGCAGTAAATTCTCTCTGAATAGCACTTACATTATATTAGCTACTGGAGATGAGTGTTTGCTTTTTTGTTTTGTTTTTCAATAACATAATGTTCTGTGCATAAATTCAGTCCATAATTTATACTTTGATACTTCATTCTGTGTTTTTTTTTTTTTTGACTGACTTTTTGTTTGTTTGTTTGATTTAAATATATTTCTTGAATAAACTAACTGTCACTTTTTTTTTGGTCACTGGAGATGGAGAAGTTAGTGGGTTATTTCTTACCCGTTACCTCTGAAACAAATAAGATCTTCCATCAGATAAAATAGTGAGTCAAACTCAGTGACATGATAGATCACTTGATTAACCAGCAGGGAGAGCTGTTTCTTGAGTAAGAACCACCTGCTGGTCAAGATGAGGATTTACAAATTCCTCTTTAGATTAGGAATTTATGTGTGAGATAAATCCAAACAAATACAACATACTGGAATAAAATTACAAATACCTTGAGGCTCCACTGTGAAAAGCCACTGTTTGTTGCCCAATAAAAGGCTTTCAGTACAACTGTATCTATGCTATTTACCAAGCAGGAGGTGAGCAGAGAATTCCAATAGTTACTAACTGCTCTTGCCTCGATTATGCCTCCTTCACCCATTGCTGGCATTCATTAAGGCTCATATTTTTCAGCCATTGTTCATATTAAGCAGGACCATCAAATTCCCCAGGTTTAGCTGTGCATTGAAGTCTCTTCCAGTCTAGTGGCATCTAGTCTAGGGCCTGTGAGCTTTCCTAATGCTTACTTATTATGTCTTTGTTTGCTGCCTATGTCCTGACTACATTTTAAAATTAGGGACAGTCTTTTCCATCCCCTGATATTCCAGGATAAGAGAAATTGAACAGTATATAAGCCATAGAGACTAATGTTACCAGAACAAATTTCTGGCACAGGCAATATTTTACATTTTGGAGGTGAAGGACTTCCAAATATTAAGCATTATGAATCAAATTTTCACCTCTCATTGAAATTAAATCGGAAGGGGGGATGTCTGAATATGTCTTTCCCCAAGTAACAAATGACAGGATGTTGTTATAAGATGGCCTCAAGTTGCACCAGGGAGGTTGAATTCAGCTATTAAGAAAATGTTTTTCACTAGAAGGGTTGCCAAGCATTGAAAAAGACTGCCCAGGGAAGTGGTAGAGTTGACATTCCTGGAGGTATTTTAAAGATGTGTAGAGGTGGCATTTGTGGATATAGTTTATTGGTGGACTTGGTAGTGCTGGATTAGCAACTGGACTGAATGATCTTAGAGGTTGTCCAACTTAAATGGTTCTATGATTCTATGATTTAATAATTCTAAGTATATTCCTCCCCTTCTGTTTTTTTTCTCTGATGCAGAATTTAATTAAATTAATTCAGTAATTAAAAAAATATTATGCTAAATAGCAATTAATTTCTGAGTTCTGTTTTTTAACATTTTGCAAGGTAAATGTCTTGGTTCCAAGTAAAGGTTTAATGTTTATATTTTCTTTATGACAGTTTTGTAAAGGATTTTGTTTCTAAGCATTAATTGTTTAGTTTTTGAGTAGTTTTTTATGATACACTTTCATCTCAGATGATCAACATTATAATTATCACCTAAAATTTAGCCTCAGCAGTGGTATTGATACAGAACATTACATTCTGAATGCTCACTTTAAATTATAACCATTTTTGACAGCTGTGCTGCTAAGCATTATCTAAGCAAAGTAAATGTATAGAATGTTCAAGTGTGTGTGTTGATGTTTTTAAGCCCAGTCACTCAGAAATGAATGATTTTTCTCAAGCATGAACTGAGCTGGTTTGCTGTATATTCTGTCCAGCATCTCTGTGCTCAGTTATATAACACAGGCTGGTTTCCTATAAAGGGGCCATATAAAGGGCTACTTCCTATTGCTCTCAGGTGTTACTGCAATTGAAGACTCACTTTTTGTTACGGCAGTGAAACCTCCATGCCACCAATGACTTCCAAAAAGAGCAAATTAAAGGAAATAACACTTTTCATGATCATGTTCTTTTGCTAGCTGAGACCAAGCTGATGATACACTGGGGTGCATTGTGCCTTTCTGGTTAAAGAAAAAAAAAGACCTCAAATGTCTGTAGCATAAACACAGAGAGATTTCTGACTATGTAGGTGAAGCTGCTGATACACCAGAGCAGGTAATTTTATTGACTGTTTTGCTGTCTTTGGCAGGTGCCCCATAAATATGGGCTACTTATTGCTTGTAGTTCAGCTTATTGGCTAGGAATCAAAATTTACAGGACAAAATCCCACACTTTGAGAGATTTGCTCCTTTGAGGCTACTGAGGTGGCTGAGAGAAAAATACACACCTTCTAGGACTGGCAGAGAGCTGGGAAAGGGTAATTCTTTTCCAGCTGTGCCTCCCAAGAACCAACCCATAATACTGGCTTTAGGACACAGTGAGTATGTGCTGCCAAGTATGTTTTAGTGGCACATGACTGTTTTTAAAGTTGCTGCTTGCTGTGACCCTTGGAGCCTTTTAGACTAATCCATATTTAGCTATCATAGCATCTCTCTGTCTCTGGAGACTCATCTTTGACCATCTGTTTTTGGAGGATAAAAACTGGTTTGAGTTCCTTATTTGTCTGCTGAAATCAGGGGAATTGGTAGAGTGCTATAAAATTGGAAACTTGGACTTCATCTTCCATTTACAAAGAGGAACATTTCTATTTTTGTTCACCAGGAAAGGCAACACTTGCAGCTGACTGGAGGAAGAGGCCAGATCTACTCAAAGGTGTTGAGAAGCAGTAATGCATGGAGTGACATTATGAGTGAGTTTATGGAACAGGATGAAGGATGGAAAACAAGACAATTGTGCCAAGAGAAATTATTTCAGTCACTCTATGTTCCCTGAAGTGTTCTGCATAAACTTAAAGGTGGGATGGCAGAAAGAGGGTTTCTGCTTTCTGAACTGCATTGTAAATGCAACAGTGAGAGTGATTTATGGACTTGGTGCTTATGATCTGTAGCACCTAAAGTCAGACACTAAAGTCTTCCAGGTTCCACACATTCATACTTGCTTCATACAAGATTTCACATGTGAAGGATGGAATAACAACACTTGCTAAACTTCAGGGAGATGTAGTAATAAACCCTCAATTTTCCTTGTTTCCCAAACTATCGATGTAGGAATATGCATCCATTCTGGTCAGTGGAAATGCTTTTTGCAGGTTGAGTCATCCTTTGTACTGTGCACCACTATTATTTTCCCCTGGAGTCTTCCCACTGTAGAAAATTCTGTGTATTTGTCCCTTTGTATCATTGCAGTTGTGAAATATGTGCCTGGTTGGGTGAGCTCTGAGTCAGATTTTCTGCTCCTTTATACTGCTTTTCATGCTTTTCACCTTTACTGACTTCAGTAGTGCACACACTCAGAGGCTTTACTTGAATGGACAAGTTCTACTTGTGTTTGAGTTGTGATGGAGGCCTTGGTATTACTTTGGGTGAAGTTGAGTGTCACTGAGGTCAAGATGTGGTCCATCATTATCTCAGATGTAACAGTGTGAAGGAAACAATCATAACTACTTAGTTTTTTGACTGTTGGTATGAAATCAGTATTGCTTGGTCCATTGTGCCACTATTCATCTCTAGATGCAGACGTGAGCACCCTTGCTGGAGCTGACAGTTGTCAGAAGAAATGTTTGTTGGGAACAAATTAGTGTCTCAACTTGCTGGTGACCTTAAGTTCTCTTTATAAAACACAGCTTGACTGATGCATAATTGTACCTGAGAAATTTGCTCAAATTTTAAAGGAAATAGTTTTTTTTTTTTATTTTTTCTACTTTTGGTACAGTAAAGGCAACAAAACATTGTTTAAATGTAGTATCTCCATGATGCAAAAAATGAATCAATTTCTTACAGAAGTGCCTGTCTCTCTAATGGAAACCCCCAGAATGGATGGCCTTCTGTTTCTTGTTGCAAGTATTAGCTATCATGTAGAAGAGCTATTGCTCTATCAGAAATCATGCCTAAGCCTGTTATTCCAAGGAGACAATTTTTTTATAAAGAAGTGTTTTCTTATTTTAAAGCCTTGGTAAATAAACATATAAAGAAAGGGGTTCATGCAGAGACATGGCCATAATTCTGGGTAGGAACCTATGATGGTAGTTTACTTCATTTTGTTTTAGAGAAGGGTGCAGAATTAGGCATGAGCAAAAAATCTATACAAAGTAATTTATCAAGCTTTGCTGGTGTCACTGTGATGTCCTTGTGAGTAGACTGCTTCATTTCTTACATACTCTGATGTGGAGGACAGACTGCTTTTCTAAATCCCAAATACCAACAAAGGCAATGTACAAACGCTTTTAGTAAAACTTCAGGAATGTGCTAACACAGGAATAGAGCACCTACAAATTATTTTGATGTTGCCACACAGAGGTAGGCTTCCCTGTATTATTGTGCTGCAAGGTTTTACTGTATTTTCATCATCTTACTGAAGATCTCGGACACTTAAAGGTGCATGGTCAATAGATGGCAGCAAGTCATTTAGCCTGACTCTTACCTCTTCTGGGCAATCCTCTGTTCACAATCAGTGCTCACCTTCTTTTAAGAAAACACTTCCTTCTTCTTTGCAATTCTAAAGGCTGCAGTGAGATGTATAAGCCAATGACAGTTAATTGTGTATTTCATCAAAGAAATATCCTGTTGCAGATATCTGGTGTGTCTGTTTTTTCAAACCCCCTATCATTATAATCTCCATGTTTCTTCAGTCCAAAAATTATAAAACCCCTTAATTTGGATCCAGAGTGGTAAGAATTAGGGATTTTCTGTGGAAATGCTTTATCAAGACAAAGCAGAGGAGACAGTGCTAGAGGGGAACCTCTACACCTTACACAGTAACCCCCATGAAGACCTTGTAGTCATGGCAGTGAGTGAAACTGTCAGGAAGAGAAAGTTGATGACAGGAATTTACTGAATGAAGAAAAAAGCAATAATTCTTCAAAGTACAGGAGATGAAATAATGTTGCTCACAGAAATTTTCCTTCCAGGAACTGCAGGAAAAAGTCATCATATCTTCCTAACTGACTGCAGTTCCCAAAAGGAGTGTTCATCTGCTAGTTTAGTTTAGGATCTTCAGCAGTAGGCTTTCTCCAGTCATTGTGCTGCCTCTGACACTAATCTTTTGTGCAGATTTGAAAATGGATGAGAAAATCTATCTGATGAAATCTGTAGGAATCTAGAAAGCAAACCAGTATATAACCCACTACAGTCTTTCTCCTCTGTAATCTTTACTGTTCCCTGATATTCCAATATAACTGTCTTACAGCAAGAAATTCCTCTGAAGGAAGATGAGGGAGAGGCATGCTGGTTTTAATCTCTTGCAGAGCTAATTGTGATTACAGTAGAAAATAATTATTTCCTCAGTATATTGCAAAATCAAGCAACTGGAAAATCATTGCCAAACTTTTAAATATTCTAGAACTACCTTTTTGTTGAGTGATTGGTAGTGTTTTGCTTTGAGTTGATAGATGCCTGATAATTATACTGACAATATTGACACCTTTGAATGTTCTCATAGAAAGTTAAGATTCATTTCAGAAAGGATAAGTAATACCACATTCTAAAATTAAAGATGTGATGATAAAACCTGGAGTTTTACTGTTTGGTTATTAAAAGTGCATTTATTTAAAAGAAGTCTGAGAAATATGTTTTATATCCTCATTTTATTTTAGGTATCTACCTTACTTTACAGCTGTTCTAAGGATTTGATACTTGTAAGATTTATAAAGCCAATCTATATAAAGAACATTTGAAAACAGAATCAATATTTTTTTTTTTACATAACTAGAGTAGGAACTTTATTCTAGAGATCTTAAGGCATATATTCAAATGTTAATTAATATAGGATCCTTATGAAGAGAATAATTATTAAAATGATCATATTATCAGTGAGTGAACTAGTCACAGAGCATATTCTAACACTGCTGGGAATGCAATAATACCTCCTGTTTGACCAAATTGGTAAAATTCTGGTTTGTAGATGAGGGAAAGGCAGTGGATGTTGCTGACCTTAATTTCAGTAAGGACTCCCACAAGATGCTCACAGAGAAGCTGATGAAGTATGAGTTGGATGAGCAGACAGTGATTATAAACTGGCTGAGTGGATGGGCCCAGAGGGTGATGATCAATAGCATGAAATTGGAGACCAGTAACCATCAGTGTAATCCAGGGGTCAAGACTGGGTCCAGTCCTGCTCAAGGTCTTTGTTAATGATGGGGAAGATTGTGCCCTCAGCAAGTTTGAAGATGACAGAAAGCTTGGGGGAGTGGCTGGTGGGTGCTGCCATCCAAAGAGGCCTTATCAGGATGGGGAAATGGGATGACAGGAACCCCATGAAGTTCAACAAGAAGAAATGCAGTCCTACACCTGGGGAAGAGCAATCCAAGGCACCAGTATATGCTGGGAGCTCCTCAGCTGGAAATAATTTTGATAGAAAGGAACTTGTGGTTTCCTGGTGAACACCAAATTGAACATCAGCCCCCAGTGTGTCCTTGTTGTGAGGAGGGTGAGAGGGATCCTTGTCTGCTCTAGGCAGAGCACTGACAGCAGGTTGAGGGAGGTGATCCTCCTCTCTCAGCACTGGTGGGCCACACCTGCAGTGCTGTGTCCAGCTCGGGGCTCCGTGTGGGAGACGCAGGGACATATAGAGGGAGTCTGAGACAGATGGGACAGTTCAGCTTAGAGAACAAAGTCTTAGTGGGGAACCTCAATGTGTAGAAATACCTGAAGGGAGGGTACAGAGAATGGGGTCAGGTGCTATTCAGTGGGGCCCAGTGACAGGCTCAGAGGTGATGGGCAACGCTGAAACACAGTAGGCTCCCTCTGACCATCAGGAAGCATTTTTTATCTCCCTGGAGATATGCAAAAGCTGTCCATGCAGGTGTTTCTAGGTGGGTGGGCTTGAGCCATGTCACCTCCCAAGGTAACTCCCAACCTCAACCATTCTCTGGTTCTAAGATTCCTTACTCAGTCTTTCTCTAAGATCATATACTCTATAAAATCCATATAAACCTGGATCTTTTCCATGCTGTGTTTCCATGTTTCTTGCTCTGTTCTTGTTCTGAATGAATATAAAATTTTTAGGATAAGTTCTTTTTTAAATTTTTTCTTCTCAAAGTTATACTGCTTCTTCTTTGCACTTCCTTATTCCACACTGGTTTTCCTCCTTCCCTCCATTCTTCCTCCATCTGTGTGGATTAATTTTCCCTATCATGATATTTTTGGCTGCTCAAAGTGCCCACCCTGCCTTTCTTTTTCACTCCCGTCTTGCCTGAAAGCCCAAATTTCACATCTACCACCACAACTGTTTTCTTCTTTTTCTTCCTTCAACAGCAGAGATCATATCTCCAACCTGTCCCTTCCTCTATCCCACTCCACTTTCCCCATCCTCGCTATTAAGCCTCCTTGACAATTTTTCCTTTGAGCAAACCTTTGCTCATCTCTCCTTCTGCCCCTATGTGGAATATCTTCTAAACCAAATCACTCATCACAGCTTTGTCACTAATCAAGATTTCGGAAGAAATAATTAAAAAATGAATAAGCGCAAATAATTCCCAAAGTAGCATAAGCACTGAGTGTAGGAAAGGTTGTGCTATTATGATTATAATGAAAAATAAAACCTATCTCTGGTAGTGTCAGTATGTCTGGTAGCTTCAATTTCTCTCATATCACACTGATATCTGCTTCTTTCTTTTATGTGTTGTGGAGTGCCTCTGGCTTCTGCTGTCCTCTTGGGAAAAGGAGGAGGGATTAACATGAGCAGGCTGGCTTGATATGAGCAGTCTGACTTTGCCAGCTGGAATTTAAATGCCCCCTTCACTTGTCCCCTAGGACATCTTTGTTGTGACTTCTGACTCAGCACAGAGGGGTTTATTATTATCACCTATTTTATCACATCTTTAACAACTAGAGCCCCCCTCTCACCTGTGGGTTATCTTTCCTGTTTGTCTTTTCTGAAAATGCAGTAGTAAAGTCCCAGAGTGGGGTGTAAACTGAAGCCTTTACTACCCCTGCATGTGATTGTTTTAAGAGAATTCCTTTGCGGGATTCTGTCCCCCACTGTTTGGGACTTTTTGATATGATTCTCTTTCTCTCCCCCACACAACTCCAGTTGTGTCTTGCAGTTGATATTGATGGGCTAGTTTTCATGTTGTGTTTCTTTTCTTTTTAACCTGTGTTTGGTGCAGAACCTCAGGACCTGAGTGATCTGAGTCCTTGCTTTGGTCTAAGTTTATCAGGATAGGCTTTCGGGCAGCTACTACTCTACAAACATCAGATTAATTGCTCTTTTCATCAGCATTTAGGGAGGATGTGAATTTGGGGGCAGCCTTAAACAATTTCCAGCTCATCAGGAATCCTGGAAAGAGGGAATTAGGGAAAGAGAGTGCTCCATAATAAAGAAATATGGGGAACCTTCCTTTTGCCTCTGACAATCCTTCTACTCTTTCAAATGCTGAGTCAGTACTTAATCAAGCACCAGTTCTGTGAAAACTCACAGGCATGAAGCACATGAATCAGCTTATAGTGTACACTGGCGAGGATGCCCTTGAATTTTGGTAGGGTCGGAGCCCAATTTAAGAGTAATCCTACTGACCACTGGATGTCACTGCGACACTGCAGGAATGAAAATTAAGGCAAGGATTTTAAAGTGTCCAAAGAATTTAAGAGCTCGAGTCCTTATGACCCTCATTTCAACTTTGGGAATTTCCCTAAGATTAGCTGTTAGCTACCTGGCACTGTTGAATAGTGAGCTTTAATTTTGAGAGTTAGACACTCTATCAAAAATGTGTGTGAATTAGTGTCAGTAAAAAGCATTTGTGCATCTAAGAAAGGGGATTCATTCCCAAAAGGGATTCTAGTTGTGCTGTTTTCTGTCATTGATACAGGGAAGATTTTGATGATAAATGAAATTAAATTACATTGTTCAAATTAAAAAAAAGGCAGGACGGATGGAGATTTCAAGAGTTTGGTGAATGTACTCCACTTTAGAGCTGGAGTCATATAATGTCATTTATATTATAATATAATATATTTATAATGCTAATTATAATGCTAATTTATAATGCTTATAAAGGTTATTTCATAACATTTTTCATCAGAAAAAGAAACCTGATTTCTTTACTGATATTTCAGATCATGATTTCCAAACTTTCTATTCTTGTCCTTCCCCTTTTCAAAGAGGCAAAGAAAGCAAATAAAGAATTGTAAGGACATATACTGCCATATAAAACAGCCTTATATATGCATACAATAGTTATATTATGTGATAGTAGCAAAAAAATTTGAATTCTAGTAAGTAAGGAAAAGAGCAATCTGGGACATTAGACTACTTAGCCAATGGCAGAAAATGGAAAACTAAAAAATGAAGATACACATTGAACAGATTGCTTTAATTTGAGATGATTCTTTCACCTTTAGGTTATTAAAATGAAAGCTTACTTGAAGAGTTGTAGAAAAGGCTGCTGATAGTAACAGAGCACTTATTGTGGCAAGACCTTTGGGACTTAAATTATGAGTGTTATAATATTATATTTAAAATATGAAAATCAAATTTGGTCTTTATTTAAGATTGCGGTGCAGGTGGTGTCAGGTTTGTGCACACCCAGCACACACAACCCTTGAATTCCTCTCGTGCTGCAGGAACATCCCAGCCAGCCTCTGCGTACGTCAGGGCTGGCTCGCGGCAGTGGCCAGCTTGAAACCAGAAAACCTTCACACTTGAGTATTTGACTGTTACATGTGCCCAAATTTTAGACAGATTTTGACATTCCCTAAGGCAGCTCCTGCTGCATATGGTCCAATTTTTATCCTTAAAGTTGGAAATTCCTATATTTTCAATGAAGGTGATTTTTGCTTGTTTTATGTTGGCTCGGGCATTTGGTTTCTCTCTTGATTCTTCCACTGCAATATGGGTAGCAGAAATAATTTTCCAACCTTAGAAACAACAGCAGCTTTTTAAGGCTAAGTAATGTTTTTCATACTCTCTCTTCATTACTTTTTATTCACTTTCAGACAGCTGTGAATACTGCCGTGATTTAATTATTATATGGCTGCCAAGATTCTGAAGTTTCTCTCTAATTTCTCCTTGGTAAAATTAGAGCAATTTATGCAAGTATAAATTGATGTACCTCCACTAAAGCTTTTGGCCTGTGGTTAGTATGTTGCTGTGTACTTTAAAATGTTTTAGGAGCTGCAGCCACAACAGAATCTCCTAGATTAGCTAGTCTAAAGGATAATTGCTTGACATGATGCTTATTAGCAGAATTTCACAGATGGTCAAGCTTGAGTTTTATTAATTGCTCAAGTTAAGCCTGAGTTTGTTCATAATTAACGATAGATAGAGTAGTAAAAATTATTCTCAGCTCAGAAGTTGAATAAACATGACCCTCTAGAAGAGAAGCCAAAACTGAGATGATGAATATTTATTGCTGGATTACTGGACATAAATTCAATACTAAATGGGTAAATTGTTTAAAGAAAACTAGACCCTTGTGTGTCACATGCCACAAACAGCCTGAGCTGGAAAGTAGATTAAGCTTTAAAGTTAGGCTTCAGTAAAAGAGAACCTACAGATATGGCTGGGAATGGGGTTGGAAATGGACATCCAAAGAAAGGTCAGGGGAGCTGAGAGATTTGTGCTCAGAGAACATTTGTGTTGTGGGTCAGAGGTGGGGTCTTAGTCCAGACCTAAGATGTGAAGTAGGATTCAGGTTTGGATTTGGACTGAATGATAGGGAGAGCCTGGAGGTGTGGTTAGAGTGGTGCTTAAAGTGGCAAAAAAAAATATGGTTCATCTGAGTGAAAGAGATTAATGGAAGATAAAGAGGTCTCAGGACCTTTTATTGAAATGCAGAGATGGGCAGTATTTGAACAAAACAACAGGGATATTGGACAGAAACAATTCTAGAAAAAGTTCTATTAAGTGTTGGTGCTGTTAAAACAAATAACCAAATTATATTGTGTTTTCACTGGTTTTATACTGTGGAAATGATAGAGGACTTGCCTCATAAAAATAATAAGGAAAATTGTTACAGTGAGTTTGTAGAAAAGAAAAATATATACACTTTCTTTTATGAGATGGTAGAAGTAGTAAATCTGATGTAGGCAATACTTTTCCATCATATATATTTGGTCTGCTTTATATTTGTTCTAACTTCCTGTATTCTGATCAGCTTTTAAGGGGCTGCCAGTTCAACAAAAAAATATAAATTTTGTTACTATAAATTATGCTGCACCTGAAAGCATAAATTTCTCATGCAGAAGTTTTTCGGATTGAATGCTATATATATAAAGAAAGGCTGGGAGGGAAGGAGTGAAAGGGTTTTTGAAAAGCTTTTAGAACCATTACCTCAGCACAGTGTTTCCTTCTTTTGTGGAGGAGAATAAAACCATTTTGCCAGAAGAGATTTCCCTTTAAATCAGCACCTGAAAATTTTCAAGCTGACATTTCTCAGCCTTTAAAAAACACTGTTTAGAGACAGTTACAATTATCTCCCAAACAAGCACTGCAGTTCTCATCTATCCCAATAAGCCAGGGTGTGAAAATGGGCAATGGAATTCTTTAAAAGCCTTGGAAGATTTATAGTAACACAGTCAAATAGCAGCATTTCCTTTGCAGGTTTGGTAGGTGCAATATAGACACAATCATCTTTTGCATGTGCAAGGGCTTTTCTTAAGCTTTTTGTCTTTTTCCAGTCTTGGCTGATGCCAAGATAGAGTAGCAGCTATGACATGTTTTGATGGCTTGTTTGGCAGCTTCCTTACAGACCAATAGGGCAGCTTAGCTTAAGAATCCTTGGAGAGATATGGAGGCAATGAGTCCTTGGGTGGTCCTTGGGGCTGTAGTCTGGCACTGAGTAGAACAGGAGCTGTTTCATTATACTGTGCACTACAGGGACTTAGGTACCTGTTTCCCTGTGTAAGGAATGAGTGAATGAACTAATTAATCATTAATTTCATGCCTCTCAAGCGTGAAGTTGTCTGACACTCATAAAGCCAAGGAATTGACTTTGCTCTCCTCTACACCTTGTTTAACCTAATGAAACAGCAATGCTTTCTTTCCTTTTAATATAGGAGAGAGCTCAGAATGGGCATTAATAACTTTCATATCACCTTAAAGGGAAAGCAACCTTCCCCAGAATTTATTCAGAAGACATTACAGAGAAACAAGAAAGTTCTGTGTTCTGCTTCAGATCCTGAAGCATGTTGATCCCCAAAACTGCTATAATGATGTGATTTAAATACTTATTTGCTCAAGTAAGGTGTCCATTCTGTCAGCCAAAGGAAATTGGATGTTTGGTTGCCACAATCAATTTGGAAACACCATTCTTGTTTGGAATATATAAAAGAGTGGTGACTGGTTACTCAGAACTGTATTTTGACATATGTTATGGAAGTCTGCAGGTGGCCTTAACCAAGATTTTCTGCTTGCTGTTTTTGGGTTTTGGTCACATGTGACTATTTCTGAGGTTCTGCCCAGCATGCAAGTGTTAGTTCCACAGCTGTTGGCTGTTACAGGTGAGTGAGGGTTGGTGGTGACAAACCATGTGGGGTATAGGCTTGTCTCACCTGGTCATGGGCTCCTGTCTGCTGCTCTGCTCTGTTGGATGTGTGGCCTGAGCATGTTTCAGCCAGGAAGAATTCATAAGCACCAGACTCATGCAAAGGAGGAACAGGGGCCAATACTGGGTTTATCACAGATTCATAGAATGGATTGGGAGGGATTGGAAGGGATCTTGAAGTTCATCTATTCCAACATCCCCACTATGGGCAGGAATGTCACTCACTAGATCACATTGCTCAGGGCCCCATCCAGCCTGAACACTTTCAGGGATGAGGCATCACCAACTTCTCTGGGCAACCTGTGCCAGTGTCTCACCATCCTCTGAGTAAGGAATTTCTTCTTAATATCTAAACTAAACCTGTCCATTTTCAGTTTAAAACCAGTGCCCATTGTTCTGCCACTATCTGACCATACAAAAAAGAAAAAAATATTCCTCTCCCTCCGTTTTACAAGCAACCTTTAGGTACTGGAAAGTTGCAAGTCTCCCTGAAGCCTTCTCTTTTCCATGCTGAACAACCCCAGCTCTCAGCCTGTCTTTGGATGTAGAGGCTTTCCTTTCCTCTGATGATCTTCATTGCCTTTCTCTGGACCCATTCCAGCAGGTTTGTGTGATGTGTAGCTAGATTAAAGCTTTCAAAAGCAAAGAACAAAAAACTCTTGTCTCAGATTTTCTCACTGCTTCAGTGGAAGAGAGTATGATGATGTACTTTAGAGCACGGTTGTGTCAATCCTTGGTGAAGCCTGGACCCTTGGCTGGTACTACCTTGTTCCAGGCACCTTTCCAGTATCTCTCCTGCAGATGGGAAGGATGTTCATGAAAGGGGTGCAGAGAATGCAAGGGCTCCCTTTGTGCTCTGGCCATTCTCTGGTCTGATTGCAGTCCTTGAGATTTATGGAGATTTAGGCAGGCTTCATGTCCTTGTGCTCTCAGTGTCTTAGATGGAAATGAGATTTCATACTCACAACTTCCTATGGCTTCATTTCCTCATCAAATATTTGTTGTTTATTTGTTTAGTCCCTTCCCTTGAAAATTTGCTTGTGTTTTATGTATTTATTCTTCCTGGCAGGTGCTTAAGAGACTGGTTGAGTAAATGACAAGACATAACTGAGCTTTTTTCTGACTGTCACAATCCTCAGGACATACAAGGTCAGGCCTTCACTGTAGAAGAAGCCGACTTAACAAGGACCTAATTTACTTCAAGGAAAGAGATTACTGATCACAGTAGATTTCTACATCAGATGAATGTGTAATTAAGAATGAATAATTTATTAGAAGTATTCAGCCTTACTATCTCAGTAAGGACTCACAGTAAGTCCGTGAGTATTTCAGAATGTTCTGTTTGTCATTACATAGCTTCTGCTGTCTCCTTGTCTTATATTTAATTTTCTTACCTGTTTCCTGAACTAAAATTTGGCCATATTACTCCAAGAATGGACAGGTGTGTTGTCCTGCCTTAGGACAAACTCTTCTTTTGCATGTATAGACTAAAAATAAAATTTATAAAGCTTTTTGAAATATAATTTAAAATATTTTTTCCATTGTCGCTTAGCATTAGCCCATGAAAAGGGAAAGCAAATACCCAAAATGAACCCTTTAAAAAGAGTGACAGATAATAAACAGAGCACTTGTATTATGCTTTCTGGCCAGGATTTCTGAAAAGTTGTGTTTTATGTGCGTGTGGTTTTCTTTTTTTATATATTTTTAAATGAGACATCTAAAAATTGGTGTAGGAATATCCAATCAGGTCCAATGTCAAACCTTCTGCTGTGATTTAACATGCAGACAGTTAAATCCCACACAACTGCTTGCTCATTGTCTCCCCAGCAAAATGGGGGAAAAAAATCCTGAAGTGAGATAAAGGAAGTTTAATAGCACAGAAATGGATATAAAAAGACTTCTATTTTTCCTCTCTCTACTGATAAAGTAAAGCAAGCACTTTGGTCAGTGGTGAGGTGTGTTTTTGGGGAGAAGAGATGAAATACTAGAAGACAAATTACTACTAGACAATTTTTCTCAATTTTATGTGTCTTTTACCTGGAAAATGTAGGACACTTTAGAATATGGAAGAAACTAGCATTTTTTTTCCTTTGTGAGCTTCTTCTTCTTTCTATTATATATTTCCCCATGATGTAATTTTTCTTGCAAACTTTCTATCAAGGATTTGTCCGCCCTACTCTACTCACATAATTCTTCTCAGTGCATGAGCACCATTCCTCTACTTCCTAAAGAAACAACAGCAGTAACTTCCTTCAGCAGTAATCTCCATTTTCACCATTACTTTCTGCTTGCAGAATCTGTCCTTATCCAGATCCCAAACCCCTCGAGCTCGAGCTCAGGCCAGCCCAGACACTTGCTACCCAGAGGCATCCTTGTCCTGCATGCCTCAGATGTGGCTGTGCTTTGATCCCACTGTGTGGCAGGTCCTTGTCACCACTCCCACTTGATACCACCAGTTATGCAGTTTTTCATAATCTGCATGTGCACAGCACATGTAAAATCCCCTGTTGATGTGGATTCTAGCTTTAAATCTTAGGATTACAATCAAAAGCTCTGAAAATTTCTCTTCTTTCCTCTTACCCATTGTCACTGGGTTCAGGAAAACATGCCTGCTGTATTCTGCCATATCCTCGGGGATGCCAAGCCCTCTTTTTTGTGATTGCTCCCTTTTGTTGACAGCTGATCTGCTACCAGGACTCTGGAGAAATGGGGGTTGAAAACACTGTGTGTGTGTGTCAGTACCACCATAATGTGCCTCATGGGAATAATCCAGCCAAGGCTGCATTCCTGGTACGGTGTCTCTTTCCTTTGCCACCTGTAGTCTACTAATTTGCTACAAGGCAGGGTTCCCTGTCACCACATCTGTGGTGAGGGCCTCTGGGTCTGTAGAGAGGATTGAAATGAAGGCATCATGTGGTGATACTGCATGCTGATGTGCCTCAGCCATAGCATGTAACAAATTGACCTAATTGGAAAGTTGCAAACTTTTTTTTTTTTTTTTCCAGCACAACCTCCTAACTTTCCATGCGAGGGAAAGGGTTTCCATTCCCTAACCAGCAGTAGGGAAGCAACTCCTTTGACTTTTCCATTTTAAGTATGTAGCTTCTGGGGCAAAAATCTGGCTGTGAATAAGTACTTGATGGGAATATCACAAAGAGAGCTTTCTAATTCTGTCCTCTGCCTGCTGAAGCCTGACACACCAGGAGAGACTTGCTGGTGCTGTGTGCTGAGAGTGGAGCCACATTTCTGTGATTCTCCAGGCTTCTTTCCACCATGTTTGTTTTTTCTTTTTTGTTATTTATTTTATTAGGAATAGATGTTTGAGTATTCATGTTACTTATGGTACAACATGTTCATAGCAAATTGAGGAAAACTGTTGGGAGGGGTGTAACAATGATTTAATGACTAATATCTGATTTTAAACCTGTTTTTTAAACCAAAACTTTAATATAATGCGTGTAAAAGAGTGTACAAGTGAGAAATGGATGACACACAGCACAGTTTAAATGCTGTCACATTTTACAGCTAAGTGACCATTTTTTCTCCTACAAAAGCTGATAAAATACAAGTTCCATTTAGGCATAGGATTTATAGTTACTTTAACATACGCCGTGAAAAAATGTGTATCTACAGGGGATAGTAGTTCATGGAGAAAACAAGTTGGTGCTGAGAAGTTCAATTACTCTCCTGAAATATCAATAATGTAGCTGGAAGAAAGAAGAAACAACAGGCCATGTCCTATATTGGATGTATTCTCAGAACGTCTATAAAGGCTTGCTGCCAGCAGCAAGAAAGTAATAACTATAAATGTAGCTCAGTGGGAAGACTTGGTGGTAGAGCCCCTCTGCTTGAAATTTTACCCAAGCCCTGTCAACACAGAGAAATTTCATGGTTTTGCATTTTTATTTATATTATAATTTCTATTATTCTTGGCAGATGCATGTGTTAGCAGGTGAACTCAAGGTCTCCCTCCTGGCAAGGCTCTCTATCTTTTCAAGTCACTCAGGGTAAGCCTGCAGTTTCTTGACTCTGAGATCTGCTGAAATACATTTTAAACATACTGTTCTTGGTGATCACTGTAGCACTTTCCTAAAGTCCCACTCTGTTCTCCTACAGAAAGCTTACACAGCAGAGTGAGGAATATAATTTTATTCCTTACAGAGTTACCAAAATCTTCCTGCAATTCCTTTTATTTGACAGCTATGGTTGAATTTAATAATAACAATAACAACAGCAACAATGATGACGATGATGATGAAGATGATAATGATGATGATTAAACAACCCCAACATGTTCTAGGCTGCCTGAGGCAAAATGTTATGTGTTTTTTTCCTCTTCTTGAAGTACTGGCACCTGTACCTGCTCTCAGCAGCACAAAATCTTACGTATATGAAGAAAATAGAGAACATTATGTGATAGCACTGTCACATGTGGGAGCTGACAGAACTTTGCCATTGCACAGGACAGCCCTTCATTAAAACAGCTCCTGAGGAATCTTCTGAACCTACTTCTGATGGAGATTGCTGACCTGAGGTGCTGAAACAAATAGGCTAAAAACAGATTCAGGTGAATGAATGGATGTTTTTCTTTTCTAAGGAGCTTGAAATGAACAATAGAGTCCCCCCGCCCTTCTTTTTCTTTAATTTTTATAACCATTCTCAGCTGAAGGTTTTAAAAATGTTTTTACAGTTATTTTACATATTTCAAAATAACATTTATTAGCCTAATACCTCTAATTATACATGATGGATGAGTCACATGTAGAGCGTTCTCCCACATTTCTTCATTTGAATTCATATACATACTTACCTAATTTGGCAGCAGTGTCATGGCTACATGTTAAGTGAAATGATCCTGCTAAGATTAACTCTTAGAGACAGACCTATAGTGCAACAAGGACTTTAAGTTTTTGATCCTTCTAGGTTTTCACTTTTTTTTGTTGCAGGGATCATTACTTAAGCTCAGAAGACAAACATTTGAAGGTGGATTGGTGTGAATCTGTCTTTTGGCTCAGACAGTGGAATTTGGTACTCCTATTGAATAAATTTATTCAGTAAGAACAGTTCAGTTACTTTGGCGATGTGCACTTTTGGGAGAGACGAAAGAGCTTTAGAGTGGGCTTATGTTAGTACTTCATTTTGGAGAAGCAGAGTGTTTCTGAAGCAAATGTCCCAACTTCTGCCTTGCTGTGCTGCAGTTTGTCCCTGGGAGAAATTCCAGGACATGGATTCCTGATTTCCGCTAGCATAGGAATGGCCTCTGCTTGCTCAGGTTTGCTCAGCCCATACAACTATGATGCTTGTCCAGATGAACCCTCCTACAAACACCTGCAGAGTGGCTCTCAGGCCCCCAGTACTACCTGCTTGCTACCCTCACACTGCAAGGTGAAGCTGACAGAACTTCAGTGGTGTCCAGCCAGTGTGACCCTTCATTTGGGTGATGGGACACATGGCAAATATGCTAGAGCACTTGCCCTGGCATTTAATTACAGTTAATAAATCATGGTGATGCCTGTTACTATAGTTCACGGTTGTTGTCAAACATCTACAAAGTTGAGATGCTCCCTGTTCACAGTTTGGTTTTTTGTGTGATGGTGGATATGTTAATACACCCAAATAATCCCTGAGGGAAAAATATAAATCTAATTTTCAGTCTGGAAAGTAGTGTATTGAAAGTCATTAATTCAAAGGTAGGTGTTGAGGGTAGACAGTAGGTTTAGGTCCTGTGGCACCTGTGGGAAGGTGCTGGAGGCCCTGCATTTTGGTCTTCTGCACCTTGACTATGTATTTCTGGCTCCCTAGAGGCTTTAAGTAAGTGGCATTCTTTCTGGCAAAGGAGAAGGTGCAGCTGCTTCAGCTGTATTATTTTATTATGAATCCTCATTACATTTTTGTGTCATAATAAATACACACACACACAAACACACAAAGCCATCTTTGACTGTATTAGAGTAGGAACTAGAAAAAGATCTATTAAAGTTCTAATAATTTCCCAAAACCAGGAAGGGAACAACAACAGTTTCCAGCAATGTCTCATGTTATCTTTAAAGACTAAGGACTTTTTGGAGTTCCTTACATTTTCTATGAATAAGAGGAATATATATTCAGTAACCAGTAACCTTATTTTTTTTTTTTAATCTCTGGGAATTCCTGGTTTCCTGGTTAGGTATTTGAAACATCTTACCTGAGGTGTTTACTAAAAAAATGTAAGCAGTCTGTTGAGGGTTAGTTCTCTCCCTTCTTTTTTTCCCTCTGTGGAATTTTCCCCATTGTCATGCTAAGATACCTGTTGACTGGGCCCTGGTGACAAGGGGGAGGGGACGGGAGGGAAGAGGGAACCCCGCGAGATTCAAACAGCCAGAAGAGGAAGCGGAAGGCTGGGCCTCGGCCCATTTCCCCCGCGGGGTTCGGACGAGAAGGACGATCGCCGCCTGTGTCCCATCCCTGCCATCCCAGCGTCGGGAAACCACCATCGGACCCTGCCCGGCTGTCTTCTCGCTGTGAACTACCACCATCCAGCACTCTGCTGATCACCAGGACCCACACCGTGAGCGGAGAGCTCTCTCTCCATCTCTCTCTCCCCCTGGGACAGCGCTGCCATCACCCCCAGCCCTCCTGCGGCTCTGCGGGACCCGCCCGCCCCCAGCACCGGGAACTGCAGCTCAGGGAAAAGGTGCCTGCAGCCAAAAAACACTGGGACTGAGTTACTGTTCTGTTTGTGGGTAATTTCATAGCTGTTGTTGTTCTTGTTTGTCTTGTTAGATATACTAGTAAAGAACTGTTATTCCTATCCCCATATCTTTGCCTGAGAGCTCTCTTAATTCCAAAATTATAATAATCGGAAGAATCACGTTTTTTTCAGTCCAAAGGGAAGCTTCTGCTTTCCTTGGCAAACACCTGTCTTTCAAACCAAGACACAGTCAGACTTTGGCAAAAAGAAACTTCAAAATCAGAAAAGGCACTCGAGACATATATTTATACAAGAAAAAATAAATTTTGGACAATGGTCTAGTTAGGTTATGTAAGGGGTTGCTTTAAGCAGTCACACAGGTTATCCACTGAAATAACTTTCTTTATTCATGTTGTTCTTTCATTAAAAGGTCAAATAAAATTGTGCTGGAAGCCTAGTGGGTACTTTAAATGGCTAGTTACTCAAAATTGCCTTTTGGGGATGATATTAGAGAGAGTCTCAAACGGAGTTTCTGCTGCATTTTGCCCCATACTCATTTTTAGGGAAAAAAAAGCCATGACCAAACCCAGATGCTGTTTTTTAAATGGTGCTGTCATGCTGAGCTTTTCCTGTTTCTTTTGCAGTCTTTCTAGAAGATGGATACTGTTCCACAGTAAAAATGCAGAGATGTGAGGCCATGTTCCTATTGTGGTGCCTCACTATTACAAACAACCCTATTGTATAACAGCTTTCAGAAATGGTTCAAGCTGTTTATTATGAAAAAAAGGAAAGTTATCATTTTCTATCCTACTGGAGGGCTTTGATCTGTGCTTTGACACTCTTATATTTTCCTGGGTATTCAGCTTAAATTAATTCCTTATTAATTTTATAATAATTTATTAATCACTATGAACACCATCCTAGAGGCTGTATTCCCTTGGAGTATATGCCCAAGAGGTATTTGGAAGAGGCATATTCTCACACAGCCTTAATTTTGCCTGACTAGACAAGACAGATTCTTGCAGTTCCTTAGTTGAGTAACCTCCTTCTTGCTCACATAAAATTAAGAGCTTCACCAGACCTACTTTCTCACCTGCCAGTGGCTGGAGGTGGATGAACTACATTAGATGTGCAATGTCATTAGAGACTAGATAATTCACCAATACTGATACATCGTAGAAGTGTCTTTGACTTTGTCCTGAAAGATAAACTGCTGTAGTGTCTTGCAGGAGCTCAGTTGGGAGATCAACAAACTTGGGTTCTTCTTTGCAGATATTTTAAATTAATGAGAACTGAGTAAAATAACTCCAGCTGCTAAGTTAAAGTATATTTCATGCTATTGTTATATTAATGCATGAGACATACTAAAATGTGCTGGATTTGAAATCTTCTGAATATTGTCTTTTCACTCGTGTTTTCAGCCTGTTCCAGTGGGTGGCACAAGAAGCACAAAAAACTAGGTGAGTTTCCATCCCAGCACATCCCATAGGATTTCCATTTAACTGTTGTAGTTCTTAGTTAAAAATAATAAAGGAGATGCAAGAGGGTAAGGACGAGCATTCCGCAGTCTGAACGCTTGGTATCAGACATTATGAACGTTTAATTATTCAATATTGTTTTGTATTCATCAGTGTCTACAAACACAGGCTCGAGGGGGTCAGTCTGAGAGCCTCCCTTCCTGAGAACACTGTGGCTGAGAGCTGATGTGCTGGGCATTGTGTGGGAACTGCAGATCTAACCTGGATCGTACCCACTGAGTGCCTTTGTGTTCCAAGTGCTGTGGCTGTGGGCTCTGCATTGCAGCATGTCCAGAGCTGTGCATCTATGAGCAGCAGTTGGCTCTTTCAGTGACATTGAAATGATCTTCATTATACTTAGTTCCAATTTCACAGCCAGGATTGAAAAAAGAAAATGACAGATCTGAAATAAATACTGCAGCTAAGATATTGCCCTGGAGAACATCCTACTGTAATATTTTGTGGGAGGAAAACTGTGATGTTATAGGAAAGACTGTGATGGTCATGCAGGTGCTCCATCCACGACACATTCATGTGGTTGCTGTCTCAATTTGAAATTGAAAGGAACAACTTACGTTTGCTTTGCAGAAGTACAGGCAAAACCAAACCTTGCTGTGACAAAAGGATTTTGTGGAGCAAAATCACTGGGGATTTGAAGATGTGTACAGTTGGGATCATCAGTTGGTATTTCAGGTCAGTGGTAAGAGAGGTTGGAAATATCATGGCAGATTTCAGAAAGCCTTTAGGAATCAGCTGGGTCTCAGAGGGCTGCAGGTGGGAGAAGTCCCCATAGTACTCTTGCCTACCAATGGACTCTGTTCCTCCTCTAAAGCTGTGGATGCAGAAGAAATGCAAAGCAGAAGTTGTCTCTATGGACCATGTGCCTGATGAGTTGTCCAGCAATCTGCTGGGCCATTGAAAACCTACTTTGTCTACTGTTAGAGGGGACCCGGGATGCATGAAAGGGTCAGAGGAGAAAGAAGTGAGAGCAAAACAAAAAATTACTGGTTAGAACAAATTAACATTAACATGGTCTATTAAAAATTTTTCAGCGTAGCATTTTTCCAAATGACCAAAGACAGCACTTCCTTGGGGAATATGTGTTCCATCAGAATTTCTCATTTTGTTCATGGCAGCTTGTATTAGAAGCCTGTTGGATTTTGGCAAGTGGTGCTTGGAAATGCCTGAATCCCTGGGCCACTAGTGCTTAGTGCCCTAGTGAAGCTGAGAACTGGGAACTCTTATGTGCCCTGGGAGTTCTCTAGTCTTCTGTGCTTCACTAAGGAGGCTTCTGGGAGCCTGAAGATGCATCATGTCTGAGATCTGAAATGCTGGTTTGAGGGGGATATGTGTGTGTATGTAAGACCCAGATGGGCTGGCCAGAGGCCTGAATGATTCACACCTGAAGTGCCCTGGCTCTAGACTGAGGTGGGCAAGTCTTGCAGGCTCTAGAGAACCTGACATTGAGGTACAGTAGTGCATGGCTCTGGTGGTGGTTGCTCTTCACACTGTGCAAGGCTCCAATGCTGACTGATACAGGTTTCTAATGGATTTGGGAGACTGATGAATTCCTGAAATTGGGAAGGAAACAAAAGAAGAAAACTGTGAAGAGAAAAAAAACACAATGGCGAATAAGTGGAAGTTGAAAGCTTCTAGAAAGAGAGGATTTAAGACTAGAGAAGATTCAACCACTGGTCTTTTCTGTGTCAAAGTCTTAACACAAGTGAAATAGAGAGGAAGTAGTTTTATTTCTGGCTGTCACTTATTTTGAAGAACAGGACAATTAATACTGTCCAGCTAAATGATGGAGAAGAATTATTCATCTGCATTATGGAAATACAAATAAAGCTTCACTTTGCATGAAAAATAAATACAGAAAAATAAGAATAGAGGAAAAAAGGGGAAATGTCAAATTTTGAATCTGCAAACTTATACTGGTCACAAGCATGCAATTCTTGTAGACTGAAGCACTGACTGATAAGAGATCAGAATCTGACTGGGAGCTGAGACAAGGAAAGGCCAGAGAGACTCAGAGTTTAATCTTGCAATGCAATGACAATTTGCCAGCAGAGCAAGCCAACTCTCCTGCAGTTGTTTTGTGAGCTGTGCTCTGATGATGCCCAGGCTGGTACAGCATCCACAAGCAGCTCTAATCCCCAGCAGAAGCAGAGGACAGGTGCAGTTCAAGGTGGGTGTCCATTAGAAGTAGCAGTGGTGTCTCATCATCGCAGGTCCTTTTTACTTTGCCAAGAGATGTGCAATTATTGGGAGCTTCCTGCTCTCTGCAGGGCAATGCAAGAGCCAGGATACATCCATGCTTTGTTCCCCGGGTCTTGAGGACATTTGCTAGTCAGGGGAAGATTTTAGCTGAAGGAAGGTGGTGTGGTTTTACTCACTTCTCTGTGTTTCTCTGGCTGTGTCCAAATCTTCCCTACTTGCACCCAGCCCCATTCTTTCTCTTGGCCCCAATTCTCCTGGGAGAGGCTGAATTTTCCCTGAGAGTGGGGAAATCCCCCATTTTTTTGTTCTGATTGATCTTTCCCAAGGTAGTCAGCATACTAAGCTTTCATGTTGTTTCCCCTGGTGGGAGTAGGTTGCCAGGAAAAGAGAGGGGGGTGATGCTGATGGCAGGGAGACACAGCTGGTGCAATGGGAGAGATGCCTCTCCTGTCCCCCCCATGGACTCTTGACAACAGCTTTTTTTCACTGAATGGTTGGGACTCATCTTCCTCTGCTTTTCTCTTCCTGGGGCAAAAACTGCCCCAGGAGCTGGTGGAAAGCAAGGGGTTTGAGCCCTGCTCCCTCTGAGGGTCTGGATGTGTCCAGGAGACACTAAGAAGCTGGCAGGAAAGATCAAAAAGCTGGCAGGAGAGCCCAGATGAAGGAGATGGCCAGGGCTGATTCAGCATGTGGTTCTTCCTACAACACCATCATTTTACTTTCGAGTTGCCTTTCCACAGGAAAAAGCCCCAAAGCAGAAAACCATGGCCTCTCTAGGAAACACCAGAAGCAGGGGGCTGAGTTTTCAGGGAATGCAAGTCTGCAGGAAGACGAGCATCTTTTCCCTGTTTTCCTGTGGTTCAGTGCCTGGGATGACACGTGCCTGTGCAGGCTCAGAGCTCAGAGCGCTCCCGTGAGCGGAGCCACATGCTCCGTGCCAGTGCCACCGACTGCCGGGTGCCCGTGTTAGTGCTGCTTGGATGGCTGCACTTCAAAGGCAGAAGGCAAGCACAGGTGAAGTTGCTTTAGGCTGTGCTTTGCCTGTCTCAGCTTCAGATTCTGATTCTGAACCACTCAGTTGCTGCTATTCCCACTGCAGCAGGGGAGAATTGCAGAGATAAAAGTCCTCTGGATGGCCCAGAGATGTGAAGGGATGTCACTTGGTGGTTTGTAAAAGCTGGCTGAGCAAAGCAGGTCGAATACCTATGCAGTATCCTCAGGGAACAAGGTCTGCGTTTCCCGTTGCTGTTCAGTAAATGACCCAGTTTGTGATGGTTTTTAATATCACATTGAAACTATTTTTTTAAAAAAGCAGGTGTAGGAAGGAATCAGCATCTGGGTGGCAATGGTCCATAAGAAAAGGCAGGATGACCCAAAGCAAGACTGACATTTGTTTGCATTTTTAAATAGATGTAGAGGTTAATTCTCCCATTAAAGTTTTTGCTTTGTCAGTATGTTCTGCTGCTGAGGATCAGAAGGAAACCATGACACTGCATTTTTTCCTTATTTTTTGTGAACATTAGCCACTTTGAGATCTTTCATGCGTATTTTTGTAGATGAAAGTTGTCTTTTAAACTAGACCAAAAGCATACTAAAATAAAATTTACAACTGCAGACAGAACAAGAGAATAAGGTTCAACATATCCTGCTTGGTAGATACTATACTCATGATAACCAGACACGGACCTCAGAAGGTTACCCAGTCAGCATTTTAAGTTTAGGGTATCTCATTAAAAGACATAACCTTCATGGGTTCAGTAAAATGTACATTATCTGCGGATCTTTTTCCCAAAGCTTCTCTTCTGAAGCCTTCCATAACTCCTTTATTGCTTGCACTATCTGTTTCTGAGTATTATGCTGCCAGAGAACATTGGCTCAGTAGCAAACTTGCATGTGTGAGTCAAAACAAGGCTGGTGGGAAATATATTTTAGTGCAGAATTGTCTGAAATAGACCACAGGTGTGCTGTCATTGGGCATTAGTGTACCAGAGGAGCTGTGCTGTTCTGAACAGCCAGGAGAGGCTTATCTGGGCTTCACAGGTAGGCTGTGAAAAACATGACCAGCCTTGCCCGAGGTAAGAGCCAGAGATTTCTGGGTAATCTGCTCCACATGTTCTCACAAATGTGGATGAAACTGAAATGAAATTACCTCCACAAGGAACAGGTGGGACTGATACATTGTCCCAGGAGTGTACAGTTGAGATCAAATCCAAAATGGGAAAAAGGTTGTGAAAAAGTGTGCAAGTTGGAATAAATAGAAAGATATAAATATAGAAAAGTGAGCTGTAGTACATCCTCTAGCAGTCTTTGCTGGATAGGACATACTTTGTTACAGGCTGTGCCATAATTAATCTCAAGGGTGGACGAAGGAACTGGAGTGGGTTTTCAGGTACATAACAGAATTTTAAAATGTTTGCATTTATTGACAGATTGCTTAAAATCACTGTTATTTCAATACACTACTATATGCGTTTCATTAGTAGTAAACCAATGGTAAGTAATGATTCTCAGGTGTTATACAGGAGAAATACCCAATGTCCTTCTGCTGAAACAGTTGTCCTGGTAAAACTGGTTAAAAACAGATTGAACATTCTTCCTTCTTCCCCTTCAAATGGTTTCCTCTGAAGCCTGAATTCATTCTTCCCCACAGTCTTGCAGAAAAAGTGTGGTGAATGAACCCTGCACTGAGTGAGCAGTGAAGTGGCTTCAGTTCTAGTAAAATTAGTTCAAAATGGACCTAGTCCCAAAATTCTTCATTCCTGGATAAATCCCTATCCCCACTCTCAGAGTTTCTTGCTTCTCTGCAGCTCATTTCTCCTTCTGTCTCTGACAAGCAAAGCATTAAATATAAATCTTTGCCATGACATCTATCTTTAAAGTAAGCAGAATAGCACTGGAGGGAATAGAAAGCAAAACTGAACAGCATTTCTCGTTGTCTTTTGCTTAAGCTCCCCCAGCTGTAAATAAGCAAATGTCATCAGCATTGGCTTCCCTTTCTGTGTGCCTGAAAGGTGAGATGCAGCAGGTTTGTTTGCAGGCACTGGTTACAGCCCTGATTGAGCCTCTTCTGCTGAGCAGCCCTGGGCTGGACACACCCTGGCCACCTGTACCTGAGCTCCCAGAGCCCCCCTGCACCACCTGCTCTCACTTGGTCACCTCTGGCATGCCCTGGGTGCAGGGCTGGCTGGAGTGGCTGCTGTCAGAAGCGAGACTACAGGAAGGGCCACCCCAGCTTGGCAGCAGCCAAAGTGTGGTGGCTCCTTCCCTCCATACGTGCTGTGGTTTCTCACCACACTGTTTTTCAGGCACAGGCTTTCCAGGGATGGATTGCTCTCTGCTTGGCACTGTCTTACATAGTTTTCCTTCTCTCTGAAGCATTGATGATGTGCCCCTGCAAGCCTTGTGTCTTCTCCCCCTGGAAGAGGCCAGGGAGAGCTGCAATAAGAACACTGGTACACAGCTGCCTGTGCTGCATCCCCCACGCTCCATCATCCCTCCTTTTTTCTTATTTCCTTTCTTCCAGGCAGCATTATTTTAAGTGTAGTTGGTTAATCTTTGGTGTCTCAATACCTGTCCTCATTGTTAGAGATCTGCTAAGTTTTATTCCTGTTATGACTTCCCTTGCTTTCATCAGTCCCCTGGAGAACTGAACTCTAGGAGATGACAATGTGATGAGTGCTAATAGGAATGGGAATAACAGGGACAGAATCGTAGCTAACAGGAACAGAAGAGATGAGTCTCCAATAATGTTTCATTCTCAGCTCAATGCCAATGCCCAGTGTTTGGCCAGGGTAGGGGTAAAGCACACAGATGAGTAACAAATCCCCTTGCATTCAGAAAAGGGTCTGTGGCTTGATATTAAACATGTATAAGGAATCAACCACAATTAACAATCTGTTAACATATTGGTTCCCCAAAGTAGCTCAAGTGGTAGTTGCATGGGTTAAAGGAAGTGTAGTTTTGTTGAAAGGAGGAGTGATAAATGGAAACAGGACATCAGGAGGAGGTATGTTAATTACATTTAAATATTACTTGTCTGTTTCTGAAAGTGGAACAGTGATTTTCCCTTTTAAAGCTTTTCTGTCCAGTGACAGATAAAGGTAGTCTATAGGAATCTGTTAAATCAAGCCCTAACCTTCTCTGTTTTCCATGTCTGTTGGTAGCAGCGGGGGTAATACTGACAGAGGAAATGTGAACAATTGATTTTGCTCTGTCTCCCAGACACAGTAATTTCCAGCAGCCAGCAGGTGAGTATGTACTTGCTCCTTCAAACTGGGTACAGCTCAGAGTATGTGACAGCAATGTCTGGAGGGCTCATACTGCACTTTCTCTTAATTACAAACATTCACATGAGGCATTTCTCCTCCAAGACTCACGTGAATCCTGAATGACTGTGCAGGTTCAGCTCTAGTCTACAGTGGAATTTTTCCTTCATTCTGGTTTCACAAAATGCTTGTGTAAATCCCTGCCTCTCCAGATGGCACAGACTCTGTGGCTACTAGTTTACTACACATTACATATTACAATTATTCATATCCTGTTCAGTACAAAGCTCCCTTTGTTCCAGAGGTCTCAAACCAAGAGATTTGGAACCTGTGAATACTGCGATTCAGAAGATCTTGGAGTGCCAGAATTGCTAAATTGCTGGTTGAAAAGTGGACTACTCCTTGCACTTCAGAGACTTCCAGCTACAGAGCATGTAATGAAGGACATTGTATAAATCTGAAGGGTAGGAAAAAATAGTAAGAACAATGCACACTTCATCCCTATCCCTGTATGTTCCCTCAAGCCTTCATAGCATCTATGACAGTTTGAATTCTCAGTTTAGACAGAAAACGTCATGTTTACTTTTTTTTTAAAGAAACAACTTTTAACTTGCAGATGCGTTAGCAGTTCTGATGCATCAGATGTTCCATGTGGGAAAACATTTAAGCAATAACTATTTTCTCTTAAAAAAAGTTTTTTTTCTCTCCCTTCTGCCTAGTTTATGGCTGGTAGTCCAAGTGGAATGGGTAGAATTACAGATTTCTATTGTCTAGTCTGTGAATTTGTGGCAGTGTCACTGGTTTGAAGTGAGTGGTTTCTGGCAATTAACTTCTGTGTGGAAATATTTGTCCTATGGCTCAGGTAAGTGCCTCCACAGAGGGGTTTATGTTCAGGGTAGAGACACTGTTATAACCAGCTTCTGGGTGGTGGTTTGGGCTAAGGCAGAGGGAGCAGGGAGGTACTGGGTGAAAGCAGATAGCGTGGAACTGGTGGTGTGGGGCAGGTGTAGTGGGTGCTGGGGAAGATGGTTGTTTTGGAGCTTAATTTATTAAGAAAATGGCTGAAGCCCCAGAGCTGGGGTGCCACAGGAGCAGTAATGACCCAGATTCTCTCTGTTGTAGAGTAACTTGGCTAGTAGGGCAGTGGTCCAGCCAGTCACCCAGCCAGGCAGTAACCTAGCCAAGTTCAGTTCCTTCTCTGCTTGAGGGGGTTTGAAGTTGCATCTTCTCACTTATGTCAGAAGTCATAACCATTTAGTGGCTGGAAAAATAGGACACATGATTCTAAATGCTCCTGCTTAGAGAAGCAATAGAACTGTTGCCTGTTGACACCGTCTTCCTGTAAATAATACTCTGGGGATCTCAGTTTCTATTTTTCTAATTTTTTAGAGGCTAATGTGCAATGTAAACAACATTACTTTTGAGAAATTAATTTACTGTCCAACTGAATTGTGGCTGCTCCACAGGACCCACAGAATCCTGTTTGGTTGGTTTTGTTTTGAAAATTTCTTTGAAAACAACCTAAAGTTTCTTGGGGATAAATACTCTCATGCACTGGTAATTAATCATTGAATTGGTAGTAGAAAAGGAGAGGTCCCAGTCCCTAATTTCTCCCCATTGCCTCTGGCCCCAAAGTGTGTAATCAAAGTTGTGCACTGAGATTATGGTTGCTCAGGTCTTCTCTGCTCCCAGTAATGCAGCCCCTTTTGTCCAGAACTGTGGTTATCACTGTGCTTCTCATCAGATGTGGTGTTAAACTACTCTAATTGCAAGTAAAGCATTTTGCTGACTGATTCTATCCTCTTCTGATTTTCGTTTTTCCTTTGATCTTCTGGATCGCTGATCACATCCCTTTCCTTTCTTGGCTAAATCCATCTTGCCCATAGATCTGACAAAATGTTTGGTTCCCGGATGCATTCCTGATTAGAGCTGGCCAGGAATTTCCTGAGAAAGCACGCCTTTGTTGAAGAAGGCCGATTTATAAAATATAAATGCCTGATAGATGTGTCTCCTCTTTGATGCATTTCCAGTGAATAATAGGAAGATTTGCGCTTTTGGGATTTGCTCCAGATTGAATTGCAGTGAGTTTTAAAATCCAGAAAAACCTGCCCTGAAAGGGGCTCTGGGGTCTGCTGTACACCTTATTCTGTGGCAGTGGCCTCCCTGGGTGGCTCAGATAATGTGAGAGCAGTTTTTTGAGTCCTGCAGAGCCAGAATTCACTGGTGTAATATTCAGCTTTTAAGTTCCATATCAAAATGTTTCAGAGTCGTGAAAACACTGACATTTTTTGTCAGCATTGAAAAAGTCACATTCCAATGGAATCTCAGGCCTTGGTAGGAGATGGAAGAATACCTACATTCAGTGCAGGTCTACTCATGAGAGCTTTACCCAGTTCTGCAAAATCTGGAATTACAACTTTTAAAAACTAAATTACCCTGGTTGAAGAGGAGAATAAATCAAGGTATATTTTTGCTACTGAAAACAAGATCTTGTCTTGAGCTACAGATCCTTAGAATCTGAGTCTTTGTTTATCAAAAAGTCAGACAAAACATTGGAAACTTATTCAGGCAGTGGTAATGCACAGTGTGAGTGGTGGCCATTGGCTCTGTCCAGGAGGGTCTGAAAAGGACAGCAAGTTCAACCTCAACATCTATTAAGTCTTTAACCTTTCTTGCTATTCTTAATGGACACTGGTGGAAGAGGAAGCAGGATATTTTAATAGATTTGAAGTGCTCCCTTCATGAATTATTTTTCTGTGAGGAGATGAAATGCCTCCCTGTATGGACACATTATGTTCTCATGGTCTGCCTTATTTAAAGAAACAGTCATAACAAGCACAGTCACAAAGCTTTATATGGCTTCTTTATTATTTTGCTCTTGTTATTGTGCCTCTGCGGGGTCTACACAGAAGAAAATCAGTAGATCAGCAGAATGCTGCTGCTATTGTGAAGCCTTTGTGTAGGTCTGTGTGGCAGTAAAAATATGAACAATATTTCACTGAATCCCATCCTTCATTATTTTCGGGCCATTTCCTCAGCAGGCTGTCACACAATACTAAGGACAAGTTGGGTTCATGACTACTTGAATGATGCAGAGAATAAAAGAATATATACCTCTTTGTGGAAAGAAAACCTTCCTGGGCCCAAATAGAAGGAAATCACCACAAATGCACCTTGTATCTACTTGTCTAAACAGGCCTATTCATTTCTGTACAATATGCTTTCCAGTCCTCAGGTTGTCGCTCAACCCATTTTTAAAAATCCATCCATCATAATAAGCACACCAGGGATAGATTTTGTTGACTCATTCTTTAAAGCTATCTTATAAATATGCAATCGCTTTATTTGTGAGAATTCAGAGCTCCACATTCCCATCTTAAAAGCTCAGTAAGTTTTCAGTTGTATCTCCATCCAATGCCTGATAGTACCACAGAAGGACACAAAAAAAAATTTCCCATAATCTGATGACACTGGAAAAATCCATTGTTTGAATCTTTCCCTAGAAGTATCACCACAGATTGCTGTTTCACTACAGATTGCCACTTGTCTGAGGAACAGCAGAGGAGCTGTGAGTGCCTGGCATCCCCCAGTTCTGGAGGAGATAACCTAAATATAGAGGCCATTTTGGGAGTCCACAGACTTAATGGATCAAAAAAATACTTGGTATTGCAAAGGATTGTAAGATAGCCCTAGGCCCAGTCAAAGGGGTACCACAGAGGTTCAAGCAATTGCTCCTGGAAGAGCAGGCAACTGACCCCAAACTGCCATGCCGTCCCTTAATGCTTCTCATCACTTAACATCCTACAGGAAATCCACACACTGGTGATTTAAAGCCCTCACTGGGGCAGGGAAGCCACTATATTGGCATCATATCTCTGTCATGACTGGGCTCCTAATGGCATTTTTAATTTTAATCTTGAGAATGCTGCCTCTGGAAACAGTGACTTAATCAGACACTGAAAACAGATTGATCTTGCAATGACTTTTTCCCTCTTTAAATTGCCTTTGAACGTCAGAAAGCTTTTTTTGTGTCTTATTTTTGAGATGTTTCAGTTTGAATATTAACTAGATACAGCTGTTGCTTAGTTGCACCATCCACGTTTTGTACAAATTTATTTTCTGTCACCTGCACTTAGGCCAGTAAGTGGTTAACTTTTTCATACTGTAAGGATTATGAAATTAGGACCATTAATAAATTTATTTTAAGAAAATACAGCCTCTTTATCTAAATGTGTCTTTGTTATTTCCACAGCAGGCACAACAAATGCTACCATAATATTAAACAAACTCTTAGACAACTGGTGTCAAATAAACTGCCCTACAGCTGCCCTACAAAGCCATCTCAGGAGCTGGAGACCTATAGATGGGATGGCAGCAGGGTCAGGCTGGGTTTTGCCACCCACACCCCTTCTTTTCAGGGCTTTCTTCACAGACTGAAACAGAGAAGCCTGTGCTCTTGCCAACCCCCATGCAGGAGACACAGGCACATGGCAATGGCTGAGCTCACACATCTCTTGTGAGTGCCTTGCCTGTGCTACTGCCCTTGCCTGTCCCCATCCAGTGTGGCTGGGCTCCAGCCAGCTCAGGTCACAGACTCCAGGGGCTACATTAATCCTTGCCAGCCTTTATAAAGGTGCTGCAAGCTGCCACTTCTCTGGAGGAATTGGGAATGGCAGAATGTTGTGTAAGACCCAGAAAACACAATCTATACCTAGCTAGAGGCGGGAGTGCACCATTCCTGTAAGGCAGGTTTATAAAACAGCATGAAAATTTTGTTTTTGAGCTTTTGTGCTTTGTTGTTCTGAGAGGAGCTCGTGGGAGGAGGGTATATTTCAATGGTAGTTAATTAAAGACTGCTTTGTTTGTAATTCCATGTGGAATTGTCCATGACTACAAGTTTGGAGAAAAACAATGCACAGCATTTTGCCTTTGGTGCTGTTGCTGGTTTAAATGTTATGTAGCCCTGTCATATCCAGTAACAGGAGAAAGGAGGCACCCAGGTGAATGTTGCTACAGATATTTGAAAATTAACTGCTTCCTCTTGAAGGGTGATGAAAGCAAATTTCCAGTGCAGAAACTTAGCAAAAGTAAAAAGCTGAAAAATGATAATATTTTTGATTTCTGCAGAATCACTGGCAAGAAAAATCTTCAAGCCAGGAAGCAAATAAATGTGACATTCAGCCATTCCTTTCATTTTTTTGGCAAACCGTCAAAACCTATTTCTTTTCTATTTAGAAAAAAAGTTTTTCTTTCCTAATGTATTTTAAATGAATATTTTGTGGGGTTTTTTGTGTTTTTTTTTTAGTCTGTTTTGTGAAAAAGCTATTTTCTGTAGGACACAATTTCAGCTGCAGTTGCAACAAGCTCTTGTTGCTTCTGAACTCAGGCTTCCTGTGTAGTAACACATTGCACTGTTGGCACACTCCTCTGACTAACAGCCTAGAGCATATTTGGTGTCATCTGTTCCTGTTTCCTTGGCTGAGACATGGGCATCGTGACACATATCTTTGTATCCTTGGATCACTGACATTTTTATTGTTTTTAAAAATAAACCCCCAGCTCCAACTTAAACATTCCTCACAGAATTTCTGTTTTGACTAAATGCTACTCTGTGTTTAATGTAGTAATGTGATAAAAATGGTGTGAGTATTGCTGAGCTGATTGGCATCTGCTGTAAGGTGCTGAGCATTTTCATTTTCACCAAAGGTCACAGGAGGAGGGTGCTAAATACTTGGCTTCTTGGACAAATGCTACATATGACTGTGAACATTTGTTTACATAGTCCTGGTTTGAAAAAATAAAAATAATTATTATTCTTTGATGTAGAAACAGAGGTACCTAAATGCAAGCCAAATTTGCTATCATAGTGGAGACAGGGTAGAATTTTTCACACTTTCTTTTGAGAAAGTTAAGCAGGAAATCAGTATTCCTAAAGAAAAATACCCCAGTTATTTGTTATAGAATTACTCTCTCTTCCCTGTGTTATTTTGTGCCAGTAACATTTGCACTCCCCTGGCCCTGGGGACAGTATTTGAAGACAAATATAAAAAATAAAAAGTAAACCTAGAAGTCACAAGGCATGGAATTCATTGAATCAAACCCAACTGTTGAGACTACACATCTGTGCTGGTCTACACATCAGCTCTCTTTGCAGGGCAGAAATGAAAAGTAAGAACTGCTGTGGTGTAGCTCAAGCAGAAGGTTCATGTGGTTGGGGAAATCTTGTCCTGGAAGAGGAAGGGCAAGAGGGTCAGAGAGGTGATACAGATGAGATTGTTGACTCCCAGTAACTAAAGAGATATTTTACATCATGTGATGTCATGCTCAGCATGTACAGCCAAAGGAGGAAGAAGAAGGAGGAAGTGGGGAGGGACATTTGAGGTGATGGTTTGTCTTCACAAGCCACTCCTATGAGTGATAGAGCCCTACTTTCTTGAAGATGTCTGAATATTTGCCTGCTCTTGGGAAGTAGAGAGTGAAAACCTTGTTTTGCTTTACTTGCGCTTGTGTCTTTTGCTTATTTAAAGTGTCTTTATCTTGACCAAAAGAGTTTTCTCACTTTTACCCTTGTGGTTCTCTCCCCCATCCCCTGTGGAAGAGTGGACAGGGAGATGCGTGGTGCTTAGTTGTCATCTGGAGTTAAACCATGAGTCAGTTCTGCTTTTCTTATTCAAATGTGATTGCCAAGAGTAGAAAGCATCACCTTGGCTGTTCAGCACACTTCTCATTTCAATATGTAATATAAAAATGACCACATCCCATTCCGAAGATAAACTGTCCTGATAATTACCTCTTGGTGCCAGCAAATCAGATCTTCCCTCATTTGTCTGACCTTGCCTCTAGTCTACATATTTGTTGCTCTCTACAGGTCTGTTCTTTTTTTGACCCCTCAGGCCTAGATCTACTCTTTTTTGTCTTTCATAAGGTATATTTTGGGACTTTCAGGTTTGCAACAGAAGCTTTTCTCTCAAGACTTGTTTTTTTTCCTGTCTTCTTTCAATGTACTCCATACCACCATGGACAACTGAACCATACTATTTCCAGCTGGCCAACCCCCTGTATAGCAGGAAAATCCCTGCTCTAGTCTTTGATATCCCCCCTTTTTTGATGTCAGGGTCTGAAGCAACCCTTCACATTAGTCAGTCTGGCAACTCCCATATACCATCCCTGAGTTCCTATCCAGTAGGTGGGATCTGCCTCCCACACTTTGTCATATTTCAAGAGTTCTTTTTCAATGCCTTGAGCCACTTTGCCATGCAATTGAAAACCTTCTGTAAGGACAAGTGTCTTCCTCATTATTTTCTACTCCACTAATCTCTGTAATGCGAAGACGTTATTGACAGTAATTGTAAATCCTAGTTTGGAGCTAGATCCAACACTTCACCTCAGAAGATGATAGGGGTAACAATTAATGTGTGATATATGGGCTCACTAGTGCCATCTTTTTAAAGGCAGCCATAAAATTTCAAAAGCCCTTGTAGCTCTTTTAAAGATGATGGCAAAATTGCAAGCAACAAATAATTTTCTTTATATTTCTCTGAATAGGTTTTTGGAATAGTTTAATCTGTAATATTAAATGGTTATGACTGGAATAAAATTGTTTTGATTTATTGAATTAACATCCAAGTTATGCATAAATAAGTGTGGTTTCTAAGCAATTGTGTGAACAGCCCCTAGGGACTAGTAATGAGATGTTGAAGCAGGAAAATTTCAGAATAAGAAATTGTTCTTCATGTCTAACTTCCCAAAAAGCTTTCTCTTTGATTATATTTGTTCTGTTACAGATTTCTGTACTTAGTTTTCATTTATTCTTCTGTACTAGTTTCTTCTGTCAGCTGATGAATTCGTTCTCCTTTTCCCCTCATCACATTACTGGTCACAAGCACGTCATAACATGATTAAGCTTTTCTTGGAATAGGGCAAGGTGGAAAGTGTGATCAGAAGGGATTTGACTGTTCAGTCTAGTCCAACACCGTGCAAGGCAGGAAATGTCTAAATGTTTTGATGTGAAACAAAAGAAGGTTAAATCTTGTGAGATTATTGGTACTTTTAATTTTAAATCATTAAAAATGACCCACTCCAAGGCATTGTAATATTGAGTTGGGGTTCAAGACTTCAGGTTGCTTCTGAGAAAATCCCTAAAGTTAATTGGAATGTTTTTCCATGTTTTTTTTTTTTTTTTTGGTAAATGAAATTATTTATTTTTAAAAAAATAAATGGAAATTAATTTTATTCAAAGACTTTGAAAGGTGTTCTTTAGACTTGAGATGGATAATTGGCTCCATGCAAAGATGAAGCAGGTTTGGGGCTAGGGAAAAAGTAAAAATGAAAAAGAAAATTGTATTCACATTAGAAAAATTATGTCCTTTTAGGTCAGAAAGAAGTCTCAGCTCTGCTAGCTGTGCTCTGGTGTGTCTCGTCTGCAGCTCAACCTGTTATTTACTGTGCAGGGACAAAGTTTCATCCTCATCACAACAGATGAACTGGGTATTTCCAACATGGGGAGTAGATGTCTCCTTGACTATGCTGTATGGGGACAGCTGTGCTTAGGATTGAAAAAAACCCAGTAAAAGAACTTGAGCAAGCACAGGGAGAGGTTGGCTTAGATACAGTCTTCCACAAAGAGCTGCCTTTGTTTCTGAGTAGCTCTGTCCAGACTTTGACATCTCGCTAGGGAGAAAGCTGACATGTTTCTGACTTCAGAGCTCTCTCTGGAACAGGAAAGATCCAAGGATGTTCTGCAGATTTTTATTTCAATTGTGGTCCTTTACGTCACATTATGAACTCTATGCATGATAGTGCTGCATAGTGCTGTGAACCTAGAGATAGAATTTTTAAATGGAATTAAAATTCGTGTTGAAAGTTTTGTTGAAATTATTGCTACATTGTATCAAGGCATACTTAGCTTTCATTTTAAAATGTTTGCTTTCTGGAAGCATAAACAGTAAGCTGAAGTGTTCTGATAATTACCTCCATTATTTCCTCTATGCTTTTTAAATACTTCATTGTGAAAAAGCAGACACTTTCCACCTTTCTATCCAAAAACTCTTAAAGATCAGAATCTTCAAGATGCCAAATGTGTGTATTTTGAGTTTGAATTTCAATATATAAAAATTGGACAATATGTCCCAAAAAGAAGGAAGAAAGAGAAAAAAAGAGATACAGGGACATATTCCCTGACTCTGAACGAGAACAACAGAAGGAAAGTGAGCTATCAGTAGAAATATGTTTTATTGTTGTCTGTAATCTGTGTTTTCCATTCACACCAATTTCTGAGCAGACTGGGGCCTATTTTCCATTTGTTGTATGTGAGTAACTCCCATTGTTGAAAATGGAAGTTATTTGTTGTATCAAAGAGGAAAATGTGGTTAGAATGTGACTGTAACTGTTTTTTCCCCTAATTTTCTGTACTGTGTGTTATTATTTTGTGGAGTGCCATGATTTTTTTCTTTCTGCAGAGTTTCTCATATTCCGAATAAGGTCAGCTTGCAGTAATTTCAAGAAGAAAGGCATCTTTTGCTGCATTGTGCTATCATTTTGGGGATCTCTGCAGGCAAACTTGCAAATCAGGATAGTTTTTTCCCCTTCAGTTTGGTCTTCTTTGCTTTGTTAAAGCCATGCTGATGGTCCAAATGATCTCTGTTCAGCTTCTGAGTTTTAGTCCAAACAGGAAGCTCACAGCAGTCCTTCTGGTTCATATAATCAATTTGAGGTTCATAGTTTTTTTTTTTTTTTAACAGTAAAGGGTTTATCACATCACTAGGAGAAACTAGAATTAATTTCTCAGATGGGGGTGGGGGTAGGTGGGAAGCATCACCTTTTTATTACCAGGGCAATGCTGCTAATGATTAAAATATTCTTTTTTTCACTGGGCAAGTTCATTTTTTCCAAACAGCTGCAGATGAGGAAAGATCAAATCCTGTGACCTTTACTGACAAAGGGAATGTTGCCCTTAAATTAATGTGAATGTTGGGCCTTATTGAATAGCATTAACTTGAAGGAGCTGAGTTGTGCCAAGCACTCATTACTGTGCAGAAGAGCAGCACAGATGCTGTGTTGCTTCAGACTTTCCTAGCAGAGTCATGTTTGTGCTCAGGCTGTACAGAGAGTGGAGTTGCTCTTGTACAGATGAAGTGTCATTAGTGTCCTTATGTCTTTGTGATCTGTTTGGATTTTATATTTTTTTTTGGCTGTGTGTTTTATATTTTGCAGATTTAGATCTTGTTGGAGAACCAGGTGTCTTCAGCCTGAAGAATCCCAGGATGGAATTTGTCTTGCTTTACCTCTCCTTGTAACACTGAGGTTTGCATCAGAGCTTTCCATCAATTCCCTTTGACGGTCATTTGTGAGAAACACATGCTTTTATATCTTCATTCTAAAAGCTCATCTAAAAGAGATCGAATGAACATGTCCTCCCTAGAAGAAGGATATTCCCTTGCAATTCCAGTGGTAGCCATATTCATGCGTGAAAATACCCAGTATCTGAGAAAATCTCTCTCAAAGGACAAGGAAAATCAACTAGCATGAAATGATTTGATGACAAAAGATCTCAGAAAGCCCTTTCTTTTTTTCTGTTTTGTTTCTTAAATTATTTTTATTTTTATTTTTTTTAAAATTTTTTATATTTTTTTTTTAATTTTCAAAATTGATGTGCCTGTGGTTTAGATCTGTGTTGGCTGACTCTCTGGCTGCTTCCTTCTGGACTATAACTGTGTACTGCAAATAAATCTGTCACCTGAATAGAGATCAGTGACCTTTTTTATCCTGCCAACAAGAGACCTTCCTGAACATCACTGTAGGAGAAAAGGATGAAGTATTTGAGCAACCAACTATAAGAATCGCTTTCTCTAGTGTCTAGTCAGCTTTCCACTCATTGTTGAATGATTGATTGCAGCCAGTGTAAGTGCTGAAATTTTGTTTTGCTGAATTCAGGTTTTAGGTAAACCACTCTGAAATAAACTGAAAAATTGAGAGCCTTAATATTCCTACCCAAGTTGAAGGAGAAGCTGTTGGATGTCAGAGAATGAGCCTGTGCAGCCTAAGGACGAGTGATGTGTCACATTCTGTACTGCTGTGGTGCTATAAGAACTCCTGTTGAATGCCAGGCCTTGCCAGCTGTGAAATTACTATTTCTGCCTGATAATTTTTATTTTTTTTTCCCCAAGCAGGATCTAGATAAAAGGCAAAAACTGAACTTTTGAAACAAGTCAGACTTTTTCCTTTGGTCTTCAACCAACACATTATGGAATGTTTTAGACTCGATATAATCTCAACTATCACACAATTTTCATTTTTCCCCCACTTCATTGCCTAATTTGGCTGAATTGATTGAAAATTAAAGTAATACAGTCACTATTATTTTGTCAAACTGGAATATAATACTTAAAAAAAATTCCTGCACATTGAAGTAATTTGTGTGGTAAAAGTAACGCTTGTTTCCAACACAATTTAAAAAGGGATTTTGGTGTTTGATTGCAGAGTTAAACTAGCATCCTTGGAAACTGAAAAACTCAAGTTTTTGCTAACATGGTAGAGGAAGGAAAACTTTTTACTTTAATGGTGAACACATATCTGTGTCTAGGATAGTTCAGGCATCTGAATTTTGAGGTGTGTTTGCTGAAAGTACAAAAGGGACATTGGCTATCATGGAATGCTGATTTCTTATGGTTAGACTTGTCTAAGAACTTAACTGAGCAAGGTACTTAGACCTGTGTGTAGTGTGAAGCTTCTGAGCAGTATCCCTGAGTTTAACAAGCCTGCTCCAACAAGAGCCAAGCACTTTGCCTGAGGTGGAGTCCAAGGGCATCAATTTTTTGTAGGTTTCTACACAAAACTTTCCTATAGGTACATTTGTCTAGCTGTTTCTGATTGTCAGAAATCCACAAGAAATTGGAGCTGTAAGACTATGCTTCCTATTTTTAATTGTCAGAATCATTAAGTTTCCCTTGTATTCTTTTCCAGAGGGAATAATTATTCTCATCTATATTGTGTCATTTTATGTAGGCAACTAGGATTTACATCTTACGTGAAGTGGAATGAAATTTCAAAGAATCATTTTGAAATAGTGACAGTGCTAGTGTGTCCTTAATAACAAACAAATTGTTATGTACATTTCTGAACTCCAAAATAATACTATTGTTTGGAATCATCTGTCCTGTACTTAAGAGAACTGATAACATTAATGTTAATATTTAAATATCTATGTTTCCATCATGTTAGCTTTGTATGTCTTACTCAGTGGTTCATAAACTCTGATTTATCGGCAGATTAAGTAGGTGTATTTGCCTTATGAAAAGTTCAGTGATTCATTCTACCACAAAATACTTTTATACAGAATATAATATAGTTTGATTTCTATTGACAAGAAGTCAAACAGCCTGGCTTTAGCAAACAGGACTGAAATAATCCAGATTCACTGTGATAAAGATGTCCAAAATCCCAAGTCAAATCTGACAGACAGATGGGTTGCTTGAAGATTACAAAGTGACAACTTAGTGAGGCTTTTGGAAGACTATCAAGTCTCAGAGAGAAAGAAAGTGGGTGAGACATTTCTTTAATCAATATTTATCTGAAATGTTTTTCTCATTCTGCTGGGACAAAAACCTATCAGGCAGCTTGTTGGCTGATAGGTTGGGGCAGGAAAGGTCTTCAGAAATGGTTTTCCTGCAGAGATACCTCATGGTACCCGCATCCAGAACGCCAGGCAGGGAAAGGCTTCAGCACCACGGGCAGCGGCGGAAGCGGCGGGAGCGGGAGCGGGAACGGCGGGAGCGGGAACGGCGGGAGCGGGAACGGCGGGAGCGGGAACGGCGGGAGCGGGAACGGCGGGAGCGGGAACGGGAGCGGGAGCGGGAGCGGCGGGAGCGGGAGCGGCGGGAACGGGAACGGGAGCGGCGGGAGCGGGAGCGGCGGGAGCGGCGGGGCTGCAGCCGCTCGTCCTTCGTCCGGCGAAGGGAGGCAGGCTGGCTGTGCTGACCAGGAAGGGTCTTTTTGTGCCTGGGCAGAGGTGGCTGTGATGAGCCTTGGAGAACGCACAGAACAGCGGAGCGTGGTGGAAAGCTGACACTGCCTGATGGAGCCTGTGCTATGGGAAAGAGACACTCCTGGGATATGGCGAGACCAAAGGAGATGGGTCCTAGAGGCATCCAGCTGTGAGTGTGCAGCAGCAAGGCTTGGGGTATCTGACCTCAGAATCTGGACTCAAACACGATGAAGGGTCTTCATCTCCCTCTTCTGCAGATCCTATTCCATGTGAATGATTCACAGTAGAAATACCATATTACTTGAATTTCAAGAGATCTGTGCAGTGCAGCTAATAACTAAGGGTCTGCTGGTTATCACTGAGTGACTGCCTTCAGATTTCTGCAGAGATGGCTTTGCATTTCACTTTTAAAATAAGTGTGGGAAATCACACATGCTGAGTCTGTGGAAAGAACAGTTAACAGCAAGGACTGGCAGTGAGGAGTTTCCACAGGCTACAATAAATCTTTCTGAACCAGCTTAATTTCTCCTACTGTTCCTGCACATTCCTGAGGCTCTCTGCCCATACAATAGATATCATAGAGCTTTCATGACAATGAATCAATTGTGTTAAGGAAGTGGTTGTCTGTAGGACTTGTAAACACCAAACAAAATATAGCAATGTAGGAAAAAGACTGCAAGAAGTGGGACACTTTGAATGTGCAGCTTGTGGTGTGTTGTTATGGATGAATTGATTTTCAGATTCTGTCTAACAATTCCTTTACAGTGATGGGAAAATTGTGAAACCATGTTTTTCCACATTTGGCTACAACTTCCACGGTCTGTATTTTCTCATCCTAAGTTTGAAGTGATTGTGATTCCTGATTTGCAGAGGTTTTGGCACAAACAGCACCTCCTGACCTCACTGGAACTTGTCCATAACAAGAGGATTCTTACAACATATTAGATGATGCATAATAGAGATTATGGAAGTTTCACAGCTCATGTGAAACTCACAGAATTCCAATTTACGACTTCTGATTTTAATTTTAAAACTCCCTGTGCTTAAATCTCTGACACTTCCTCTTCTTGAAATGTAGAGAAATATAAATTTCTTTGTATTTTCAAAGTTCTTATGCTCAGTGGAAGAACATGAGATATGCATCCATAGACATTATAGCTGTCATTACTCTGCAAGCTTACATGCTGTGGAATGTAAAGGAAGAATGAAAGTCCAGGCTAGAGCAACTAAGAAAGCAGAAAATGGCATTAATGTTATTTTACCTTTTGGCTTGTTGTAATACAGCCAATGCCAGCAATGACTGCAAGTCATTACTTTTTGACAGCTGCTTCATGTGCTTTGGAAAATGACTGTGTAATTGTTCTCAACCTCCTTTCTTGTGGACAGGTGTCCATACCATGATTAGCACTAATTGGCAATGTTGTTGGCAGTCACAGAAGGGAAACTAATGAAAGAATGAGCATGGAGGGGGAATAAATTTCCCACCGCCAAAGCAATATGCCCATCTATATTCCTGCCTGTTCTGGGAACAGAATGTCAGCTCTGTGCGTCCCCTCTCCTCAGACATATTGTTTAGGAGAAACCAAATTATTTTAAGGGAGAGAAACACTGGGTAGTTTAAAAGGGATTTGAGGTTGACAGTGGAAGAAAGACCTGCTTTAGGAATTTTTAAACTTGTGCTTGATCAAGTTTGTTTGATTTTCACTTGTTTAGAAAGTAAGTTTTCAGAAAAGGGGGAAATGTGGAGAAAGAGCTTTAAAAATACAACATCCAAAGGAAAACTCAGGGTTCTTTTTCACAAAAGAATAATATCTAGTAAGGATATCATCGAGTCTGTCTCTAAAATGCTGTCATCATAGTCTTCATGACATGGTGGTGTCCATCTCACAAATTACCTGCTTCCATCCACTGTCTGGATATCACTTTATACTGACCTATCTGTTGGAATTGTAAAGTACTGTTGGTAGATGTAATACTAAAGTTTGCTTCATGTCTGCCACATGAATGCTCAGACATCCATAACATGATTAGGGAAGACCATATGTAGCAGATGCTATACATTTTCTACTCATTTGAATCACCAATTCTCTGGCTGTCTCACTATGTGACATAGTATCTGAATTTTTGATGAAAGTGGACGTGTGTATGGGCTCATTAGTAGGAACAGGTCATGGTGACCAGGGCATACTGACTTACTCAAGAAGTTACATCACTCAGAAAAAAACCCTGGATTCTGATATAACCTTCTATCCTAGTTATTATTCCTTCCCTAGACACCTTGAAATTCTTACTTGGTCTCTTAAGTTTGAGTTGCTAAGTGAAGACTGTTTCAGACCTACCAGTTCTGCAAACCCTGAATCACCTTTACCTTAAATGTTTATAATGATATCTTTTCTTGAAGTAGAGGCTGGTAGGAGCAAGTTGATAGTATTTAGATACAGCGTCAAACATACCATAAGCAAGTCCAAGTGTGTACATGATTTTGCAGTACAAATGAAAAAAAACCCAAATCCCCTGGGGATTAGATAGGGGCAGTTAACACTGAGGTAATGTTAGCTCCACATCAGGTCAAACTGCAGCATGTATCTTAAAAAGGGCATGGGAAAAGTAAAAATAAAGATGAGGATTGTGCACGAGATAAAATATAATTCCGAGGAAGTAAAGGTGAGTGGATGAAGGAGAGCAGAGTTGGTATGGGAAAACCCAATACTGTTGTGCTATGATGCAGGAAAAAGAGAGAGGAGGCCTGCATTGATTCTTATATATCATTGCCTTCTCCTCTATGACTTATCAGCATGGAGCCAACTGCATCTTGTATAATGGATGTACTTTCTGTAGGATCGATAGCAGCTCATCACACAGCCAGCAGCACTGAACATCTCTTCTGCCCCAGCCTGCAGCATTCATTCTCTCTTGTTGCTTATCCCACATTATGTGTTCTGATGACATGGCAATCAGTTTTGTTGGGTAATAGTTAAAAAAACCCCTTGTGCCCACACAGACATGGGAGCGCAGATGAACAATGTCAGTGTGGAACATTTGTAATACCCTTCTAACCCCTTCCCCAGCCTCTTTGGGGCAGTGACCTGTCCTGTGGTCTGAGAGTGACACCCATCACAAAGCCTCAGAGGAAATAGTCTCTGGATCACCTTTTGGATAGCCTTTGGGAATATGAAACTTATTATAAGAATCCAGGAAGCGTATTTTGGGACTGCACAAGATTTCTATGGGATGTTCTGGAGAGGAATTAGTGGGGAAAGGAATGTATCTAGCTGATTTTGGGAGGAAAAGAATTTGTGAAAAGGGAGGGGGTAAAAGGCTGGTTCCATGTAAAAAGGTGGCTGGACATGCCTGGCTCCTGGTCTCACCAGATCCCACTGTGAGAATTTAGGTATTTTTCCCAAATATGATCTTTTCTCCTGAGAATGAGGAAAATAACTTGTGAGAGATAAAACTTCTAAAACAAAAGAAGCAAGGAGAAATAGGAAACATCATATTTAGGCTGGTGTTTCTTGTGGTACATTCATTCGTATTTTCTAGACGAATTAAGTATTTTTATATTTCTATTTCTCTTTAATCAGTAAATGAATGACAGAAAGCAAAAATGTAAATAATGTACTGAGGTTTGCTTTTCTGGAGAATAGTTCTGCTTCCCTTGCTAAAGTGCCTATAGGTATTACTCTTAGGATAATTGTAGCATTTTATTGTGTTGGCAGATCCTTTATAATAATTTTTGTTCCCATTAAGCAACAATAGTTGAAAGGAAGCCTTGGCTCAGGACACCTGTTGGCAGCCTCACTGTTGCTACTGAATAAGAATTGCAGCAGTAGTTGTCACTGCAGACAGGATGTCACTGAAGAGAGAGCTGGCATTTTAAGGACTGCTGTGTGTTTGTAAAAGCTTGGCCCAGTCTGAGAGCTCTGCTTCATCCTCCTCGCACAGCTCTTGTTTTACTTCTTGCAGTGACAGGAAGGAGGTGAATCACAGGACTGAGAGAACAGAACCCAAAAAAAAAGTGGGACCAGGGATCTCAGTTCCATTTTTATGATAAAAAATAAAGGGTTAGTATTAGTGATTTTCAAACCCATGACACTTATTTTCTGATTTTATTTACATTTATTTAAAATGCAGGCATTTTAATAATTTTGGGAAAAATGACAATATACCCAGTACCGAAGGTATTTACTTGGGGACTATGGTAGAAACAGTATTTTTAGAAAAAGGAAAAAAAATATTTAAGTAAATCCCTACTGTGTGGTGTTCATATGTTGCTGTGAATGCTACTTCTTTGCCTATTTTTTTCTGTCCCAGAGGGGTAAAACTTTAAATTGAATTGTTGTAGGGTCACACCTCTCATATAATTTGTATATATACACTGTGGATGAGATTATATTTTAATAATGGAAAAACTGGTTAGAATGTTATGAATTCACATGAAATATTAGAGAAGTTTTGAAATGGGGGGGGGGGGCAAAGCAGCAGCTAGAAGGAATACCCTTCTCAAATGCTACATCATGTCATACTCAAAACTGTGTTACTATAATTATAGGGCAATGATAATTGGTTTTTTCTTTTTTGATATGGAATTGTATCAGTAATCATTCTGTGCTTCTTAAGTACAATCTCTCTTGTAGCACTCCTCACACAGTATAACTGAAAGGCAAGATGTTGCATGCTTTTTCAGAGGACTCAGCTTTATGAATGTCTTTTAACTGAATAATTTTTTCTTAGAATGTTACGGCTCTGATAAGAGGACTTAAGTGCCAGAATCTGAAGGATAAAACTGAGAATGCAGGAGGACAAATAATATTATTGAGCCCAATTTCTTTAAAAAAAATTAAATTAAAGGCAGCTAGTGGAAAGTCAGGCTAAAGTTGAGGAAGAATATACAGCTGCCCTGACCACTCTGCCCATCTTCAGGCTGGCATTACAGGTTACACAAATGCCCTCAACTCTGACACTAACTTATCAAGCATTATTGGTCTGGCACAGGGGCAATACACTTTCAGGTGACATACACTTTAAGTCTTACAACTTGTGTACTCTACTTTTTAACTCTGTTCAGCTTGATGCATTGATTGCCAAAAGCTTCTGCTTTTGAATAATTCAAGAAAGTCAGCTGTCAGTAGGTATATAATCTGGAGAATTACCTTTGTACTTTAAAAAATCCTCGAGTGTGTGCCAGAAACTGACTGAAGCTTAATTTTAAGTTATGAACTAGAGCCCAGCTTGCAGTGAGTTGTATTTATATGAATAGACTCCATGGGTTTAGACTTCTCCCATGAGTTTTTTACATAGACTCCAATAGCATACTGAAAAACAGTTTCATGTAGAGTTATTGAACTCAGAGCTGATAGGTCTGATGATTTCCATCAAGTTTTTCAATATGTCATGATACCTGAATGTCAATGATGCATTGCTGCAAAGCTGTGAGTATTGCCTGCCTAATTTTTTGTTATTGCAAGGCACTAGAGCCGCTTGAATTCAATCAATAAGTGAAAAGGTAAGAACTCCCTAAAAGAGGGAGAGAGAGATTTGAAAAACTTTCTTGGGAAATGTGGGCATCCTGGATTGCACACATCTGAAATATGGATGCAGACATTAAAATAAAATAAATAAAAGATATTACATATAATTAATCTGTATAAACTAAAACATATGGCTCATAAGCACATGGCAAGATTAAGCTGAAACCTAATACATGTAAAATGAATGCATATAAAAAGTCTGATGAACTCAAGGCACTTAACACACTAAGTAACTCTTGAAGTCTTGAACAACACTATAAGCCTTATGGCCTCCTTGTAACTGAGTTTTTTTTTTTTTTTTAAGTATGACAGTACTGCTTGGTAATCAAACCTCTGTTGTGTTCTGCATTCTGCAGGGATGTTATATGTAGACCTGCAGAGTCCACATTTGCTAAAAAGCTGGAAAAGGATTTTCATGCCTGCCAGAAATACATTGTTAATATGACTTATTGAATCTACATATACATTTATATGAAAACATAAATATATATCCAATATACTTGGATCTGGACTGCATTTTCTCTTTGGAAGCAGGATACATAATTTTTAATCTTTTAAAATGTGGATTAATATGTCTGCAGTCATTACGTGTATGATTAACAGCAATTTCTTCTTTCCAGTACACATTCAAAGCACTAGAATACAATGCATTTAGCAAGATGCCAATCCTCTCTTCTGCAATCCACCACGTGGAGGAAGAAATTAAGAGACATGAGGTGAGCAGTAATGCCAGTGCCACCAGGATGATTATGTTTCCTTTTATCTTCATCCAAACAACTCTCTTACTTTGCTAGTCTGCAGGTATGGGGAGAGGAAGACCGGGATGCTCAAGAGTAAGAAGAGTGTGGTGGTCTCAGCTTTGGAGGCTTGGCCTGAATTTTACACCCCCCAGACATATGTCTCTTCCTAATCCTGTCAGAAAGGGGCCTCTGTGCTCATGATTTTTATCCCACTGTGGGGTCAGTTCTCATATGACTCTTAAGTTATTTTTCACTTTTCTGGTCCAGTCCAGCAACACAATGATGACTGTGTTTTTATGTAAGGCAATTACATTTGAAAAGAAAAATTCAAAATTTGCTTGAGTTTCTGTTAACATGTGTTCTGCTGTACAGTCTCACTGAGGTAGAAGTCATAATTGTGGATGAGGTGGGAAAGTTAATTATAAAGCTGTTGAGGGTTAGTTCTTTCTTTTTTTTCCCTCTGTGGAATTTTCCCCATTGTCATGCTAAGATACCTGTTGACTGGGCCCTGGTGACAAGGGGGAGGGGACGGGAGGGAAGAGGGAACCCCGCGAGATTCAAACAGCCAGAAGAGGAAGCGGAAGGCTGGGCCTCGGCCCATTTCCCCCGCGGAGTTCGGACGAGAAGGACGATCGCCGCCTGTGTCCCATCCCTGCCATCCCAGCGTAGGGAAACCACCATCGGACCCTGCCCGGCTGTCTTCTCGCTGTGAACTACCACCATCCAGCACTCTGCTGAGCACCAGGACCCACACCGTGAGCAGAGAGCTCTCTCTCCATCTCTCTCTCCCCCTGGGACAGCGCTGCCATCACCCCCAGCCCTCCTGCGGCTCTGCGGGACCTGCCCGCCCCCAGCACCGGGAACTGCAGCTCAGGGAAAAGGTGCCTGCAGCCAAAAAACACTGGGACTGAGTTACTGTTCTGTTTGTGGGTAATTTCATAGCTGTTGTTGTTCTTGTTTGTCTTGTTAAATATACTAGTAAAGAACTGTTATTCCTACCCCCATATCTTTGCCTGAGAGCTCTCTTAATTCCAAAATTATAATAATCGGAAGAATCACATTTTCTTTCAGTCCAAGAGGAAGCTTCTGCTTTCCTTGGCAAACACCTGTCCTTCAAACCAGGACAAAAGCTGTAGGTGTTTTTTTTTCTAGCTGTTAATTTTATTAATTTTCTGCCCTTTGAACCATAAGAATTGTCTTAGCTTTTTTTTTTCCTATGAGTATTCATTTATTATGCCCCTCACCTCCTTCCAAGTTACTATTTTTCCATCTCCACTTTTATTTCCTACCACTCCATTTCTGCTTCTCTTTCCCTCATTGCTCCACTCTGACTTCCTTCATAAAAATCTTATTTTCTATTTGTCCCTTACATCTCTTCATGTTTTTATCCATGCCAGCTCTTAGGCTTCTCTCCCCCTTAATATTGTTACCTAGTCTTGAGTATAACCTTGCCTAATTGTGCACCCTTCCTGCAAACCAGCCATGTAGCCATTGCTGAAGAAGTAATGCATAATCCATAATAATTAGCAGACTATAAAAAGTTTTGAAACAGTAGTTTTTTCCCTGATGGTGGGGTGAGATGTTGATTTGAGCTAAAATATATTTTATTTAACTTTAAAACAATTGTCTTACCCAATTACAGTCATTTTTCTTTAGTTTTGAACACCAGCCTCTGGGCTAGGTCTAAGAGCATGTTTTATGTGGTCCTGTGCAGGGAGGTAAATCACAGAAAACACTCTTGGGCTTTTCTAGTTCCAACCCATTATTGTGTAGTGTAAAGGAAGTAGAAGGTATTTAACTGAAGCATAATTAAGACCGTACAAGTGTCTCAGAACATTTTCTAGTTGTCACATGAAAAAGGGAGATTTTCTCAACCCTTAGTGTTTGATTTGCCTGTCAGTGGCCCAGGAAAGCTGAGACCTTTGGGCCTGTCAGTGCCCTGTTAAGGGGACCCTTCTCTGAATAATCCTGCTGGGTCAGAGGCTGGTCTGACTGACTTGCCCAGGAACACACACCAGCAGCATAAGGGAGAAACCTCAGCAGGTTTTCCGCATTATTGAAGTATGTTCCCTGCTGCTGGTGACTGCCCGTGAAGGATTCACAGTTGATGGAATAACACTCTTTATAGCAAACTGTGTCACGTGAAAGTTTGATAATATCTGCCAGTGATAGTATCTGACTGTAAAAGTATATTCAAAGCAATGCACAGATGAGCTCCAATACCCAAGAAAAGCATTCAGCCACAGAGTGTGTCTCTTACCCAACAGGCAACCCTATGGGGTGAGGAGACACATTCAGCTCATTGATGGATACCAGCAATTACAATGGAGCCTTCCCTTACTTCTCCCCAGTCTCTACTTAGCTTTATACTATTTCTGCATGTTTAGGAAGAGCTTGAGTAACTCCAGTCATGCATACCTTGATTACTGATTGGTGTAACTCACTTTGCTCTTATAGGAGCAGTCAGTGAAACATAGAGCATGTGCACAGTGAGGGGTAGTTGTTCCTTGGAGGGGGTACCTTTGGGATGTAGGTGTGTGCTAATATTACAATTAGGTTATAATGAACCAATTTCATCTGAGGAGAGTGATTTCATTACGGCTGCTGGCTTGGCAGCAATACATCTCCTCCTCTCTCCCATGGCTGAGAGGTGTTGTGGGGTTTATCAGCTACAAAGCCCCACTGAGTTCCCCTCCCTACGAGGATTCCAACAGAGCCTGGTCATGGTGTCTCCACTCTGCTCCATGCTCCATTCCATCCCTCTTAGCAGGTGCTATGGTTGCAAATCGTGCACACATGGAATCACCATGGGATAGGTTTCCAGTGTGCCAACCACATTCCATCCAGGGAACAGCAGCTGTATTTTACCCTATAATTTCTGTACTTTTATAACTTATGTTACAATGTGAATATAACCTCTCGGTTTCCTATGATTTTACCTCCAGCTGTCTTTCCACTTTAATTAGAAAGGCTTTCTTAAAAACCAGCTGAATCTGGGAGCACTGAGCTTCACAGCTGTCCTGGTTTACAATACAAGATACATATTCTATTACCATCTGAGAAGGGTGATCATCCTTATCTCTGTGGGAAATGTCTTCTGTTGATGGGCCATCACTGAGAAGGGTGATCATCCTTATCTCTGTGAGAAGTATCTTCTGTTAATGGGCCATTCAGTCCTACTGTATAACTGATAAGATTACATCATCCCATTGGGAGATGCTCCAGCCAGGAGGACGAGCCAAGCTTTTCCTACCTAGATAAAAACTGAGGTTTAGACCACCAAAGGCAGCCTTTTTCCACTGGATTCCAGAGGAAGAACCAGGCTTTTTCCACATCGTCGCTGGACCCTTTGGAGGAAAACTGCACCAGCACCCTGACTGACAGGGTATCAGGTTGTATTCTGACTCTGTCAGTGGTTTTATTTTTATTATATGCAATAATAAAGTATTTTGTTTTGTCTTTTTTTTTTTCTCTTCCCTATTAAAAATTTTATTACTGACTTGAAGTCTCACTGGTTTTGCTTTTCAAACCAGTACAACAGCCCTTTCATGTAGGGCTTGTACCAGGCAGACCTTATAAAAAGGCTTGACTAGGATGTAGCTTTGATATTTCAGTATGCCATATTAAGTAACTTTCAGAGCTTCTATTATTACTTAATTTGTGAGAGTATTTACTGAGTCTTTATTAGAAGTAAGTTTCCAGGTTTCTCTGCTTTTATCTTGCCGCCTACAGTATTTAGTGAAGTCTAACTTGGAAGGAATTTTTTTGGCTTTATTCTCTAAGTGATCCAGTCCTAACAATGAGTCCATGATGATCAATTTAATTTAATTTATGTTTTGTCATAAACTGTTACCATCTTGACTTGTCTGTGTAATATGCAGCCTCACTCAAAAGATCTGTTGGATACATTTTCAATAGCTTTATGTGAGTCATTGTTCTAGAGGGAGCTTTTATTATGGATTGAATACCAAGGATGATACATTTACATGTATAAGAACAGATACATGCTCTATTAGATTTATACCTGTTTCCTAGGTCTGCATATATTCACAAATACAGATTTGCATTAGTATGCATACAGACTGTCAGGTTCTTGGAGACAGAAGGATAAGAAGGAAACATTGGGATGCTGCCAAGAGGAACTACAGTATCTTTGGTCTGATTATTATTCATTATTTATTCCTGTTGCTGCATATGACAAGGTTGTTCATACACAGTTGTCCCTATCCTTGCATAGTCACTTAGGCTGCTTGCCTTTGTTCCATGTTAAAGCTGCAACTTCAAGAGCAACAGGATGTGAGAGAGGAGGAGGAAAGGTTGACTTCGGACATGCTGAAATGTCAAAAAAAGCTCATCTGAAATAAAAAGATGAATATCTACCAGCAGAAGAAATTATGTTTATCCTCGTGCAAGTACATGAGCAACTAATCAGCAAATAACCAAGAACATGGTACAGGGAGAGCAGTTTATAAACAGGTGAGACTGGACCACGATAATTAGAAAAGTAGACCAGATCTAATTGGAGACCTTCCTGCTAGAGCCATAGAAGTTAGGATTAAGGTGTGTGTGTGTTTGCTTGTCTGTTTCTGGCAACTGTTCTGTGTTGTTGGGGGCAGGCAGGACAAGCTGCTCAAGCATAAGGTTTTGGTGCATCTTGCCCCACCTTGCCATCTGCAGCATTTGTGGACATCTCTGCATCAGTCACACTGAGCTCCAGTTACATAGCCAAGGCATTCTGAGTTCAGTTTATCTGCTAGTTTTGTGTATCCACTTTAAGATGAATGCTGCTGTGGTTGTGCTCTCTCCACTCTCTGAAGTGAGGACCCTGCTCCTAGGGACACCTGCAGCACATACTGAAGATGTCTGTGAAAAATGACTTTCAGCTGAACTTTGGGAGCTGGCTGTGCTTCCTTTTGCCCTCAGTAAGCATGAGGCTAGCTGTACTGCCAGCACTATAGTGAAAGATTTGTATAAGAGTAATTTATCTTACATTTGCAGTAGGATATGCCTGCACATGTGGCTGGTCACTAGTGTTCCATTGAGAGAAGCTGTCATGTGTGATGCAGTTATCCTGACAGGAAAAGTGCTTCCATTACTATTTTTTCTGCTACGTGAGTGAATATCAGCCAACGTGAGAAAGCAGCTTAGATTTTTCACTGGTATAAGCTTAGCGTCTGACAGGAGTTGACCCTATAGCTGAATCTGTGTGCAGGCTCAGATCTGGAACCCATGGAGGCATCAGTTCAGGAATCTGCTGGGATGGTCCCAGAGGAATAAAGTAGCATCAGAGATGAAACAGGTGAGGGATGAGGGGTAGAGTCCTTCAGAAAGCATGTCAGAACACACAGTGTAAACTTGTTCCCCAACATTAACTCCACAGGAAATTTTGGATGTCTAAAGTTTGATCCTGGCAACCATGTACACCTGAGAGCAAATGTAACTGATAAGCACACTCAAGTAAATTAAATGGTCATTATTTGATTTAAATTATAAAGTGAAATTAAAAAAAGAAATTTCAAGTTAGTTTCTGATTGCTATGTTTTGCTATGTTGAACCCGGCCAAAACATTTTTCTTTCATTTTCAAGTTCATCTTTGTCACCTCATCTGCTTGAGAAACTGTAACACTAAAATGGAACAAGGACAAACTTCATTTAAAAAGCAAGCTGTGTTTCACATCTACTGTCAGTGACAATAGCCAGCTTTTGATGTGTGATTTTGATAGCATCAAAACGAGAAAGCCTGGCAGTGATGCCCTGTTTGGTAATTTTAGAAGGAGGTTTTGGAGCTTACTTTGGGCTTTCTGAACTATTTGAATTATTTACTGGAAGCCACAGGCAAGTAGCATTTTTACAGTGTGTTAAAACCAAGCTTTGACATCTGAAAATAACTCCTTTGGTACAGTGCTTGTCCTGCTTGATTCTCACATAAGCTGCATATTTATCATAGCTGAGTGATAAATGGCAAGATTCTGCTGTTTTATATGCAATGAAATGACAAGGTCAGTTTTAATTAAGCTGAGATCAAGCCCAGTCTGTATTGCACACTTCTGATTAGGTTACTTCAAATTAACATAAGTTTTTGGAGACTTCACTAAAGTCAGTGGTGTTAAACACCAGCTGTGCTGGCAGATAAGCGTGGGATATAAGAAGGAGATAGAATTCACATTGAAATTAGCACTTGGCACAATATAATTCTCTGATTGCAAACTATGCGAAGTTGCCTGTGCTAATTGGTTGATTTTATTTGAAGCAGATGTTGTTAGCTTTCCCACTAATGATCTGGAGAGAAATTTTTTTTGAAAGACATTCCATGTTAGGTTCTCTGCAGTATAATAAGCTAATTACAACTTTAAGTACTTGCAGTAATTAGCACAATGTGTATAAAGTGGTCCTGATCTTTTCACCCTGCTGTATTATTGTTAGGACATGTGAAAAACAAGAAAAAGAGAGCTAGCTGGATTCAGTTTCCCCATTCTAACTTTTTGTTTTCACAGACTTTTATATTAAGGAGATAATAAGCTAGACTTTTATCCTCATTTTTAAGCACACCAAAAAGTTTTAAACTTTTCTCCTGTTTCAACCTTACTCTCTTCTCTAAATCAAATCTGTGTAGTTTTATCTATGTCTATTGAGGTAAAGTCTTCCAGCATCTTAAAAATCCCATTAGCAAACAGTTCTGTACAGTAATGGAGTATTTGTTCTCCATTAACTTATTTAATCACTTGCCCATGGGTTACCAAGATATAAGGTATATCTGACCTATAGAAAGAAAACAAACAAACCCCCCAGGAAACTTCCTTCTTTCAAGACCAATTGTGGTCCTTGTGGTTTGTATTGTCAGTGATTAAAAACTGCTGGCAGTTTGCAAAATAGATACAAGAAAACCCAGCAAGCGATCCTGCCTGCAGAAAGAAGGAAAACCAAAATAAGTTATATGAAAATGGTGAATCAGATATTATCCTCATAATCTCTTCTGAAATTCAGTGTGACTTTTGCAGATGGTGGGTACACTCCAGAAATGGATGTTCTGAGAAAACAGCTTAAGGAGTATTCAAGTTTAGTTAGTGGTCTCTGGACATGGTTTGGTGAAACTTGCTCCTCGGAAACCTCCACCAGCTATTTACACTAAAGATGCTTTCACTTCCTAGAAGAAGTGACTGGAAGCCAGACAGAACCATTTGCACACCTGTGGTCACATTTCCCAGTTCCCTGGTTTTGTGGGCTGAGGGATGACACACTCATTTGTCTTGGACATGTTATGCCATTTCAGGAATGCTTCCGTGGCCCTGGCCGCTCGTGGGACGCACATATGCTGCCAGAGACTGGTGCCACATGGCATCTCCTTGCCACCACTTGAGAGAAGGATTGGGGGACTGTCCCTATGGGTTTGTTTTCTGGGAAAATGATTTACTGCCCAGAACTGCAAGCACAGACATTTCCAGGCAGCAGGTGCCTCCAACAGGTGTTTTGTGGGGCTCTGGACAGAAGCCTGCTTAGGTGGGCTGAGCTGAGCTGTTTGCAGCCCTTGCACGGTCCCAAGAAGCTGCTTGCAAAGACTGGCACGGCAACAAAGAGGGGACAAAGTACAACTCCCACAAAGTCTTTTGGGCAGACATGTGCAGGGATATCCGTGACACTTGAGGGGATAGAGCAGGAGGGAGCTGTTGACACCGGGCAGTTTGACTGGACCCTTGCTGTCTGAAAGATCCTCTCTGACAAAGTGCTTCAGGCCCAAATGTTTCTTCTTTAGACCCTTTTAACTGCAAGTCATGTCTGTGAACAGTGTTTCCCCTTGGTGCAGAACAGAAGAGTTTCAGCCTGTTATGTTTTCTCCTTTTTCTTCCTTTTCCTTTTCTACATTGGTTTTCATAGAAATATGTCCTTTGCAGTTAGGGCATAGGTTCAGCGTCCTTGTGCACCTCTCTATAATGTGCACATAGAGAAGGTGTTCAAAACCAAATTTTGTTTTTAGCATGGCATACTTCACTGAGATATATTCCTGGGTTAAGAAAAATGACACGAAGTTTAAAATACTCATTTACTTCCATCAAAATTTCTTCTTTTAAATAAACTGGTAAATCTACTTCTTGAGAATGCCAGTGGAAAAAGGAAATATTTGTCATCATGGCAGTGGTGAGCTTTAAGGAAAACTCTTGAGTTAGCACTAAATCATCACTAAAAATAAACCACAACTTGATTTCTGTAACTCCTTGAGACCAAATTAATTACTTTTATTGCCTTGGGCAAATCTTCTAGCTGTGGGTTTAAGCTAAAGCAAACATGCTACTTCCCTTCAGTCTGAAGAATTGGAAAGTAAAGATTCTTTGTTATTTTAATCTCATGATTCAGTCTCCTGCTGCATTAATTTGGTGATTTGACTAATTGGTGGTTTAACCTATTATTAATGTTCCTCCATTAATTTCCTGATGCAATTTTAATGACATCTTCATGTCACTATTGAATTATAGTCTGTTTAGTCTAAGAAAAAAATAAAAGTAAAGCAGTAGTTTTAGATGTTATCTATTTGCTGAATTTTAATATCTGTCTTCATTCTAATAAAAGTCTACATGTTTTTAATGTATCAGATTGGGCTTTAATCCTGAATAAAGCAATTATTTTTCCCAAAAAATTTATTTGGTTTTAACTGAAATAAACAGAGTCCATTACACTGTTCCTAGGTCCCACTCCAAGGACTGCATACAATGCATGTAAAAGTCTCCATGTGAAAAAGCAACTTCTGAGTCAAGTGGTGGTGACATGAATATTCCCTGTGGACTGTAGAGAAGTAATGAAGCAGAAACTGAGTTTTTGGCTTTGCTAAGCTCATCCTAAATTCCTCACACAAGTCCCTTCGTGTGATTGTGCCTCACTGCCTGCTGTTGACCCAATTAAATGGGGATCTTGCTTCATTCCCTTAACCTTTTACATGTTTCATCTGTTTGTGATGTAAACATGTCAGAGCAGAGACATTTTTTTTTCATCTATGTTTATGATCTCTACAATTTTTGTTGGGACCTTGAAGGGCTCTATGGTGCACACCAGTAACAGCAGCTATGTAATTAAGCCTGGGTAATACCAGATAAGGTGGAGCCATAGTTATTTATAAACAGAAACTAACAGAAAGAGTGACTCTACTGCTTCTGGATCCTTGCAACTTCTTTCTGAACCATGCCTGCATCTCACCCAATCTGATGCAGAGAAGCAAAAGCTGTGTTGACAGAAATTGTAAGAAACACCATGAGGTGAACAGTCATCTTGTTTTCTAATTTATTTAGTGGTGTGTTGCAGCTTGCAGGAGGATGAGCTGTGCAGCTTGGCCAGCAACAGATGTGGTGACAATGCATGTCTGGCACGCAGCACACACGGGAAACATCTCCACATCCCCATCCTCCTTTGGCTGAAGAGACACTAAGGTCAAGGCACAGTTACCTAGCAACTAATGAGAGCTGATTAATCCATTTGTGGGCGTCACAGGCTGGAGTGATGTATGGGAGCCTGTGCCTGCTTCTACTATTCGTGTAGTGGCAGGAAAAGCGAGTACCAATACCACCAGTTACATCAGTAATCAGCAATGCTGGCAATGACACCATCAGAAGTGCAAATAATAACAGCCAAAACTGACTGTCCATTTTCAGTGCTAGCGTCAGATTTTGAATTTCTAACTTTCATTATTGCTTCTTTGAACACTTAGTAGAGGTGGGATTTATGTGTGAAGGAAATCAGATTGTAGATACAGGGCAATTTTATTTTTCCAGAAAAGCAAACTGTTGGCTTTCCAGTGGGCTCCTTGTGAAAGCATAGCTTTCCCCAGTCTTCAGTGTATCATTAGGCACAAATGCCTAAAAGAAAATGAAACTTTTCTGAAAGCAATTCTTTTGAGTTTTAAGGGCTCCTGAAGAGTTAAATAAAAATAGGACATTTTATAATGCATCTGCTTGCTGTCTGCACCACATGCTCCAGAAGGGCAGTGCCTCACCCTGTCAATGTCTAATGAACTGTGCAGTTCCATATGATTTATCATTGCTTGTGTTCCACCAGGATTGATCAATAATATATTCTATATAATTTCTTTTTTTACTTCCAAATGCACCCAGCAGGGTAGATAAGCTTTCATTAAATTGTTGGAAAAAACCAGAAATGCTTTCCATATTTTTACAGAGAAGACCTTAGCAGACTTGGTTTTTGCCTTAAAGGCTTAAAGTCAAAAGCAAAACTTTCACATACATTTTGCTTATTTTTAAATAAAAAAATCTCATGAAAAATATTAAGACTTTATATATGAGAAAGAAACGTAAAAGTGGATAGTTTTAACAGAGGAGATAAAACTTTAAGGAATGTATTTTTCACAATTCAGTTTAGACAAGAAAGCCAGGAAAGCAAACTCCCAGAGGGTCCAAGACCAGCAAAAAAGCAGCAAAGTTTGGCTGAGACTCAGATGAAGTAAAATGTTGTTTTTTAACATGCCCTTCATCTTCCCACTCCCTCAAATGCCTTGCATGAAACCTTCCATTTTCAGGCATTAGTTTTACATTCTTTCACCAGCTTAATGGTGTAATGGAGAGCAAAATTATCTCCCTTTAAATGACCAAATTGTTTTGCAGACAGAAGTGAAGGAAGAAGGCCAATTCTCTTGCTGTAACCAGACCAATCTGAGGTATAAAACATTTTTTGCCTCTCCCCATTATGATTGCTTACCCTTCTCAATCTTGTTTATTCTGAGAAAATTGTGCTGGAGAAATTTCCTTCTGATTAGTGATTAGACACAAAAGGAAATGTGGACTGCCTTACCCACTCATTCAGTTTCCTTTGTGCTAGGCTGTTACCAACACTTATGCTTTCCAACCAGACGTTCCTGAGAAGCTATTTCTTGTGTGCTATATTCAAGCTCCCTAAATAACACAGGGATCATAAGTTTGCCCCTTGACCAAGGGTGCTTTGAAGCTGGAAATGTGTGGTCTGATTTGCTTTTCTAAATCTCTGCAGCTGTGTGGGAAATGGCTGATGCTGGCTGAGGAACATTTGATGATGCCTGCTGCACAGACCTTGCCAAGGAGCAAGGACCTCAGCCCACAAAGTCAGAACATGCCAGTCAGAGTATGGGGACATACCAGGCTGTCTTCTGCAAGTGTATTTGAACCCTAATTTGTCTCTGGAACTTGGGAGGGGCAGCTGAATGGTCAAAAGTATGAGGCTATATAGCATGTTCTTCAAGCGAGCGAAGACGTCTTTTACATATTGTTTAAACACACTTGCCCTCCTCTCCTACCTCTCCATAATTCCCCACCACACAGAGAGCAAACATGGCAGAATGGCCTTTAAAGCCTTTACAGGAAGGAAGAAGCACCTCCACTGTAACTCCCACTAAATTTAATGTGTGTGTGGTTTATTAATTTTTATTTTTAAGACTAGGAAACAAGGGGAAAGGAACTTCAGTTTTTGTTCCTCATTTGTTGAATGGCTTGTGTTGGAAGGGACCCTAAAGACCATCTAGTTCCAATACATAAGGGGACATTCATCCAAAAGGCAATTGTGTATATACAAAAATGTTGCTGGAGGCACATAAAAGCTATTAAAAATCCCAGCACTTAGAGAAACCATGTTGGAGGGAGCAGGGAGTGGACACAAAAGAGACATGACAAGCCTGGACTGTGTTTTGCACTTAGATTTTTTATTATTTATATTTATATTTATATTTATATTTATATTTATATTTACATTTACATTTACATTTATATTTATTTTTTTATTATTTTTTAATCTGCCCTTGATCACTTCTTTCATAAGTCCAGGCCTGCCTCTCTCTGTGGTCCTCAGAGTTTAATAATTTCACTCAATTTGCCCAGTTGTCCACCAGGAACTGATGCTCCTCTCCAGTTTCAGAAGTGGGAGAGGGGTGGAGCAGTCCCACACTGTGAGCATTCAGAAACTGCTTGCAAAGAATTTGGCTTCCAATTTATGAAGATCCATGACCACCACGTTTAAAGGTAATTTAAGCATACCTGCAAAGGAAAAGAAAAGTATATCAAGAACGTCTTCTTTCTGTGCTCTGGGAGTTGGAGGCCAGCAAATGGAGAACTGTGGGCAGCAGCTGGCCCTTCGTGTTTCCAGCCTGGAAAGAGGCAAAAAGGTCAGGGCTGTGGAGGAGAAGGATGGGGAGGGATGCTGCTCCACAGTTAACATAGGGAACACATTTCTGTTAGAAGCAAAACTAGAACTCCAGATTTTCATCCTAATTTAATTTTATAACAAATTCTGAAGTGTCAGCATCTGAAGCCCTGAGTTCTAGAAAAAGCAAAAGAATCAGAATTCAAAAGATTTTGTAGCTCATACTAACATTGTTTACTTGAATGAAATATCTCCTTAGGCCTCAGTTATCTGTACAAGTAACTGAACAAAGTTTATTCTACAACCTCTTTTCAGGACATACATCAGTTTCATAGGTGGCATGAGAGGGTTTAAAATTGAGCTGAAGAAGGATAGCAGTACTTTAGTTGTCCAACACGTGACTTGCACTAAGAGCCCCCTCTTGCCAAACAAACTGGATTCTGTCTGTGCCTGTCTGGGGTATGTATTTGCTGTCTGAGGTTGCTTGGTGCTCCAGTTACACATTTAACAGCTTTCTTAAGTGTTCTTCAGCTATTTTTCCTCTGCTGTCAATATCTGCTAAGAATAATGCTCAGAACAGCTTACACAAGCACAGAGCAGGCCCATTTCCTACCTAGAAGAGTGCATAGGTAAATGTCACTTTATTCTTCAAATAGCTTGGAGTTGGTCCTTAGCCTTACATTGCTGGAAGCAATGTTTCAGGCTGGGCCGTTTCAGAGGAATCTCAAGTGTCTACACTGAATTGTTACAAGAGGCACACTTGGCAGAGGAAGGACTTGGGTCTTTCCTGGGAAATAAGAAATTCCCTATCTTAACAGGCAAGAGAAGTCTTCACCATGGACTAGAAGGGGATCACCAAAGCCTGTTTCACCTGTGGTGAAGACAGAGTTTAAAATATGAGGATACAGTGCATTGCTCCTTGTTTTGCCAACAGAAACTTACTCTGGAGAGCCATCAGCTTCTCCTGAGTCATGTCAGTCACCACAGCATGCACCTCCAGCTCCCCTCTAACACTCTCACATGCTGGGTACCCACCACATCTTGGTGGGGACTAACGGAGTGTATATATTGCCTGGGGTGATCCCACCCACCACATGACAGGTGTGGTCTCTCTGTTGTGTTATTCTCCTTTCTTGAAAGACACCTCTTTTGCTTTGTGTTTGTACTGTACATCTTCCTCAAAACCTGGGTCTGTAAAACAAAAACAACAGCTTTGTTTAACTGACAGGGCAGCTGGTAGGTTTTTAACCACAGTCTGCTTTTATTGAATGTCAGTCACTGATACGAGTTCATCCAAGTTTGTCCTTCTTCTCAGCGCTGCAATCTGTTTTTCTTTGCACAATATTGATAATTTTTTTAGAAAAGGGAGCCAAAATCAATTAGAACTAAACAATTTTTGACACTTTTTGGCTTTCTGCAGTGGTATTGGTTAGTCACATGTTCATAAATACTCTAACATGCAGGTCAAAAAATGACATTAAAATTTAATACACTTGGGAAAAATAAATTTAAAAAGGTCTGCTGGAGAGGTTTTGCCATAGTTCTCTTCTTTCAGTCTGTCAGAGGATGCATAAACCTGTGACCTTTTTTGTGCAAAATTACAATATATCTCCTCTATCTAAAGCTGGATAATTACAAGGTTACATAGTCCCTTGGCAGGCTGAAGAAAAGGTTATTCTCATTTTCTTCCAAAGGCTTTGGAGTAATACTGTGTGCTGGAAAGGTGTACAGTCATTTAATCCAGTGTGAATGGAGAGGAGGATGGTTTCTCTTGCCTCTGCTGCTTAGTTACTAACAGAATGACAACCCTGAATTTATGTTTTAGTTAGCACTGTCATTCTCCTTACACACACTGCATCCTGTATGCTGGTTTGTTTGCAGGGTTTAGCTGGAGCCAGTGCTCAGGGATTCCTACCAACATCTCCCAGGTGCACCCAGCAGTTTCTTCAGGATTTACACTGTGATATTTTCAATGGACTGTCTAAGACTGGTTGGGAAGATAAACTTCCGAATGAGAAACTCTACAGTGCAGTCATACTGGATGTCTGCCAGATGGCAGAAAAATGAATCAAAGTCTGAGTAATCAGTGGGATTGAGCCTGGGAATTTCCTTTGATTTGTATCTGGGAGGTGTACCCAGTTCTTTTGCCTTCAGCATCAAAGCTGAAACCTGATGATGACTATGCAAGGGATAACTTTACCCAGCACAGTCATAGTCACTTCAAAGGGGGCCAGTCAGACTTGAGAAGACTCAAGCTGAGTCTGGTGCTTTGCTCCAGACCTGATCCTGACTAAAACAATAAGGTAAAAACTGGGGAGTGAGTTGGCCATGTTTGTCTCCAAGGAGAAATCTGTTGCAGAATCGTGAGCAGACTACAGGCTGTATTGTGCTGCTGAGCAGCTGGCAAAGGCACAGGTATAGCAACTGTGGGCTTTGGGATGGGAAATGAATAGGAAGTGACGGATGTAGCAATAGCCATAGACAGAAAAATGTGTACACATATTAAACTTTGCTGCAAATTACAAAAGCAGAAAGTTAAGGTTTAAAGGCCTTTAAATTCATCATCACACCCACAGCCAGTTAATTGATCCTGCTCTTGCAACAGTGCCAGCCACCATATATGACGGATTCCTCATTATGATGTATGATGTTACCAAACTTTGCTGCCATGAAGAAGGTGACTCTCTGTCCCAAGCCTGTCCCTCCTCTTTGTCTTGCCCCTGCATGAAGGCTGGTGAGCTCACAAAAGTAGTTTTGTGAGATAGAAAGACAAGAAATACCCCAAAGAGTCTGCAGCTGTTATATCCAACTCACAGCACGCTAGAATATCATGGAGGACCTGTGACAGTCCTGTGAGGGCTGAATTCATTTCTGGGCAGACCTGGCTGCCCTTTACTCTGAGCTTGTGACAAAACTATTGGTCTGTACGGATCAGCATGCCAAGCAGCATTCTGTGCATGCTGTGGTCCTAAGGTCTTGAAATACTGTTTAACACTTAATGCAATTAGCAAGAATAATAATTAGAAATACTTGGAAAGCATTCAGAAAATCAAACCAATAAAAAAGTGTTAGAAAGAAAAAAATAAATGAAAACATTATTTCCCTGGAAATTTTCATGGTATTTTCTTCTCATGACCCATCACCCGTCCTGTAGTGAAGCCAAGGGACTGGTGCCCTGCAGTAAGGGGGATGCCCACTGGATGTCATGATTGCTCCATAGAAGTGCAAACACAATGTAATTTATCTAGCAGTCAAAATGTTATTCCTGAGAGGAAGCAATTTCAGGACGTACGTTTTGTGTAGTTATTCTCTTTCTCTGTTTCAGCCTCTCATCTATATACACACATAAATCCTCGGATTTCTTGAACTGTGCAGAGGCAGTGAGCCATAGCTAAACCCCTGTGTCTGATAGGTTTATATGCGAATCGTGTGGAAACAAAAACTGACTGAAAGTTATTCAAATAAATTACATAGGAAAAGACTCTTGTCACTGATTTTAGAAAAAGTCAGTCACCCACGTAACTTTTAAAATCATGGCCTTATTGCCATGATTAATGAGAGAGAGGTAGAGTCTGTAATTGCAATCAAATAGATTCAATCACTTAATTCAGTGATTAATGAGATCAACAAATTGTATGTGGGTCATCTCAGCTTTAGACTCCTGCGCTGCCTGTAAGTTCTTTACAGAGGGAAGATAAATATGAAATGAAGCAAACAAAAAAAAAGTACTGTTCCCCTGCCAAAATCTCTTCTCCAACCCTCTGAATTCACAGTACATGGAAAAGATGACTACAAATGCTCACATTCTGCAAATGTCAGTAGTGGCTAGCTCTTGTTTTAATTTACTATTTAAATGTATTAAACACGAAAGGAATCTTGTTAAATGTCATAATCATAATGACAATCCAAATGAAATTAACTAGAAGAGTCAATTAGATTCAGAGGCCAAGCAGGAAGTAAAATGAGTCATGGGGAAAGGAGGATCCCCCAGACTCCTGCACAGCACGGATTACAGTCTTAAATGTCATGTGGAAATGAATACAGTGCTAATGTTCTCATCTTCAAGGGTAGGTTATTTGCTCAGTCTCCAGAAGACAAGCTTTTATTTATTTATTTTTTTTTGAAGGGTTAGACAAACCTGTGGACTAGGTAAACCCAGAAACTGTGCAGCAGTATGGTGCTACTTGAATTGCAAGCACACAAAGACTGTTTCGATGAACAAAGATTAATTTGTAGAAGTGAGGCTGACAGATATGCAGAAATCATGATTCATAGAATCATGAAATCTTTTCATTTGGAAAAGACTTCCACGGTCATCAAGTCCAACTTTTAACCCAGCACTGCCAAATATACCACTAAATCATGAAACCATGTCCCCATGTGCCACCTCCACATGTTTTTGAGCTCTCCCAGGGATGGTGACTCCATCAGTTCCCTGGGCAGCCTGTTTCAACTCTTCACAACCATTTTGGTGAAGAAATTTTTCCTAATTCCCTGTCTAAACCTCCTGTGGTTTAAGCTTAAGGCTGGTTCCCCTTGTCCTATTACTTGTTACCTGGGAGCACGGACTGTTCCCCATCTCACTGCAGCCTCCTTTCAGGGAGTTGTAGAGAGTGGTAAGGTCCCCCCTGAGCTTCCTTTTCTCCTGGCTAAACATCCCCAGCTCCATCAGCTGCTCTTCATAAGACTCCAGACCCTTCACCAGTTCCATTGCCCTCCCCTGGACATGCTCCTGTACCTCAATGTCTTCCTTGTAGGGTGGGGCTGAAAACTGGACAGAGGATTTGAGGTACAGAATCATAGGAGTACCTATGAGTATAGGGGGACAATGATGTCCCTGCTGGTCACACTGTTTCTGATAGAGTCCTCCTATTTTCAATATCAAAATGTGATACCCTGTTTGGGGTTGGTTCTTTCCCCTTTTTGCTCTGTGGAATTTTCCCCATTGTCATGCTAAGATACCTGTTGACTGGGCCCTGGTGGCAAGGGGGAGAGAGGAGAGAAACCCCTCGATATCCAAACATCCAGAAGAGCAGACGGAAGGCTCTGGCTCGGCCCATTTCCCCCGTGGAGTTCAGACGAGAAGGACGATCGCCGTGTCACCCCATCCCTGCCATCCCAGCACCGGGAAAACCATCCTCACTGCTGTGGGACCCTGCCCTGCTGCCTTCTCGCTGTAACCTGCCACCATCCAGCACTCTGCTGAGCATTTGGGACCCACACCGTGAGCGGAGAGCTCTCTCTCCATCTCTCTCTCCCCCTGGGACAGCTCTGCCATCACCCCCAGCCCTCCTGCGGCTCTGCGGGACCCGCCCGCCCCCAGCACCGGGAACTGCAGCTCAGGGAAAAGGTGCCTGCAGCCAAAAAACACTGGGACTGAGTTACTGTTCTGTTTGGGGGTAATTTCATAGCTGTTGTTGTTCTTGTTTGTCTTGTTAGATATACTAGTAAAGAACTGTTATTCCTATCCCCATATCTTTGCCTGAGATCTCCCTTAATTTCAAATTCATAATAATCTGTAGGAAGGAAGGATCACATTTTTCAGTTCAAAGGGAGGCTTCTACTTTCCTTAGCAAACACCTGTCTTTCAAACCAGGACATACCCACATATGACCAGAAGGCATAAATGAAGTGAAACGAAGTGCATTTGCGAACAGGATAGGTAAATTGTTATGTAGCAGAGAAAATTTAGTCCTCTTCCTCTCTGTCTCTGGCCTTATTTTTCTGAAACATTAATGGAGGCAGTTCCATGGTGATCTTCTGTGTATAGATTTACCATGCCTACCAACATTGCCATCTCCAGTAACAGCACTTGGAGAGTTCAACAACAGATATTTTCCTTACTGGTCCATCTCATGTAGTTGTATGTGTTGCAATTTTTATGGACTGTCCAGGTACATATAATTTGATCAAAGATATTTCTCAAGATCAGCTTTCTTGTTTGTTTCTACTGTCACATATATTCAGCAAAGAACAACTTCAGATAATGATTATGTTATGTCTTTTCTGTCACTCAGTCAACTAATATCTTGTGACTATTTGTAGTAGGAGGAGTCAGAGCAAAGGTACAAGATTAACTCATAGTTTGCAGATAACTTCAGAACTACTTCAAGGGTGTCAAAATATAATTTAAGGATTATGTTAGTTAAAATAAGGAAAGGCCTTGCAGTTTCAAAGGTATGCATCATACAAATGTTATTCCTATCTTGTCCCCCTCTCCCATTAACTTGCAATTCATGTTACCTCTTCTCTGATCTTTGTCCTATTTTTCTTCCATCTCAACATGAAAGATTATGAAAGACTAAATGAGAATAGAAGGTTCATCAAGTGAAAGTGACTCTTAAATGCTTACATTTTTGGTGGATGATTCATATTCTTTGTCACAGGAAGGAGAAAGAAGCAGCTCAGCTGGGATGGCCCAGGCATGAAGTAAGGACCTGCTGTCCTTCAAGATGCAGCTGATGGTCTGTAGTGTCTGTGCCTCTCATCAGCTCTGTCCCCTCATGGTCTGCCCCATTTGATTTGGGATGGAGTGGTTGGGAAAACTGTGGGTGAACAGTGGTTTTGTGCTACGCTATAGTGATGTTTTCTGCTTGCTTTCATTCTCTTCCTCCTATTCCTTACTGTCATTTTTGCCTTTCTGACTACTGGAAATTGAGCTGACATTTCAGGAAATTATCCAGAGTTATTCTGAGACCTCTTTCATGAATTGTTAATGTAGAGCCCATCATTGCATATGTATAGTTAGGATCATTATTTTGCCATGTGCATTACTTTGCATTTATTGACATTGAATCTTTTCTGCCATTTATTGCTCCACCATGAGAGATTTCTGCAAGTATTTGAGGTCAGTCTTATGTTTGATTTTTCTGAATGCTTTTTCAGCAGCTGAATATTTGCCACCTCACTAGAGATTCATTGCATTAATAGTGACGAATAGACTTCTACAGTTCATTTATGAATAAAGGCTAAACAGAGCTGGCTGTAGCTCTGAAACTTACTCCCTGTGAGAGAATATCCCTCCACTCTAAGAACTGACCAGCCACAATTTTTGACTGCTCAGCTTTTAAAGTAACAATTATTAGTTAGTAGAGTCTCTCTCTCTTTTCTTCCATGACAGTTTAATATCTTTAAGAGTAATAAGTGTCCAAACTTTTCAAAAGCTTTTGGGAAATTCAGGTGTGTGATATAACCATGTCACTCCTCTCCACATGCTCACTGATTTCTTAATAGAGCATCTCTAGCTTTTCAAATGCCTCTTTCCCATAAAAAGCCATGCTGGCTCTGACTTCCCTCCAATATATCTATGTGCTATTTATGACAAAACTACCACTATTCAGTTCACTGTGCCATTCAGGCTCAGTGCACAGCAGCTGTCACCATCAGCACAGCTCTCTTAGAAATCACAGTCCCATGCTGTGCCTTTTCTTTCTCCTCTACAGATAACCTTCTAAACCAGAGATTAAATATCAAGTTTCATAGTTTAGCAGTGCTGTACCTCTGCTCCTTCACCCTGGAGACCATTTGATCCTCCCTATTTCTTATGACTCTTTCATAATTTCTTCATCACACTGTGGGTTGGGATTGTTCCCTGGTCTTGTCCTCATGAGGAAAGGCTTTGGTGTCAGTGAGTCCCATAGCTCTTACAGGAGGGACACCCTGGGAAAAAATTAATTAGGCTTTTTTCCTTCAAATTCATCTTCCCTGCATGCTCCTTTTAGATATAAGTAGGACTTTTCAGCCTGGCTTCTTCACTGCCAGATTTCCAGGTAAAATTGTTTGAAAAAGTTAGTATTTTTTATTTTTTTACTTCTTTAAAAAAAGTCTTTCTCTTTAGTAATTTAGACACCTATGAGCTTTTACAGACAACTTCTTAACATTCAAAATGATTTTAAATTTTTCTCATTTAGGCCTTTTTGTTATTTTTAAGGTTGCTTTTACCTCTAATGTCAGAATTTTACTCTGCCATTGAACACTCTCACATTTTACTGTAGTCAGATTGTAATCTTTTATCTTTTCTCATGGCAGTGCATTTTGAGTGTCTAATGGGCAACCTGCAAAGAATTCCTACCCATATTTTGTGCCTCTGCCAGTCCAATGAACTACCTGCTGTGTAGCCTTCTCATTGTCTCCTCTTTGAAAGGAAATACTCCTAGGAGATTTCTGTACTTTGAGTGTCTTTTATGTACCTTGCAGTTACTACCCCAGGGTGGTTGGTTGATTGATGTCATGGGACAGCTACTGTGCCTTGGGTTAAAATATTGACAAGAGAGAACTGGCTTGTGTGACCACTTGGTTCAAGAAGTCAGGATTCATGCTGCTTAATAATGTCTGCTGCATCTTCCACACGTATGAATTTCCCCAGGTCATAAGGGGACAGACTCAACTCAATTTTTACTACTCTTCTAAGGTGGGTTGACCCTGGTCAGCAGACAGATACCCACCCAACATCTCTCTTAATCTCCTGTCTCATGAGATTGAAGTGGGGGAAAGGGGAAACACAAGGAAGGTCAGAAGACTCATGGGTCAAGATCATGACAGTTTAACAGGGAGAGGAAAAGATGAGTGCACAAGCAAAGCAAAAGGAGGAATTCATTCAGTACTTTCCACAGACACACAGATGTCCAGTCATTCTGAGAAAAGCAGGTTCTCAGCACATGAAATTGTTTGTTTAGTAATATGAACAACAAATTAGTAAGAAGAAACAACAAATGCCTCCCCTTTGTCCTTTCTTTCTGGAACTTTTATTGCTGCATATGGTGTGAATTATTCCTTTGGTCATTTCATGCCAGCTGTCCTGCCTGTGCCCTCTTTCAGCCCCTTGCCCACTCCCAGCCCACTCTTGGGAGAAGGAGGAGAGAGCCTTGACACTGTGCAACCTGCACAGTCTCAGCAGCAGCCCAAACACCTGTGTGTTATCAGGACTGCTTTAGCCACTGATTCAAAGCACAGCATCATACAGACTGCTTCATCCCAGCCAGACCCAGTACAATCTCCACCCCTTACTGAAGATCATTTCCATTATACCTAGCAGGCACAGATGTGTTGGCACCTGCCCATGTGGGTTAACCTCTGTGCTGCCAGTTGGTTTGTTTCCATTGCCACCCTCACAGGCAGTGTGCCCATGGGGGTCACTATGGGAGTAGAGCACTGGCCACTCTAAGTGCAGCTGGAGGTCCCTCACTTCTGAAAATTTGCATGTCCCTCTTTCTCCTTTGGCAGCTTTGATAACTTGTTAGAATCCACACAGCAGCTTTCCACTTCCCATAGGTTCCTGTAACATGACAGGATCTGTTGGTAAACAGAGCACAGAGCCTTTCACCTTTAGGTGTTTCCAGGACTGGTGGGTAGAAATGTGTTCCAGTGTGTCTTCATGTGAGGAAATGTTCCCAATATGAAGAGTGATGGGAATGACACCAAAGACCTGATCTGTTTCTTTACATGCATCTCCTTCTTGGGGAGAAATTGGAGACTTTGATAGATGGGAAAGTCTCTGAGAAAGGGAAACACTTGTGCCATCAATATAAAGCCCAAGGAGTTCTGTATTCTCTGCATCAAATTCTTGAAAGCTGATTGCAATTCATGAGGCAAAACAGAACGGAGCAGCCAGAAAACACATCAGGGATATAGTGTGGGGAACATAAGTTGAAGCTGTGTGTTTTACAAAACTCTGACTAGATCTACAATACCAGGCAGTGTGAGTGTGGAGGTAAAGACACTCCTGCAAATACTGGGGTAGCTGCTCTGCCTTGTCTGAAAGAGAATGGGTGCCCTGCACTCTGCCATATCTGAAGTGCTGACACCTGGAAATTAATAGCTGGCAGTTCTTCTTTATCAGGGGGCTATTTGTATATATATATATATGTATGTTTTTAAAGGATTAGAACATTTTGTACTTTTTCAGAGACTATCACTTGAAAGAAAACTTATTTGTCCAGGCTGTGAGACCTGACTGCAACCTGGAGTCAGCAGGCAGCCTTTCAGGTTTAGGAAAATCAGAATGTAGAGGTCATGTCTCTATTTTTTGCCCTTTATAGTTACAAAAGCACTTGAATTCTTTCACCCACCAAAATGGTTTCTGGCTAAAAAAGGCTGGTTATTACATGCTAAAGAATTGCTTTGGCTTTGGAAATAGCAAATTCAGTAATACTTAGCAAAAAGCCATGCATCTGGACCACCTGAACTGATTTAAAGGTATGTCTAGTGAAGGCGAGGAATACAACATGGGCAAGTAGAGTTACCTTTAAACATTATCCTTTAAGCAGTCCAATTTATGGAGATATTTGCTATTTATATCATTACTAGAGGAGGGAAGGGAAAGGAAAAAATACATTAAAATTAAAAATGGAAATCAGGTCCTGTTGCAGTCTAAACTTCTTTCACCTAAATTAAAGACTAATTTCTTCTGACATAGGCACTCATACAAATGAGGTGTGACTGTTAGGCCAGTAGATCAAAAGTTCTGTGTGCCAGCAAGAGGGCATCTGGGGTATTTAGTAGTTAGCTGATATCAGGAGAAGTGAGTGACCAATAGGCAATGTCAGAACAGTATATTGACAGGCATGGAAGTAAACCAGAGTATTGCTCTGCTGTACACCCATGTGTTGTTGGAATTGAATTAAAGAGGAGTCAGCATGGGCTGAGCCTCTGAGAGACATCATCCTCACTGATACATGTTGGCTTTGCTTTATCATCTGGATTTTTCTTTCCTTGCATTCACTCTATTGGCAAACAAAAAGTCTCTCTTGGGGCTGAGGACTTAGGTGAGGCATTTGAAGTCTGGGCACTGCATTATTGAGCTGAGCAATGCATTTTGGAAAGCAAGACCCTGGTACATCTTCCATCTTCCAAAACACATCATCCTTATAAATGAGTGTAGAGAATTGCTGTACCTCTGTAATATGGGGAAGTAAAACACAGAGAAGAAACAGACATTTTATCCAAAACAAATGGGCTGAAGAACAATATTGCTCATCAGAGTAATCAACTTTAAAGAGTCCTTTCTTGATCTCAATCTTCGTTCACTTATTGCACTTAGGTTATTTTAAAGACATCAGTGTAACTATTTTATGTCTGCTTTTGTTAATTTTCTTTAAGTACAGTAAAATAACATTTTATTGCTTGCACAATTCCCTGATCAACTGCATTTTCTTTGTCACACTTGCTTGGCAAGTAAAACTGCCTGAGCTGTGATGGTTGGGTAAATTAGTATCATTCACAAGCTCATTTTGCACTTTGGAGTGTCAAGTGTTGTTTGACTATGAAAACTTCTTCCCTGTTGTTGTTGTTGGATGTGGGAGGAAGGGTAAATTTTTGCAATGGAAGACTGAGACGTACTTTTGATGTCAGTTTTATATATGTTGATAAAACCTGCAGACACAAATCAGCTTCTGACTGCAATTTCACTAGTGTGCCATAACTTCCCACATGGTCTAATGAGTAAGCACAAAGGGAATAATAGGCCTATTGATTTATATCTTATTTAACAAAACAAAAAATATTGATGACAGTGTGCAATTTTGGGGGGAATGTTAGGAAAGAAAAAAAACTACAAGCAAGAAGGAGAGTGAAGTTCTCAAACCCTTGTGTTGCACAATGCCAGGGATTTAAATTAGGGGTGTCTCAGATTAACCTGTGAGAGAGGCAAGCTCTCTCTAGAGGTTCAATGCCCTCTTGTCAAGGTGTTGGGATCTGCAGGGGAGGCTGGCAGCTCCCCTGCTGCCTGCCTGAGCTTTCTCCCTGCAAAACCAGGGCATGGATGATGAGAGGCAGTGACTTGCTCCGCAGTCTTCAGAACTGTGGCCACAATTCAGCTCGACGTGGTTGTGAGATCACCCCAGCAGGTGCTCCAGGGTCCTCCTGTGCTTATGTGGCCTGCAGGGATCAAATTCAGACACTTCAAGTCTCTCATTAGCCTATGGAAGGGGAGAGACTTAAACCTCTGTGAATTTAACTGGCAAACACAGGTTAGATGTTTACCTTAGATGGAGTGATGATTTCTAAAGAAGCAAAACAGATTTTTATTCCTACAAAGCCTAGTTTTGGACAACTTTAGGTTTATATGCTGACGTCTGATATAGAGGCATTCTGTCTGGTGTCACACAGAGACACAAAACTCAGATTATGGAAGATAAGATCCAAAAATACTGCCCTGGGACACTTCCCACTGATGAAACACTGTGAGTACAGAGATGCAGGAGGCAGCCTTATGAGTGTAGGGTTATGATTGTGAAAACTCATATTTTTTATGCCACTGGCACCATTCCTGACATAAATATTTGTTTTTAAAACCAACTAACAGAGACAAAGTGCATGCAGCTGAAAAATTGCCAATTAACTATTGCGGGTGGGTTAGAAGGGGTCAGCTGCATTTCATTCTGAGCAGTCAAGGGTAATATTGGTGCGATGGAAAAAGACAGAAAGATGTACTTATTAATGATTATCAAAGGGCAGAATTTTAGATCTTACAATTGACATGGGCTCCTGAAGTCTGCTAATTAAACCATCTGAAGATTTGATCAAAGGCATTTAATGTGGAGATTGCTTAGCAAGATGCAGATAATTAGATGAAGGCTACTAATGATTTACTTCTGCAAAGTGTAACCTAGCCCTGCTGACTGAAAAGTGACATTTCCTGCAAATCCTGTGGTTTGTGTTCCTTGGTGTAACAGCCTAATGGTTAAATACCAAGTACAGATCAGGCCAAGAACATGCCTTGTATTAAATATAAACAGTTTGAACTGGAGAACAGTGACACTATAGGTTAAGAAGGGATAGATATCCTTTCAAAGAGCACAGTGCTCTTCACTGCCTGAAGAGATGCCTCAGTTTTTATGCCTGGAGCTAAGTGAGATGATTCCTACAGCTAACATGGGATTTAGCTGGGACTGAATTAGCAAAAATAGCTGTGCCTGCAGTTCTGTCACTGCCTCCTGTGGCTGCCACCTTCACACTAAACTCTGGGTCTCACTTTTCCTTTTGCAGTGCCATGAGCTCCCCCAAGCCTAAGAGCTGAATGCCCTCTCCCAGATGCCCCTGTTCTCTGGAGAAGACCGATCACCTCTGCACACCCAGAGCTCTCCTTCTGAGGCAGAGGGCAGCTCTTCCTCCACCAGGGGCTCTTAGGTATGGATTTGTGGGTTAGTTTTGCTTCCCACAGGAACAGGAGGTCAGGCTGTCTGCTTGCTTCCTAAACATGTACTCTGCTGACTGGATTAAGAGGTAAGGTTCTACTCTTCAAGAGGCTTAGAAGGAGCTTGAGGGCATTTTTCAGGTGAGCTGCTGCTGAAATCTGGCAGACTGTCACTGCTGCTCGTACACAGACTTGAGCTCTGCTGAGATGATTGTTTCTGTCAAGGTGTACGTGACACTCAGCATTCCTACTGGCAGAAATCCTGTGTTGGGGGAATTTTGTGAGTAGGAATGCAGGCATCCTGAGAAATTCAAATAAAAGTTAATTTAGGTAGAAGGTGGCCTGAGGTTTCAGACTTACACATCATTTAAATCTAACCTCTACTGGCCAATTGGTTTAACCATTCCTTTCCAAAATGTCTTAGTAAGTAACCGTAATTTGAGGTGTGATTAAGCTTTGTCCATTTTTCTCCAAAAAACAGCTCCACGCAAAAAATTCCCATAAATTATCCAAAGGAACAGCAGTCCTCAGCCTTAATTGCAGTATTCATTACGCACTTACACTATCATAGAAGCTCTTCGGATTTAGTGAAATTCAAGATTTTTTTTTTTTGTTCATAATTTTAACATGCATCCTGAGGGAAGCTTCTGTGGAGAGGCAGCAGGCTCTGAAATGAGCTATGGCTGTTGCTGAGCATTACAAAGCAGTTGAGACCCTCCTCCTCCCAGTTCAGACCCTGTTCTTGCTCCCAGCTGTCCTTGCTTGCTCTCAGAGGTCACCTTACCAACACCACTGCAGTTCTCCAAGCTCTGAATTCACCTCTCGGGCCAAACAGGCAGACCAGAAAACTCTGCTGTAATCCAGAACCTGGGCAAACCTTTTGTCAGCTCCAGGAGGCTGGATCTTGCATGGTGCCCCATGGGTCAGACCCTGACAGAGAGGTGAAGGAGAGAGGAGCATGAGTGCATCGCCAAAAACCTGAAGGCAACTGGGCTTGATGACTGCATTTTTGTGGTGCCTACAGCTCCCCTGTCTGCCCCACATCGCCTGGGTGTGGCGTCTGGTCCAGAAACTAAAATGTTAGGAACTGGTATTATGGCTTTGTCAGTAATCCCTGTGGTTTCCTGGTTACATGGTAGGGAAGGAGCCAGGTACTCAGCACCTCCATGGTGGCTGCATGGCTTTACTGGGAGCAAACCTGGGTTAGGACAGAGCTGGGCTCAACAGGGCTGGGCTAAGGAAGAGGAGAATGGAGAGACTCCCACAGTGCTGCTGTAGCCAGAGGATTCTGTATGACAGTGAAGCTACTGGGTAAGCAGGTAGGATAGACTGTGTCTTGAATGTTCAAAGAAACAAAATGGCATTTGGTGGACTAAGGTGGAAGTAAGATTAGAGACAGGTCACAATGGATAGAAAATAAATGAAAGAAATCCAAGCTGGATTTATCAGTAATTAAAGATTAGAAGGGAAGGAGAAATAATAATAATAATAATAATAATAATAATAATAATAATAATAATAATAATAATAATAATAATAATAGTCTGGCAAGCCAGAAGTGGAGTAGAACGTGAATTCTGGATAAGAAAAAGCCAAAAAATTGAAATATTTTAAAAACAAAGCAGTGATAGTGGAAGACCTGCTGAAGACCCTGAATAATTCCTATTTTAGAGGGTTCCTAGTAGTTTCTGATGGATTACTATTTAGATCTGGCTAGTTTTAAATCAGCATGTCTTGCTTCCAATTTTGTCATTGATATTCATCCTCCATTCTGAAATAGCATAGAGAGGACAAATTTTAAGTTTCTGCAGAATGCTATAGTGTATAACATTTGTTTTGTCTAGATTGATATATTTCAGGTAAATGTTTATGTTATTAATTTTTACTGTAACCCAGGATGTAAGAAAACCTTCAACTATGTTAAAAATGAAACTAAATGAAAAATCAATTTTCAAACAAACCCCACAATGTTCCCTTTAAAAATTATCTATTTCCCCAGCCCAAGCAAATGTTTGCAGAAGAACCATATTTCTACAAAATATTTAATTTCAACTTGCCAGCAGTGAAAATTTGCTTCATCAGGAGCTGACCAGTTTTGTTATTGATTCAATCAAGGAAAGAGTGCAGAAGAAAAGCCCAGTGACTGATTTACTACTGACTTTTGCTCTTATGCATTTATTTACACTTATGGGCAGGAAGTGTAAAACACACACACACATACACAAAACCAGGCCAGTGCAATTTGATAATGCAATTCAGATCCATGCAGTACAGGTATAATTACATAAAGAACAAGGCAATACAGAAGCAGGTACAATATTTATGTTATCCCTGAATATGTAGAATTCATATAATTTGGGTTTAATTGTCCATGAACCATATCTGGTACTCATCGGTTTTGAGACTTCATCTGCTTTCAACTTAATTGCTAAAGAGACATTATGTCTCAGCAAGGATAAAGACCATTTTTGTTGTACGTTGTTAATAAGGAATAAAGTGCAAAAAACCAAAAAGGAAACACAATGCCTTTGGGAATAAAACCTCTCAGCAATTGAAAACCTCTCTGTGATTGGGGATGATGATATATCAAAAGGGTAGAAAACTTCCTCCAACATTAGACAATGAGCAAGCTCTGCATTTGAACGCTCCTGCATTTGAGCAAATACATGGTTCTCTGGATAAAAACAAAATAAGTAATTAATTGCAAATTATATGGTGATGGCAATTCCTGTTGAGAACTCGGCTGAATTTTCTAGTGTTTAGTAGCTCTCCATCCCACAGTGCCCTCTTCTGAGATACAGGAAAGCCCAAATATGATGGGAAGAGACACAAGCTCTCAAAGCTTTGCCAGTACATCACTTCTCAGGGCTCTCTTGCTGCTTAGGGTGGGCTGCTTTAACCCAGGAGTGCAGATACAGGAACTGTTTCAGTAGGCATCCCTACAGAACCTATATTTGCTTCTCTTACATTTGCTAACCTTTCCTGTCCTTTATCCCATATCAGAGAGCTGAACTTTGCATTTTTTACTCTGATTGACTTAGTTCCTGCTCACTGCTCTCTTTACTGTTAGGTCAGCCATCTCCATTGAGTAAAATATCCAAATTTTACTTTCACTGTCCCTTCCAGATCTCCAGCATTATCTCTTCAAGCCGTGTAACACAGTCACTACAGCCACTTTGAATCTGTGAACTGATTGACAACTTGCTAAGCTGTTTCATATGTCATCCAAAACCATCCACACCTCTATCTTGGATCTGGAAGCAGTAAAATCGCTTAAGTTAGAGGGCAGATCTGCTGGGAAAATTGCTGTTAATGTGCTAAACGTGATGTTCATGCAAATTGCAGGCACAGTGTTAATATCAGTGCAATTCCCAGGGCCCAGGCTGTCTTCAAGAATAAAAATGTGTGGCATTAGTTTGAGGTGATGCTTCTTGTTGGGGGCTGACACAATTGTGGAAGATGAGGCAGAGATATGTATGTGGATGTTGTATGTTTTATTGCCTTCTCAGACATGCAACCACGGGTCTTCTGAAGTCACCTTTGCTCTTGTACAAATTTGATGAGAATATGGTAGCTGCTATCCAGATTTCTCTTTTCCCTCACTATTGTGCATTTCTGCCTGCCTGTTCTCTGTCTATTCTGCCTATTTCTCCTCCTGATTCTGTAGTTCAGATCCTCATTCATGCCTTCTTAACTTTTCTTTGGCCAAGTCCTTATTATTGCCCACTAATATCCCTATTAGCCATAGTATCCTTTTTTCACTGGTGTCTTTTTTAACTCCCATCTTAATGTTACCCTCTCCTGGTATATAGGCTGCCAAATGGACTGTCTGCCTTTTTCTACACTTGGATAAACTCAAGGGTGAAATAAATACACTTTTATAAGTACATTTATACTGGTAGGGGACCCTGATTGCTCCATTTTCCCCAGCAGTGTGGATTCTCCAACCACTGCCTGGGGATAATCACGGTGAGGTATGTGGCATTAAGGGCTCCCTATGCAGCGGGTCAGCAGATGGCTGGCATGAGCAGGAGAGGCCAGCTGAGGATTCAGTGGACAGTCTGGTAAGTCCTGCAGATCTGCAAGATGGGCAGTTTACAGATGTGTATGCTGGGGTGTCTTCTCAATTTGGGTGTTAAACAGGATGTATTCATGATGCTTCACAGTTTGAGATGTGAATCTTGGCTGACTAAAGCCACCTTGAATTTGAAGGTATTTTTGCATTTAGTCTTCTGTTCAGAAAGCTGTGTTTCAAGTTCCAAGGCTTTTCACAGCAGTCATCTTTAGATATAAATAAATGTATTTTCTAGTAAAAGCAGAAGACCAGCATTCCACAGTTAGTCAAATATAACTTTATCCTGCAGAAGTCAAAGGGATGCTGTCCAATGACGCTGAAGATCATGTGATAGCCATTAGTCAATATTTGCTATACAGTAATTTTCAGGTCCTTGTTCTATTGGTGCTGTTGTGAAATGCCTGAAACAGTTAGTTTAGCCTTTATTTTAAAAGCATTTCTTGTTATTTTTCCATATATCATTAATCTATTCAGACTAGTTTACAAATTTACGTAAATCCTATTGTTTAAAGAGAAAAGAATGTCAAAATAGCTTCAAATATCTTCCATTATGTTCTTTGTTGCTCTGCTGTGTTTCTGTCTCTATCTATATTTTATTATTAAGATCTGATTTTTCTTTTATGATGTGAGGTCTGTCAAAACAATGCATTAAATAATTCTGAATCATTATTATCCAATACTACATCTGTTGCTTTTTTTCTTAGTTTTCTTCCCCTTCCCTTTGATGGTCCAGGATTGAAATCTGCTATTTTCTTAATATTATTCAGCTGTGGCTGAAATATTCTTTTGTCCTCCTACGTAGAATGCTTCAAACTACTGTGTTCATCATTCAAAGACCTTGAAGGGTCTTGCCTGTGACTATTCCAGGTGTCTTGGTCCTTACACTGCTTCTTTCAGTCAGTATTGAGAAGCTGGTCTGCAGCAGCTCTGGAAAGCTATGGACAGAAAGGTGGAGAAGGCCAAGTATCATGGGATGATTTTAGAAAGCATGCTATCCAAGGCCTCAGAACTTCATGGCCTGCACAATTTTTTTTGGGAGAGTCCAAGTAGTTGAGATGAGGTGCAGCCTGCAGGGGTTGCTTGAAGCCTGAGGAAGCCTGAGGATAGCCTTGCTCTGCAGGCTGTGGGATGCTCTATGGGAGATCTGCCAGTCAGGCACCAAGGAGTAGAAAGCACAAACAAAACATATGAGGCCTCCTAATTCTTCAGCTCAGTCCCAATAGAATGTAGGGAATCATGAACAAATATCTAATTTTAAAATGTCTGTTCAATTCACAAAAGGCTGCAAAATGTTTCCCCAGATTTTTACAAACTTATGGGCTGGCCTAAAATACAAAGACCCCAGCCAAGCTGTGCTTCAGGAAAAGGTCAAGGGCAAAGCCCCAGGTTCCTTCAGTGACAGGAACTGCCTTGATGAAATATTAGATGATCATAGCAAGTGGAGTTTCCTCATCTTACAGATGATGGTGAAAGATATTCAAGTGCTCTCATCATGCCAGGGTAAAATTACCCATCTCTCTCTGAATTAGCTGTAAGTACATAGACAGGGAACAAAACTTCAAGACATCAGTGCCACCAGACTTAATGCAACCAAGACACGATGGCACCAGTGCACCCACTCCAACAACTTGGGAACTATCGGGTTTCAGAATGATGCAAACTTCTCTCTCCAAAGCTGCTTACATCATTCTTTGGAGAAACTATGTTGGCTGTGCCTATTACTTTTTCAGACCCTTTTCTAGTTTGTCTAAATATGGTTTTCCTTAGAGATTTTTTAAGGTTTTGTCCTCTTTCTGCCTTCTATATGTAGTCACTTGCTTTGCCTTGAACAGCTTGTGAGTGCAAGGTGGCACTTAATATAGAAAATCTAAAGCGAATGTGGACAATAAGTCAGTAACGTCTGTGTTGGAAGACGGCATTAGGACTCAGACTGATTTAATCATGGCTTTACTTTGCTATTCTTTTCTCCTGGGCACCCCAGAAATAGAGTAATTGCTTCATGAGACCTCAGTTTAGAGATAGGCTGAACGTTGTTCTTTGAAATGCCAGTGTAGCTTGTAAACTGGTGGTCACTGTACAGATGTGTGAAAATGTATGAATGTGTGTATATGTGGTCTTATATATTTCAAATTCAATTATTAAAATGTTCTCCTTCTTGTGATTTATATGTGGTGCTCCAGCCAAGATCACATCATTCTGGAATGCAATGGAACAGCAGAGACAGACTGTTTGTATAATCACCTCTGGTAAGAGCTGGGAGCTGGCTGTGTCTCAGCACAAGTTCCAGGGTGATGCCCTAGCCAGTGAACTCTTCACTACATTGCAAAGAGTATTGCTGGTGCCTTCTGTTCACTTTGTGCTGCTGTGTGCTTAAAGGAGCAAACACTTCAGATTCCAAGAAAACTTGGAACCTGAAAGGTTGCCTTCAATTAGCCAGCTTGCCTTTAATTAGCACACTTAGGTGGGCAGAAAGAGACACGGAGCCTACTCTGTGAAATACACAGACATTTCATGGTAGACCAGCATCAGTTTGGAACTTTTTAAAAAGTAACTGTATGGAGTTTTAAAAGTAATTGTAGGAGCTCTAGGAGCTTTCTTCACGCCCACCACAGGTGAGACTCCAGCTCAATTTGATCTATTCACCTTCTGACTCTTATATTGCTGGATCCAGCTTTCGTAGGAGTTGGACACAGGTGACTAGTCTGGCTGCCTTTCGCAGAGAGAAGAAGCAACACCAAACCTTTGCAGCCTGAGGAAAGGCCCAAGCACCATTCCTCTTGTCTGAGCTCTGCAGGGGTGTGCTCAGTGGCTCTGGGGGAGCCATCAGGCTACCTTACAGCACTGCCTCACAGGTTGCCTTGCCTGGAGGAGGGCTGGATACCAAGCAGGTATTCAGTGCTGCTTCCTAGTTCTCTGTGCTGGAGGAGTGAGGCAGACATCTGACATTGATACCTGACAGCCTTGCCTCTGGAGGTGTCATTGGAATTCACTCCACAGAAGAAGAAAATTACTTATTTTCTTACTACTTATTTTCAACAGGCTGAAATATTTTCTTCTCCTCCTTTTCCCTCAGACTAGGTGGCTGCATTTTGATGCTCTTGCAGACAAAATGAAATGAGATGGACTGGAGCCAGTATAATATTGCCTGCAGTGCTGTAGTCAGAATCACAAAGGAGAAACTTCTGTGTCGTGTTCTACTGAAACCACATCACTGGCATCAGTTATTGCTGTTTCTAATCAATATAAATGTGCAAAACATTGTGTAAACTCTTTAGATTTTGCAGATAGTTTCACAATGCCATTAGTTCTTTCTGACTACCTGGGCAAGCATCTATTACTCGGCAACATGATGAAACATTAACCTTCCCCTGTAAAGTGATGGGAAAGGAAAAAAATGGAGGGGGAATGCAGATATTTTTCCTTCTGAAAGCTCTTTTTCATTAAAGACATTTGATATTTTTTAATGCTAGACAGAAAATAGGATTTCCATATTGAAAAACATTTTTTTCACTCTATTTCTATTGGATATTTTTAGATCAAAAAACATAGAAGTCACATTACAAGAAAGATGCCTTGGCCTATTGAATACTGAAGATGAAGCATTACAGCTAGAGGTATTTATTCATAAAGTTGGTATCTCTGTTGCCACCCTGATTTACATTAGCAAATTGCACTAGATCATCAGACTTTTACATTTGCATGTTTCCAGAAAGCTATTTCTTTTCTAAAGGGATGTGTAGTTTTAAGTATTTCCACTAATGTTGCTGAAGAGCTTTTGTTTCTTATTGTAAACGTTCCTGTGTAGTCTGAGGAATTTGGCCTTACCTCACAGAAAATTGTCCTCTGAAAGGCAGGGTGTGGGAAAAGAACCTGTTGTGAAACTCAAGCTTCTTAATAATCTTAGGCATAACTCATGAAGATTGAAGAGCATGTCTTTCTAAAAGCTACTCTAATGTTATGAATCTCTTTGAATTCAAGGAAATTCACTTTTAAGCTGCCTGAAAGGCTTCTTAGTATTCTCTACTATACAGCCATAGAAATTGGGCAAGTACCCAGATAAGGAATGGAAATTTCATTCTGATATCTGAAAGTATTGTGTAATTAATTCTTTCTTGGCAATCTTTTGGCCTTTAATTTCCTGAACTGTCCATAAACCGCAGAATTGTGCAGAAGTCTTAGAAGTCAATTTTGCTAAATATTAACCTTTAAAGCTACCTTGAATTTCCTAGTCTTCTAAACGTATTCATCCTCCTGATAAATTAGAGGCTGGTGGCTGTTAGTATTTGATAAATGCTGTATTTGCAGAGAGCATAGACTCACACATGTAAAATTTACCACTGGCCTTATGACATTCCTTAGAAATAGTAGCAATGTTCATATCTTGTTTCTTATCAACAGAAAACTAATACCAGGCAAATGATAAATCTACCTTTGACGGATCTCTGTGGGGTGAGACTGTCATACACACATTAGATGGAGAGTCCCATGAGTTCCCAATAAGGTAGGGCTGGCAGAATACAGACAAACAAGACAAACAGACATAGACAAACACAAGAGTGTTTCTACTTCGCTAACAGCTAAGTACTTGTGGCTGTTAAAAATAATCTTTCCTGGATATAAATTATAGCACCCCAGGAACAATTTAGATTTTTCTGAAAATTGGAGGAAGTGTATGAAAAACATGAACAGGGTCCTGAGAAGATAAAGAACTGGACACTGCATGTTTCAATATGAATCAAGCAAACACTGCTTTATTGCTCTCTTCCAACCCTAATATACAATTTCTCTACCCCTACACATGATCATGCAAACTATCATTGGTAAAAGCTTCTTGTACAAGGCAAACATGTGGGCTTTTCTGTTTTCCATTGGCTTCAGAGTTTCTTGGCATTCACCTATCACATTCAGCTCTTCTTGTGTTGCCCCTTGTTTTCTTGTTAAGCAACAGCTGTCCTTCTCTCTCTTTCAAGGTGACTTCAAGGGCAAAGCTACAGCCCTAGCTCAAGCTCATAAAAGCATTCATATCCCTTTCCTGGCTCATTCACTACATGTCCATTATTCTCTAAAAACATTCCATAAGGTCCTATAGGTATTCCAGGCTAAAAAGCTGTACAGACCCCCCAAATTAAGCATGCTGTGCATATGATTGTAGAAGCCACAAGTCAGTGATGCACCTGGTTCCCTCCCTGTCTTTGTCCTTGTCAAGTGGACTGGTGAAATGTCAGTATTGGAATTGTTTCTTTCAGATACAGTGAGATTTCACATGATTATATAATCATATATTAGCGACAAGAAAATCATGGCTAAGCATCTTCAGATTGGCACCTGGCCTCCACATCCTTCAGTGTCTCAGTATTGGATATGTATGCAATAATAAAGCATTGACTTGTGCCAGAGTGAAACTAGTATGCTGGAATAAAGCTGCCCAGCATCTATAGAAATCAGGCAGGTATATAGTTTTTAAAATTATTTTCCTTGTGACGTTTAATTGTCTTAATGAGTACAACTGGTCTTTCAGCTGTACAGAAATGATTTTAGTTGGAAAGCTGCTATTCCTGCCCTTTCCAAGAGCCTGTGTCACAGGCAAAGCCTTATGCCTTTTCTGCAGCAGTGTCTGTGGTAACTACAATGGTAGCTGTGTGGTGGAAAGCAGACCCTGACATTTCTGTTTGTAAAAATTGAATTGAATTGTGCTTACTTTATCTCTGGCAAGAGCAAAAGCATGCTGTATTTTAGAAAGGAAGAAAAGTGCAATGAATTTATTTAAAAGCAAGTGCATATGCACACATATTTAGGCATATCTCTTTCCATTCAGGGTAGGTTACACTTTCCTGCCAAACAGCAATATCAGAAAATATCATGAAGGTACAGTATATCGAAGTCACTTGGATTTTAGGGATTGTGTCTTTGAGCTAGAATTTTGTACCACAGGTATATAAAAAGTACTGCCTTGGCTTTATTATTGCTCAGAGATAACTGCTAGTAAATGCTGGTGAACTTTCAGACAAAGGACAATGTTTTGCAAGTGAAGGGAGGATGAAAAATAATGCTTTAATATATTAAACATCCCATTGCTAAGGCAAAGAAGAAGTTGGAGATCTATGTCCAGGTCAGAGTACTGACCTAGAATGAGATGAAGGTATTCTTCCCAAAGTGTGGAAGTTTTCTTTTTTCCCCCCACCTTTTAAAATTTTGTTTATATTCCAAGTGTTATACAAGCTTAGCAGAGGGCCTAACCTGAAATAGCTAAGAACAAATCTCACCCTGAGAAGAAATAGTTTTCCTTTGCTGGAGCAAGTATGTTGAGAACCCTGTCAGATGCTGATACATCAGGAACTGTGAGGGAACTGAGACAGAGTGTTTCCAAGACTGCAAGGAGACAGTTAAAAAGAATGAACTTTGTACAAATGTCTCAGAGGGAACTTTAATAAAAAAGGGAAGGAAAAATGGCCTTTTCCCAAAATCTGCAAATCACTGACATTGATTTCTCTGGGCCCAGTGTATTATCATACATTTGCTTCTCTCTTGCATATAAGGATATTTGCAAAAGCTGTTCAAAGAGAACATATTAATAGGCTTTATACATATTGTGAGCTGCATTCAGGAATACTGGAGCAGATCTATGGCATTCCCTGCTTGTGTACTACAAGAAAATTTTGTCCTGTGCTGGATATATGGGAGGAGTCACAGAGAGAGGAAAAGGTATTAAGAGCAGATGCACCCAAGAAATTATTTTGAGGCTGCATAAGTAATTGTAGAAATATTTCAAAGGAAAGCAGTAAAACAATAAAAAAGAAAGGAAAAGAGTTGGGGAGGGAATCATGTGAGTTGTCTAGATGAAATAAAATTATCTTAGATGCAGGAGTGGCTTTATTCCCTGGACACACCCCCTTTCTGTACAATGTCTTGTATAATTAAAGTGAATTTTCTTATGCAAAGTTTGCTTTGAAAATTTGAAAGAAAGAGAAAAATGGAAAGAAAATTAAAAGTGCAGGCCATTGTGAGGTTTAACAAATGTGACTTGCATCACTGAATCTCCAATTTGAGGTACATGCCATGGAAGAATTTTATTTTTGTCTATCTCAAATTGGTCTCACAGCACAGCCTCTGTGTTGGCAGAGGATGGAATCATTGTCTTTTACATGGACACGTGACAAGTACCTTCATTATGACTTGAGGCAAAGTCACAACTGAGTCCTGATGCATTAGAAGGCTGGTAGGGAGCAAAATGAAAAACCAGGAGGTCAAGCTGCTACTTTGCATGTAGGGAAACCTCTACCTCTCTTGCACAGGTTGGTGGCCTTTCTGACTACTGCTGTGTTATTGAAGCTTCCTCTGAGCACAAAAAATGCTTGCCCAGGCTATACAGTTGATGTGACTGTCAGATGTGTTGGGTGATCGATGACTGTTCAAGGTCTTTTTGTAAATTGGCCTTGTATCCTGGATGCTAGAAGGAATAAGTTTGACAGTTACTGTGATTTTTTAAACAGCATTCCTTGTCAGAAATCAGACCTCTGGAGATTGCTTTCTGATCCTACAAAACAGCATGTCAAATATATTGCTCTTTTATGAGCATCTTTCCACCTTCCCAATTCCAGAAGTTTCTGGGGAGAGTAAGGCTCATGAGCAGAGTGATAATCTAGCCCATAAATCGTGTTGATGGCAGTACAGTGCCTGAACATTCCCAGGGGAGAAGGTTTTACAGCCCTTACCAAAATAATTTGCTCTACATCAGGCATGATACCTGCCATAACGACCATAGCTTGATTCCATGTGGCAGTTTATAGTTAGCTGCCATTCACTTTTATTTAATTTGTAGCAAGACTCAGAGGCTAACAGGGCAGGCTTTGGAAGGCAGCATGCATCTCAGTAGGCTGACACTCACCAGCCTGTGTAGTCTGGACAAGCTCGCGCAGCTGCACCTGCAGCTTGGGGTGTGCTGGTCCCAAGCTGCACTAAGTACAACTTTCATCCTTCTGTAGATTCTTCCTACCATCTGAACAAAAAATATCCAAGATGAAAGGGCTAAGCACACTGGTATTTAGTACTCTGTGCCAAAACAACTGTCTTTTACATGCCCAGCTTGGAGAAACAGTCCAAAATCCTCTAAATGCTGAGTAAGAGCATGATGAGACCAAAGTTCCACACATCTTGTTCTCATTAAGCATGGCACTCCAGCAAACCTCAAAGAATGAGTTTGAGGGACCACTGAACAGATCTGGTATATCTCTCCTAATGTAATATATGCAATTAATATAAGTTTCTAAGCTTTGTCTACCTGCCAAAACATAGTTAAGTGCCTGAGGGTTTGTTCCAAAAGAGGCAACATGGATTAACCATTGGTGTGTTTAATGATTGCTGATGCCTTAAGTTTTCAGCTTCTATGTTTTTCAGATCCTGTACTGCGTTAGTGCCTAACTCTGAACTCCATATAGAGTGTTAATAAGGTCTCTTCACATTTTGGTATGACTAAATGATCCTTGCAAGCCTGAGAACCAAGGATATCCAAGGCCTCAGGCCCTGAAAAATATAAACAAAACTGAATTGGGAGGAAGAGCAAACTGGGGAAATATGACTTCATTACCTGAAGCTGTAACTGGACAATTAACCCCTGATATGCAAATAGGCCAAACGTATATCTGTCTGAAAAACTCGTGACCATTGTCCATCTTGGGTGTAGCCTCTGTGAGGTTCCTGCACTGCCTAAAGTACACCTTTTGAAGGCCTTTAATAAATATCTACTTTATTCTCTAACTCTGTCTAGCCTCTTTTCTAGGTAGCCATTTCAAGGCATCAGTGCTATGGATAATGTAAAGCAGGACTGATGGAAGAGACCATAACCGAGAGCCACCACACAGCTGGGTGTATAGTACCAAACTCACTTTGACTCTTCATTTAATTTGTTTATCAACATTTTCTTCCAGTGGAAATAAAAGATTTAAATAGGACAGACGTGATTCTCACTCTGAAGTCAAAAGATACATTCCCACATTTAACAGTCTGTAATGTCTTAAATACTTGAGAAAACAGTAACTTCCTTTGCTCACACAGAAAGGAAATGGTATGAGATGCTTGAAGACTGAATTAATGGGAATCTTGAAAAATGATCCCTTTTGGCAGAGATGGTAGCATCCATCACACCTGGGCTGGCATTCTGGGTATCATGTAAAGGTGTAGGGAATGACACTTTGTCCCCCAAGTCCCAGTTATTGTCCTCCTCAGGTAATGTTAAGTGCAAGCCCAGTAGCCTGTTTGCATACTCTTTGATTGGTATCAATGTTTGTATTAGTATTCAAAAAACAACAAAGGGTGTGTTAAAAATAGCAGAGATGACAGAAAGAGGGCAATTACTTGGTTGTGTGAATCGGAAGGATAATATTAAGTTACTGTGTAATTAAGGTTAGACCAAGGTGAAATAAAGATAGCAAACAAGGAAGGTAAGGAAAGGTTACTGATTCTGGACCCAAACCTATCCCTGCTGAATTTAATGACAGGTTTACACCGACCTCTGTGAAGGCGAGTAGGAGTAGACTTGAGGTTAATTTAGAGACATATTCATAAGGCAGTTTAGTGAAACTTGATAATGTGTAACAGAAGAAAAAAGCACTGACAAATGTGAGGGTATTTATTGAACTGAGGTCTTATCTTGGAAGCAGTTTGATAGCTGTTCTCACACATCATGCTGTGTGCTTATTGTGAGAGATGAAATGCATGGTTTTGTTTCATACTAGATTATTTATGGGATTTCTTCGGGGCAAATTGTTTTCAAAAGGCCTGAACCTGTGTTGAGGGTTAGTTCTCTCCCTTTTTCCCTCTGTGGAATTTTCCCCATTGTCATGCTAAGATACCTGTTGACTGGGCCCTGGTGACAAGGGGGAGGGGACGGGAGGGAAGAGGGAACCCCGCGAGATTCAAACAGCCAGAAGAGGAAGCGGAAGGCTGGGCCTCGGCCCATTTCCCCCGCGGAGTTCGGACGAGAAGGACGATCGCCGCCTGTGTCCCATCCCTGCCATCCCAGCGTCGGGAAACCACCATCGGACCCTGCCCGGCTGTCTTCTCGCTGTCAACTACCACCATCCAGCACTCTGCTGAGCACCAGGACCCACACCGTGAGCGGAGAGCTCTCTCTCCATCTCTCTCTCCCCCTGGGACAGCTCTGCCATCACCCCCAGCCCTCCTGCGGCTCTGCTGGACCCGCCCGCCCCCAGCACCGGGAACTGCAGCTCAGGGAAAAGGTGCCTGCAGCCAAAAAACACTGGGACTGAGTTACTGTTCTGTTTGTGGGTAATTTCATAGCTGTTGTTGTTCTTGTTTGTCTTGTTAAATATACTAGTAAAGAACTGTTATTCCTACCCCCATATCTTTGCCTGAGAGCTCTCTTAATTCCAAAATTATAATAATCAGAAGAATCACATTTTCTTTCAGTCCAAGAGGAAGCTTCTGCTTTCCTTGGCAAACACCTGTCCTTCAAACCAGGACAACCTGGATGTGTTCTGCCACTGGTCACTCTCAGGCTGCATGGCTGCTTACCAGCAGGGCACCAGTGTTGTTTTCATGCTTGACTGGGAAACATTTGTGGCCTAAATCCCATCTTTTTAGCAGCTATCAGAAAATGATGTGTTCTTTTACTGAACAGGCATGGAAGGTATTGATTTCTTCTCTGTATTCATGGGGACATTTCTTGGGGGTTGCTGGGACTGCCTGAAACAGTTCAAGAAAATTGTGTTTGAGACAGAGAAAGAAACTAATTAGATCTTCAGAGAGGAGAAGGACTTAAATGATGAAAGATGGTGGAAAATCACTTAGCTAACAAATAGGTGCCTTGGAAATTGAACTACAAATTAGGTTATCTAATTTTTCACCACTAACCTAAGCAGTTCCATTAATATGATTTCCATCGTGTGCTAATATTTCATGGCTCATCAGGAGCTTCCTAAGACATCTTAATGTCAGCTAGAAACAGTGGTAATACAAAGCTTTTGATTCTAGTTAAGGTGATGCCACTTTTCCACAGAAAAGGACAATAAAAATGATGATGTTTTAATGTGTTGTCATGTTCATATTACCAAAAAAGATAGTGCTTTTTGTGTCCAGCTGAATAGAGCGTTAAATCCTAATTTAGACAAACAAATCTGATCCCTTTACCATCATGCATGTTGTCAGCACTGCCTGGTGGGGCTGCACTGCAGGGCTCTTGTGATGTACAATGGCCATGCTTCAGGCAGGCTTCCTCTGAGGCAGGATCCAGAGCTTTTGTTTCTTGACTGGTGCCTTCTGTCCTTTACCAGCATCTTTTTAAGTATTGGATCAGATTTTCCAGATTTCCCAGCAATTGTCTTTATGTCCACTAGCCCTGAATAAAATCACTCACTAGGAGCATATGCTGCAATTATTAGTGATTTGATTTTCTCATACATATATTGTACTATGTTTCAGCATTAATTCTGCAGTGAGAAAAATGCATATTGCACAGTATATTATCTCATTCCACCTGCCTGCACACCAATATTCAGCAACCTCATTTTCTAATATACAGTTCATTTTCCCCTTCTTTAAAGCATGATTTTAAATCAAGTTGTGGATGGGAGAGCTGTTGTGAATTTATGGGAGATTTTTGTTTCTTTCTGTTCCCAGAGCACCTTGCTACATCTTGTTTTGTGGTTAGTGCAATGTGCGTAAGTGGCAGAGACAGATGAGCAAACAAACATGGGTCTGTCTAGAAAAAGCAATATAGACTGCATGTTTGACAAAGGAGGAGGGAAATATAAATTTTCCTTTTGAGGGGTAACTTCAGCCTTTACATGATTGCAACATGATTTTGGATTTCCTCCCTCTTCCCCTCCCTGCTTTCTTTCCAAGTGATTAATCATCCAGTTGTTATTTTGCACTATCAGATGTGGTGGTGTTTAGCAGTGGCAAATGACAGCATGTCTAATGTGCAGCATTTTAAAGAATTACTGCAATTTATATCAAGTTGAGCAGGTTATATGGCCTCATCGTAGGAACAGTTATGGGCAGCAAATCAGATCCAAATCCTGTGAAAACTTCTTTGCCAATTTCAGACAAGGAATGTGCATTTGTTTGTTTCCAGTAGTTGTTGTCTTGTCAGATGACATTTTGAACTTCACGAACAGCAGATCAGCTTAAAGGAGATCAGGAATAGCAGATCAGCTGAAGAAAAACAGTTCAACAGTATTGCAGAAGCACTCCTTCCTTTCTTTTCCTATCAGCCCATCAGTGCTTCCTACCAAGCTACTCATTTGGGAGAACCCTGCAGAAGCTTGGCAGGGAAGCTGCAAAAAGCAGACTGGCTCTTTACCAGTGATATTTCTTCACGTTGTGGAAATAGAACTCTTCCTCTTTTGATTCTAACTCTATATGAACTGTGTATCATCCATAAGGTGATGTATGATGTCTATTTGCAGGATCCAGTTTCTTCATTTTTATGACACTGTTTTCTCTGTGGCTAAAGACAAGTGATAGTGTTTGGTTTCTTAAATTCTACAGATCATCCTTAGTATAACTGAAACTCACACAAATGATTTAGGAATTTGTATCTCATTAAGTCTGTAGGATATAATATCAGGATATTCAGTGGTAATAAGCTTTGAATCCTAGTGACTTGGACAGGAGGACCCACAGTTAAACTTAGAGGTGGATTTTAAGATGGGATTTAGATACCTAAATATGCAGATGGTTTCTCATTGTCTTTTTTAACAAGTGCTATGAAAAGATATCCTGCAGGATTTAATTCTCCTAGAGGTGTGCATCTGAAAGTTTACTTTTAAAAATCTGCTTTGAGGCCTTTGAAAAATATTGCCCCCTGAGAGTGTCCATGGGCTGTATACTGAGAGCTTTTAATGCAATATGGACTTCAGGCTCCTTCTGTAAAAGTTCTGGTTTTGGCCTTTGTCACAAATGTGCAGGGGATCTAATTGAGTCTGTCTTAGTCTTCCTGAGGTGCGCAAGCTTTTGGGGAAGGAGATGGATAATTGGTAACACAGTGAAAGTGCATTTGTTCAAACATGCAAATGATTATTCATGGAGTATTTTTGCTTCGTTGGCTGCTCCCTCAAGTATCTACCCACCTACAATAAGTGGACTCAAAATGTCACAAAAAAAAGGCTCCAACGCTTAACACACTGAAGGCTGGATTCCGATGAAGATCTGAATAACACTGAAGATCTTTAATAACACTGTCTTCAAAGTCAGTCAGCAAGAACATCACAGGATTGGGTCTGATGTCTATATGGGCACAAGAACTAAAAAACTCCACCATACTGAGTAAAACCCCACTAGAAATGGGAAAAAAGAAAATGTGATATGCAGAACATATGTGATAAAATAAGTGATTGTTGTTGGGTACCTGAAGGCATGTACATTGGGGTAGATAATGCATTTGTAGAAGTGAGAGTCTTCCTTTTAATAGCAGATCTGACCTTACAATTCAATGGCAAAAATCATTATTTTCTTCCTACTTCTTTTTGACAAAAGAAAGTCTTCACCTCATCTTCTACTTCAAGATCCTCTTACTGCTATGCCTTCTAAATATCAGTCTTCATTTACTTTTCTGTACAGAAAAATTAGTCTTGTAGAAGGGCACTTTTTAAAACAGTGCACTGTAATTCCTTTGTACATCAACACTTGTTGAACTCTTGCTGGTTATATCAGGTGAAAAATGTTGGTGGTGTCTGTACTTCACCTCAGTGTGAGGATGATGATCAATTTACTTTTTTGCCAAATACATTCTTTAATACGTTACATTTTGTGTGGTTCACTATTCTGATAAAATCAATTTAATTAACTACTGAGATGTGGCAGAACATATTCAGGCAGTGTCATTCATTTCAGAAGAATAATAATTCCAATTAAAGACAAATTGCTAGCCATTCTAATGAGGTATCTCAACATCAGCAGGATTTCACGCTACTGATCAAAATGAGATATTTCAGGGCTTCTAAAACATCATGATTATAGGCCAAGATATTGCATTAATACCAGGATACACTGTCACTATTTAGTCACCAGATCATCAGTATTTTAAACATATTCTTATTAGTTCCTGTGTGTATAAGTTGGAAAAGAGAAACAAATTACTCTGTGCTCAGCTTGTTATTCAGGAAAGTTTCTGTGGGGAGGCAGGTGGTATCCTTACAGCACATCTCAGACTTTGTGGGGTGCAGGTTTCCTATGAACAAATAAGCAGTGGTGTATGTAGCTTACAAGAGTTTACATTGATGTACTGTGCTATCACTCCATATTATTATAGTGTGAGGCTGAATATCAGCAGGGTCTATTACAACACTGGATGATTAAAGTGCTTCTTGACTTTACACAAGATTTTAAATTCAGGATGAAGGAAGGGGAGGCATAGTTTGTGAGAGAAACACAGAATGAAAGTGAGAGGATTATGCTTCAGCAGCTTTTGTGATAAAATAGTAGTAATTAGTTTCAGTAAAATCCCATAATAGATTTTTTTGTGCTTTGCAGGAAACCAAGTGGCAGACAGATAAAACAAATTACTTTACTCAGGGCAATTAGCATGCTATTTCAAGGCTCTGACTATGTTTCCCCACGGCTGCAAAGATCATGCCCTATTTTTCCAAGAACTTTATGTTCCTGAAAATCTCATCCATTTTAAACCCACCATCGTGTACATAGAGCTGCCACATCTGTGAGCACAGCCTGCATTGCAGGGACAGCCCAGGAGATAATGAGTTCTGGGACCACACTGAGGGCAGGGAGAATTTGTAATGTTTGCTGCTTACTCATCTGAAATAAACCCCCAGTGTCACCCTTGTGTGCCTGGACACATAGCACAAGGAAAACATTTGGGCTTTATTGTCCTGCACTCCTGTGCTGCACCACTAGATCTAAGTGAAATTGTGCAATGCAGTTTTAAGCATTCAAAATTTCATGGCTGTTTCTTGATAGTGACTCCATCAGAAAGGAAAAAAAAAATATTTCTTGGCAAATTAGTGCAAAAAAGGTGTTTTCGATTTTTTTTCCTTTGATTTAAAAGACTTTTTGAGTTTGTGTTTTAAGAAGGCACTTACCTTGCTAAATTAAAAAGTGGCTTAATACCTGAGTAATTCAGGCCTTAAAAAAATAAAATAAAAATCTGAACCTATATGGTACAGAAAAATTGCATGTTTGAAATTACTGTTAAGAACACATCTTAATGCGTGGGCATAATTTCTTCAGGCTAAGTTTAAATAAAGTTATGCAAAACACGAAGATCATCATATGTAAAAATGGGAAGTTTTATTTCCTTTTTTGAAGAGAAAGCCTTTGTTAATTCATTGAGGCCAAGGGAACTATACTGGTATAAAATGCAATGGCTTAGAAAGAAGTAGTGTGTTGTGTAGCCAGACTTTGTCCAAGGACTCCAGATATCCTCGCCTAATCTGCCTGGTCATGATAAAAGGAAAGAATGTGAGTTTCACACCAATTTCTGCCAGAACCTAAACTCCATTCCTGAGCTCCAGAAGTACTGCATTTTAATTAGGCTTGGTGGTGTTCATCGTGTCTTTTTACTTTTCATATGAATATGGTTGTTAAAGTTGAAGCTTATTCTGCTTTTCATTTATAGCCTGCTTCAACCTACTCCTGTCTACTTCTGGACCTTCAATCCAGATATTTAATTTCGGGTTTGGCCATCCAGCTGTTTTAAATCACAAATTATAGCTTGTGCAGCTGAGATGAAACCTAATGCTGGCATCCCAAAGAAGAAATTTCATTGATATGAACATACAATTTTTGTAACTCATTATATTAATATCATTACTTCTGGATTGCATCATTTGGATTGATATTGGATATTGAATGAGACCTTGCACACCAATTAATTTATTCCCTCTGCCAGCTGGAGTGAAGGAGACTTACTGGTCTAAGGTAGAGACACCAATAATTGAATTGTTAAATATTCAGATTTATTAGCAGCAATCAGAAGAAGAATTGAATTGGTTTAATCATGATCTCTTTCCATTACTCACCTTCTCTTCCTACCAGTGACTAATGATGGTAAGAAACTAATGGGGATATCTTGAAACTGGGTAAGTTGAAGGAGGCTAATGGTGTGTTTGTGATTCTGACAAGACAATAACAACACTCAGCCTGCTTGGATAATGGGCTTGGGGGCAACCTGTAGCCTACAGGTGATGACAAATAAATAGAAGAAAGAGAAAAAAGAGATTATATCTGGAAGTTTTGCTTGAAAACCTTGGAAATCTCTACATTAAAAAAATAAAATTTAGCTATAAAAAGTCCAGTTTTGCTGTTATCCCCTTGGTGAGTCATTGACTACCTAAGAAAATGTGCTTTAAGGAAATGTGGGTGCTATAATTGTCACTCTAATTTTTTAACATCGTATTCCAGTGAATCAGAATTAATTAATTAATTTTGTAGGGAAATATTTTTACAGTGATGCCAGGACTTAATTGTGCACTTATTAAAGAAAGAATGGGGTAGAACTTGGATGTAGATCACCCTTTTAATATATATGTTTCTCATAAAGCTGCTACCTAGTTAGCAGAATTATCATGCAACAATATGTGCTGCTTCACAGCAATTATTACACGCTTAGCCTTCTGTCACTGTTATGTAAAAATTTACTGTTGTTTTATCTGTTTTATTAAAGAAAAGGTCGGAAACAATTTGTGCTCCTTGAGAGTGTCATGACAGATATAACTCTGAGACTTCTCAGCTGTCTTTTTCCACAGCAAAGTAATTCTGCCTCAAAATGTCAGATTTTGTGCTCTAAGTCCTAAAACTACAGGCTGGAGAACTCACAAGGGAAACAAAAAAAAGTGCAGCAGCAAATCTCCTGTGCTAAATCCAAAGCCTTTGGGACTACACTATTCAACTTCAGTGTAGAATACAAACACTATTAAAAAGGTGGTGCAAGGTTCTTTGCAAACTATGGACATCAAAATTGTGCTTTGGGTTTGCATGGAGGAATTGTTGGAAGAAGGACATGAAGCTTGCAGCTTTTCCATGCCTTTTCTTAAAGGTCAGGAAATCCTGCAGGGTTACTGTTGGTAATTCCCTCAAAGTCCTGGTGTTCTCTCCCTCAGGACTACGGCAGCTGTTAGAAAGGTGAAGGCGCCACTTGCTGACACACACCCCCAGCCTGGGTCTGAATATGGTGCTATCATCCTCATTGGCAACTGCTCTCTGTGCAGGCAAATGGCTACAAAAAGGGCTTTAAAATGTTTGTAAATGACTTTTAGCAAGAGAAAAGCAGAAGAGAAAAGAGTTCATTACAGTTTACATGATTATTCTCCTGTGTGGTAGTCAAACTTGGATCCCATCTACACCCCTGATATCAAACTTCTGTAATTGGAAGGATGCACCTAAAATAAACTCAGACTCTGGAACAGCCCAGCTGATTGAGTTTGCCATCAGAAAAAAAAAAAAAAAAGAGAAAAAGAAACGTGAATAGAAATTATTTATCTTTGATGCAGGAATGCACTTGGAGTTTGTGTAATATGGCCAGAAATCCTTTTGGGCTTAAATGTATTCAAATGGCTAGGGACAGCTGATAATGCTTGAGAATTTTGGTAATAATTTCCTGAGGTAAAGCCACTGTGATCCAATTGATATCTTTAATACGGACATCATGTGAACATAAAATGAAGCAAACAAAACTGTTCAAAGGAAAATTCCTAAGTAGCATTGAGGCTGCATGTTCCATGGGACAGCTGATCACACACAGTTTTACATGGGTACATTAATTCATTGGTGTGAATTATAAGGGCGCATGTTTGAAAATTATTCATTAGACTTTTCTTGGTAATGACACCTTTACTGCCTTTTGATCAGCTTGCTCTGCCAGATGGAAGGTGGTGTTGCAAATGCACTGTCACATTATAAGTTTATGTCTGCTTAAAAATGCAGGCATGTAATTAGTTTGGGTTCGCCAACTGTAATATATTTATCTTTTGTTGTGAAATAGTGTTAGGAGTAAAAGTAAAGCAGGCTTAAAATTTAAAAGGGAATAAAGAAAAAAACTTCATTAACAACACAAAAAATAATAATAATAATAATAATAAATTCAGAACAGATTTTCAGACCAGTCCTTCCCCCTTTGTTACAGATTAACATACAGGGACACTTCAGTAATTTCCTTACTTAAATAATCTTTTTCAGTTCACTTTACGGAGAGGGGTTTATTCTTGTTTAGCTATAAGGATCTTTTACCAAGAGAGGAAATCACCAGTTCTCTCTTGACTCCACTTTTTCATGATTAACAGCTGCCCGGGATCTGCTATCATGAATTTGCTCCCACTTTACAGTCTTTTCAGAACTGAGTTGTGGCCGTGTGAAAAAGTCATGGGGTATTACTTTTAAGGATGAGCTACTCAAAGGCAAAAGTTCTCTTCAGCTCACTTCTCTCTGTTCATACTTCATTCCCAGGAACAGAGATCCCCTTCTTTTCCTTGGGGCAAAGGATTCTTCAAACATTTTACACCTTGCTCCACCCCCAAGGTCTCCTTTTTTTTTCACGGTTTAAAGGAATTATTTCATGTAGTACAGTCCACCCCTATAACTTACAAAAAGATATTTCAGCCAACCTTCATGGCATCTCCTCATTCTCCTTCCATTTAGAAACTTAGCTTTTACTTCATTGACTTTGGTGTATCCTTTCTGTTCTTCTCCCTCTCACCCAAGGAAAGATGAAAGTCTGTAAGTCTTATCTGAGCACTGGGAAAGTTAAAATCTCCCACAGAAGTTGCAGGAGTTGGGCCAGGCCATGCCGGAGCTGTGTCAGGATCTCAGGCTGTTCAGGCCACGCTGGAGGGGCAGGACGAGAACTGCAAAGCGCACGCAGAGGAGAAATGGGTGCCAAGGCCGTGTGTCCATGGCTTTCCTCCGGCGCTGCCCGCCCCCAGCTCCAGCCGCAGCCCGGGGGTTCTCCCTCTGCCCTGCCCAGCACACAAAGCCCTGGGGGTTCTCCCGAACCGGGCCCGGCTGCCTCCCCCCAGCCCGTGAGGGCGGCAGGGCAGGGCCCCCCGAGCCACGGGAACAGCGGGAAAAGGCGAGAATCCAGCAATGGGCTCCGCTCCCCTTGGCCACTGGAGCCCCCGGTTAAAGACGGGGCCCAGCAGCCTCCGGAGCCGCTCCCGCCCGGCCCGGGCCGCACTGGAAGGGACCCGGGCCAGGTCGGTGTTACCTTGGGAGAGCCCGGAGATGCCGGAGAGCTTTCCCGGCGTTTACTTGCTTCAAATGCCATTCACGGAGCGAACCGACTTTTCCAATTGGTTTCTCAGGCTGTCAACAACTAACCCAGCCTGCAATTGGTCCCATCAATCCACAGAGGAAGCTCCTATGGAGAAAAACTTCCTAGTGTGCCCTGCCCCCAGGGTAAAACCAGCGCAAGGCAGACAGAATGTTAGTTTTGTCTTTTTTTTCCTGCCCAAGTTCGCATGTGATTTTCTGCAGTGATTTTGATATAAATGTTCAGATACGTGTCTGATGAAAGTAATTAATATCCATCTATCTAGTTCGGTCAAGTTTCCAACCAACCTGGTGGTCAACACTGCTATTGTCACATATATGTATTTCTATTCATGAACAGGAATTATAGCAAGGCTACCTAAACACGTCTATTTTTTCTTTAATTAAAAAAAAAAGAAAAAGAGTTTATGACAGGAAAAAAAAAACAACAAACACTTTTTGCCTGAGAATAATAATGGAGACTCACATGTTAAACAAACCTCTTGTGGCAGATGGAAGCTCCCAGAAACAGTTTCTCAATAGTTGAGCCCCTGAGTCTCACTTTCAGATTAAAAAGATCAACCTTTACTAACAGTGTACTATTTACCTTTTAAAGTTCAACTCTAAAAATTATTTGAAAAATTATATCATGGATATTATGATAATTTTCAGTAATGAGAAACCTCATGTACTCAATTCCTAAATAAAACCAACTGTCTCTTTCTCTTCTATCAGCCAGCCTGACACTCACAGCTTGAGAAGATGAAAGTCGTCTTCTGAAGAGGATGGTTTCCTTCATGTTCACAGTTTACTAACAATAATGTACTTATGTGGGCCTTAGCAATTCTGTTTGTGATTTGCAAGAGGGATTAAAACCCGTATCACTCCCTTGTAACATAATGGACTCTGCAGTGCTAACAAGAAATAGTAAAGTTAATAAAAGTATATTTCAGGCAATAAAGCAAACATATACTACTACTGAGTACACACGAGGAGCAGATGGCTGTAATAAGACATACAGTTTGCACAGACACTTCCAGAGAAAAAAAATAAAATTCCTTTTTGTCCTGATTTCCCCCCTATATCGAAACACCATTAGTCACACAAAAGTGGCTGTGGTTTCCCCACAGAGGCTCAAGCTAAGGGTGCTGGACAATTTTCCATTAAAGTTTTGTTTTTTAAAGGAAAACAAAATATAAAATGAAAGTGTACATAGTATAAAAAGCATCTGCATGGCTCATAAATTTGTTATTACAAAAAAAGAATCCCATAGCTAACATGTTTTTGATGAAAATATGAAGTCTTTGCATTGATGCACTTTGCTGGGATCTTGTGAGATTTAATTTTGCTTCATCTTGTGCTCTTTTTTCCCCATGCATTTAAAATCTCAGCCAAGCCACATCTCTCCTGCAGACCAGGAGCTCTCCTGGGAGATGTCGTGCATCACAGAAGAGGTAGTCTGGCTGGAAAGCCAGGCATGTAGGGGAAAAATGTAAATTGGAGAAGTCTGAATCAAAGTTGCAGTGAGGCATTGCAACTTCGTTTTCAAATTGTATTTTTTCAGCTTTGACTACATTTTTTTCTGGGGTTCTTTTTGCTACACATGGGCAGTCAGTTTTGGGAGGCAAGGAAGGCTATAGCAGATGATAATGAAAAGATCACTTCTAAATTTTTTTTTGGTTGGGGGGGTGAGAAGAAAAGAAAAGGAAAATAACTTCTACTGAGCTCTAGCTATGATAGCAGATGCCTCCTTTGGAGAGTTAGGACCATTGCACAATTATGCCCTGATGGTTTCAAGCTCTTGCATCCCTGGCATTCCTCCTTCATCCAGTTATTCTGAGGAACAGTGTGAACATGTGACCATGAAGATTTGGGCTGAAAGAGGAGAAATTAATTTCTTCCCCTGACTCTTGATATTTCTACCAATTGACTGAAAGTGTCAACACTTTGGGAATTCAGCTTTCTTGAGCTGGAGGTTCCCAGGCAGTGAAGAAGAAGGAAAGTTCTGTACAGAAGAAAGTTTCAAACTTTTAAATTGGTTTTGTCTGGCTGTATAAGAACACTTAATGTTTGTATCTGTTAAATCTTTCTAATTATTAAGTAGTCCTGAGGGCACCTGTAAATTAAAGGATGATTGAAAGAAATAATAACATGATGAGGAAATTTGGGATACAGAATGTTAAACTATCCTTCAAAGTGTCAGTAATTAAAATTAATTACAGTTCATCACTTGCAGTGGTTGTAGAAGGAGTGTGATGCTATAGGGAAATAATATTAAATAATAGGGTAGGAAATATAGGAATAATACCAGAGGTGATTACATTTTTTTTTACCTCACTGGCTATTTGAATATTACCAAAGGAACCTTGAAAAGTTTTTTATAAGTGGTTAAACTTTTGAATCAGTAAGTTTGTTTTGGGTGGTTTTCTTCTTCCAACAACAACAACAAAAAAGCTCAATAAAAGGCAGGATTCTTTCATTTCTAAAAGTGGAAAAAGGAATATATTACTTTCTAATGCTCTTGATGCCCAGAAGACCTGTCCCCTGAATGCTTGTGTTCTATGAAAGATCTATCAGTAGGATCTGATTTTACAAATATCCATGCTTGCCTTTTAGAAGGAAATATCATATGTATTTTATGGTCAACTTAGAAGGTAATTATGAAGACTGGACTTCCAGGAGAGAAAGAGACAGCTGCTGAAAACAGAGGTGCATATGTGCAAAATTAAGAGCAAGAAAAATTAAATTAAAAAAAAAAAGTTCTCTCATGTTGTAATGCACATTTATGGTTTTGTGTTGCACTGAGGATGGTTTGTTCTGTTTCCCCACTCGGTTTGTGCTGTGGTTCTCCCCTTCCCTTAACCCCTCCTTTTCCCCCGGCCAGCCCTGAGTGGCTGCGACCTGGGGTTCCTCCGCCCCCGAGTTGAATTGAAAATACCCCGCGTTTCCCATGCTCTCTCTCTCTTCTCCCTGGAACTCTTCAGGACAATAAACTTGGATCATCCCGGGAAGGAGAGCCTCCTCTGCACAGACACTCTCAGGCTATGGCAGCAATGCAGCACCTTCAGCAATCTGAGTCATGGGTACAGACAATTAAAATGGCATCTTCCCAGTGCTGGTGTGAGACATCAGTACACCCTGTTTAAACATTTTGCTTTTTTGTACAGTATAGTCACTAAGTCAGGTCTTGGGTATGATAAGAACATGTCTAGCTGGTATGTCACAACAATTGGGATGGATACCATAGATAATTTTGGAGTGATTTCTGGTGTTAGAAGGCTGTAGCTGTCTTCCTTCCTTAGCAAGAACCAGGCTGACAGGACTGGCTTGACTTTTGGCCTCCTTCTATGGAAGAATCAATATTTAATTACTTTATAAAAGATGGAAGATTCTTTTCAGAGCAAGAAATAAGAATTATTCTGGAAATCCTCTAATGCAATAGTGAATAGGTACCCTCTGGCACGTGGTGTTTGAATCTGGAGGCGTGTGGTAGATCCATGTCTCCCAGGCAGTGGTGTAACCAGTGCCAGGGATTGGTGGGTACAGTAATTTATTATTTTAGCTTGAGATGTGGGAATAAACTCTTCTTGATTTTTAGGAAGACCTTCTACTCCTCAGACCTACGTCTGTGTCTTATTTCTCATGTCACCAAAGACCCTTCAGGATCGAGTGTCATTTCATTGCCATGGCTGAAGCTGAGACTCTGGGAGGAGAGAGGGAGGAACTGACTGGGCCAGAAACAGAGAGATTAATCTGGGCTGTGTCCTTCTGATTCTTGTTTGGCACTGTAACCATTGCATAAAATATGCAGGCAGGGTTATCTGGTGGCTTCAGTTCAGGTGAGTGCTCCACTGCTCAGATGAGAATTCTTGCTCCAGCTTGTGATTCTCCTGCAGCAGGAAGGATGAAGCAGCTCCCCTGGAGGCAGGTCCTGAGTATTCTGTGCTATGAAACCACAAACCAAGGCCTGGGAGGTGCCCTACGTGGCCAGGCTGTGTGCCTGTGGTGTGTTACCCAGAGTGTAGGCTGGGGCAGCCAGCACCTCTTTCCTCTGATCTGCAACCTGAGGGACTCCCATAGCTCTGATGACCTGGAGCTACTGATGTGGGAAGGAGAGTGGGGGATGCTTCATGGCCTGAAGTAAGAAAGCCTTACCCTTTACTTTGAGACAATCATACCAGAGTTATCTCAGGGTTCACTCAGGCTTAGCAACATTTGCTTCAGACCTGGAATGCTTGAAATCTGAAATACTTGGACATCCATGGACTGCTGGCTGTCAGCCCCAGAGAGGGCTGGAGCAGTGAGGGAGGGGAAAAGAAGGATTAATGTTGTCTGAGCAGCTTCTTTCCCCTGGTGTCAGAAAGGTGTTGTGTAGGTAAAAAGATAAATATTTGTGTTTTGTGAGTCAGCTGCCCCTGTGGTAGATAAAGGGTCCAATCAATCCTCTTGGCTGTCCAATAAAGAAAACAGTGTTTCATGCTTGTGTGACATCACAAATATTTGCCAGGTCCACCTGGAGGTCATCAGTATGCACCTGTGCCCTTCAGCCTCTGGTTTCCACCTAGCTAGTGCCTTTGCTCTGTCTTCTCAATGCTGATTTGCACTGTGCATAGTATGAATATTAACTGGTGGCTGGAAACCTGCTTCCCTTCACTTAAACAGCTTCCCTGTCTCCTTTATTACACATAGCTCTACCGTGCTATGGGGTTAACAAATAACACAGGAAAAAAAAAGAAGGCAACATGTTTAAGCAAACATTTACTATCTTGGAAAAGCTGGCCTGAAAGTCTTTTCTTGAAGGACAGATTTAGGCAAAATATTAAGATGTTTTCTCTGCACATTAGATTATGCCAACATATAAATTGTAAATAAAGGTCACCCACTGTTACTTGATATTTACTTAGAGAGGTGATGGCTCTCATGTATGAGGTAGTGACCTCAGGTCAGGAGATACTATGAATGTAAAGGGCAATATCTCTGTAGTAAATAATATTTCTCCCATCAGGAATTGTTTATTTAGAGTAAGAGGAATATTTCTGAATTGTTGTCCTGGCTTGATGTTCTGTGTCATCAGGTTGCTGTCCACCAATGATACGTCTTTACCAGTAGTAAGAAATACATTTTTTTATTACCCATAGAGATATACCTGCATGTCATGAGAACCCTCTGTAGTTCTTGTCACTTGTAGACTAACAATATCTTACATAAGGAATGTATATTTTTGTCCATTTTTTACTCATTGCATCCTATTTTTCTGCTACAGGAGGTAGTAAATTGAAGCAATGGATTTGTTTTCTGGTATACCTATCCCTCCCTCCCTAATCTAGTCACTCAGGTGACCAGTAACTTCAGGTGCTTTTTGTGTCTCTAAACATTTTTACAAAAAGGTGTGGATTTCTTCTGAGTTTAAAACAGAAAAGGAAAAAAGAAAAAAAGAGAAAGGCATATCTCTGTGTCACACATGAATTCAAATAAAATTGTTTGAATCCCATTTTCACCTTTCTGTATGAGTTTCCCATTGTTGCTAGCTCCTTCAACATTGTTGACAGCTCATTATCCTGGAGGTTTCTTAAACCTCCAGTCAGAAGATTAGTTTGATTTTCCAGAAAAGTCTAACTTTTATGAACAGCAATAATTAAACAACAATAATTTAAAAAAATAAGGAAAGGGAATTTTTGGTCTCTGTGACTTACTAAAAAACCTCAGGGACTAAATGCACTGATGAAATGAAAGGGGGAAAAATTAAAAAAAAAAAAGTCAGCATCTTTTTCACTTGCAAGTTTTTATGTAAAAGGAATATAAGGAATATTCTATTTTATCTCTTTTTGATGTTGATGCCTGCTTTTTGAATGTTCCAGATTGCCAGAATTACATCTTGACTTCCCTGAAAGTTTATATATTTATCAATTCTAAAAGCTGAGGGTGCATTTCCTAGGCAACACACAGTTTTCAGCTAGGTAAGGAAAAGGGAGAAGTTGATTCTGGATCCAGTGCTGTATGTGGGATACCTTAACACTGGGCAAGAGGAATAAAAGCCAAATTTGAAGCTGCCATTGAATGCTTACTTGCAACACTCCATCCAAGTGATGCTCACAGGATATTCTCATTCAGTTTCTTGGAAAAGGAGTAATTTGCAAGTCTTAACATGCACATGCTGATTATACATGCTGTTTCACACAGTTTAATATGTATAGAAGTCAATGGGCATTGGAACAGATAGCTTGTATAAACTTGGCATGAACTTAATGATTCGAGTGGTTTAAAAACAGGATAAATTTATTAAACCTTCAGAACAATTAGGTTCAGCTCCTTATTCATTAAGCATCTGCTCTGATCACAGTAAAGTGGGCCAAGAAGTTACTGTATGCTTGAATTCTTATAGCTTTCCTTTGAAAAGAGATATTGTGATTGCCAGCTGCTGGCACACAGAGTTCTGAAGCTGTCACATCTGGTCTGTGCAGTCCATTGGGGCACTCCCTCCCTTGGCAGACCCAATTATCCAGCAGGTTTTGTATCCTCTGCCCCCGGGTGTAGGTATAGGTGTGTCACTGACAGTCACAGCCTGAACCTGGCTGCATTTCCTTCATTTGGGCATCAGTTCAAAGGACACCAAGACCTCTCAAAAGCTGAGCATATCAGAGTGCCAGTGGAGCAGTAACTAAGCACAAATGCAGGCACTTCAATATCAGTGACCTGCTCTAGGGCACCTGCAGTGCCCACTGAATTCAGCAAGACTAATCTTAAGATGTTAGGCTATTAATTATTGGGAAAAAACCAAAACTCTATTATTTTGGCTTCTAAGAAGCAGTCCAAGTCTAACAAAACCTTGCAGATCTCACTTAAAGGTCAAAAGGTTCAAATATTATTGAGGTGATGCCTTACTACTGCACAGCCACCCAGCCATCCTTATTATTTATTCATTCATCACTGCCTTAAACTTGATTTCCCTAAAGTAGATTGGGGTGTCTTCTTTCCTGCTATGCCTTTTTATTCCTTTGTGATTTAATTTTGTTTGTTCATACAAAACATTAGGGTGGTGGTTTTACTTTTTAAAATTTTATTTCATTTTATTTCTTCATAGTTTGGTTACAGTTTTCCTCAGGATTTCCTCAGTTACATACACATTTCCTTCCTTGAACTTCCTCACAGGTTTGATTTCCCCCTCATACTGACAGCAGTCTTTGCCTTTTTTTCATAAATGAGATACTGGAGCCATCATTCCTTAATGTCACTGGCTTGAACTACTGGGAAAGTCCTTTTAACATTGCCACCCAGAAGGACTGCTTAAGTGATCTACCTGTGCATTGGCATTTGACTATCACATACATTAATTAGAAATGCAGTTCTCTTTAATATCGAGACCTACCTTTTTCTTTTCTCTTTAAATTAATAGCTTGCAACGAGAATTTGATGACTTTTTAATGAGATATGTTGTTACTGTCATTGTTTAAATATGTGGGGCAAAAGGAAGGGCCCAGATTTTGGTTTCTTTCAAATTTTTTTTTTCATTTGATCAACATCAGAATATTGTACAATCATAGGTTGAGGAAAAAAAAACAAAACCAAAAGACACTGCAGATGATTAATGCTCTTCACTGAGGTCTAACAGTGACTTCTGCACAGGACAAGAACTGGAAAAAAACACTTTGTAACAGATACCAATATGCATTGAGTGCAGGGGTGTGGGGATGAAAAGGGGAAAGAATGTCATATGGAACTGAGATTCTGTGTTCCCTAAGCCAAGCTGCCAAAATTACACCCCTTGGACCAAGGGCTCATTGGGGAAGCTAAATTCTTGTTGACATCAGCATTTTCAACTGTCAAAAGCTTGAAAGCTTATTTTTTTTAAAGTCCTTTTAGCTCCCAGATGCTTGAGGTTGTCAGACTGCTCAGTTATGACGTGCCCGTTGAGACAGAGCCACAGAAGTTCGTCACAGCAGAGTAGTGACAAACAGTGCCTTGACTGTACCATTACGAGTGGTGCTGCACAGGACGTTTGGAACATCCCTGGCTTTAAAGTGCTGCTGAATGTTACTGTGACCCTTGCAAAACAGGCCTGAAATTTACAGCTGGTCAAAGATGGCATTTTAGGAACAACGAGCTCTTTATGCCTGGAAGAGAATTAGCAGAGATGCAATAGCCATGAATATCATTCTGCTGTTTCACCCCTTGGCAGACTGTTCAAATGATGGCAAAGCCACAGGAGTATGTAGTGTTTTTTTCCTGTCCCAAATCCTCTCCACCACTTCATTTCCCCTTCTGCTGTCTTACCTGATACTGACACTGCTGTTCCTGGGGTAAAACACTACCCTGCAGCATTTTCTTGAACCAGAGCAGCAAGAGATAATGACACTATAAAATGCTGGCAAAGTGCAACCCTATGCTGCAAAGTGCAACCCTAGATATCAAATAACAAACTGAGGAAGCAGAGCGAAGTTCTGCCCTTATGTCCATCTGGGCATATGAACTGCCTACTTCAAAAAGTCTTGAGTTGACAAGTCTGTAGAGAGCTCTTAAATTTACAGCTTCTACATATGAAACATTTAAGTGTGGAGTTTTAATTTTTCAAGATGTCATTTATTATGTCATATTACTTAATTTATTGAGAATAGCACATATGAACAAATACATTTCGTAATTTGAGAGAACTGATGGGTTGGTCTACTGGATAGAACATTACATGTGGATCAAGAAAACTGGGTTGTGTAGGTCTCTTTGTGTCTTAGCCCTTCCTTTTTGGGGATGCTGGAATGGGGAATGGGTGAAATTCATAGAATCACGGAGTGGTTTGGGTCAGAAATGATCTTTAAAAGCTCATGTAATTAAACCCTCCTGCAATGAGCAGGGCATCTTCTAACAGCTAGAGCAGGTTCCTCAAAGTCCCATCTAAGCTGGTCTTGTACACTTCCATGGATGGGGTAACCACAACTCCTCTTGGAAGCCTTTTCCATGACATTATAATAAAAAAATCCTTTCTTATATCTATTCTGAATCTACCCTATTTCAGTTTAAAATTCATGCCTTTCTCTTGAAAGTGAGTGAGATTTCTGGACTGTAAATTCCTTGCTAAGTAGACTTCAATTTATTGTATAAAGTACTGAATGCAAACCAGCACTCAACTCCGAGGGACCATTTATATTTGATGTAAACAGGAAGAAAAAAAACCAAAACCACAGCACTAAAATAACCCTGTAAAATGTGAAATGGCAATGCAGATACAGGTAGTTCATAAGTGTTTCTCCCTACCTTGATTTTACATCTTTTTCCCCAGTTAATCACATTTGCGGTTGAAAAAATAATATTGAAATACGGAAAATATCTATGTTCTCCAGTGAGTTGTAAATTCTTCCCCAATTCTTCTTCTTGTCATTACACACAATTGCTCTCCTGTAGCCCACTCTTCAATGCTCTTGCACGGCCTTTGATTCATATTATTTCAGATCAATTACTCATATAACAATATAGTTTTCCTGTTAGAAGACTATCTTACTAGATAAGCATTCTGCAGGTTCCTGGTTTTTGGGTGTTGGTTGGTTTATTTTGTGTGTGTGTGTTTTATATGAAGAAACAAACTATGCCATGGATTAGGTTTATTTTGCAGGGCAAACTTTAAAACTCCTCAAAATCTTCTGACCTGTCAAAGGAGAAAACCTCTTCAGCTGGGACAGATTTGCACTGATTAACTTTGTCATGCTATTTTCAGCTGAAGTTTGACTGTGTAGGAGTTAAATAAAAACCAGGGAAAGTCTCAGATGTGAATTCATAGACTATTCCCTTGAATGTAGCTGTTAAAAATCCCCATGGATACTGTTAGCCTTGCTTCTAGCACGGTACTTACACTGCCATTCTCTGTGTGTGCTTAGTGAGAGTGAGTCAAGCTTTATAATAGCTGTAAAGATGCCTGAGATTCAAAAAGGTCCCTGGGTTATTTCATGCTATGAAGCATTCATTTTTTGAATAAGATTTGTCAGGACCAGTGGTACAGACAATCAGCATATGCATCAGCAGCACTGCAGAGCTGTATTTTCTTTAGACCACAGTACTTTTCTGAGAGATCAGACTCTGATGGATCAAACACTGAGCAGGGTCAAACCCTTCTCTCTGAGTTAGTGGAAACAGCGGGGAGCATGAAGTAACAAGCCAATACTAAATGCCCCTGAAAATTAATCACTTCATGAGCTTCATCTTAGCAAGTCAGTGTCCATGGAGACTGCGAATAGAGCAACAACAGACAGACCTTAAAGACCTTGGTGTTTCTGCTAACAAATGCAGCTGTTGCCAATGCTTGACAGAATTACAGACTTCAAGGTACAATTGGTGTTTCCTTCCAGAAAGACTTGGCTTGTTAGATCGGCATCCTAAGTCACAGCAGGAAGGAAAAATGGTTTGAAAAGTTGCAGTCAAAAAGAGGGTTTGTATGTTTTTGGCTACAGCAGATTCATTTCCTAGTCAGTTTGTTGCTTGATTAAACTACATAATCATTATAGGAGGCAATTAACTGAGACATTATAAAGGTGAGTTCATTCAGAATCAAGCCAGGTGTCTCTAGTTTTAAAGCTGGAAGGTTCAGAATTCACAGAAAAGCTTGTTGCCCTTCCTCCTCTCCCTCTCAAAAATGTTAGCTCTCTGAAAGCAGAACTTACAGATGGCATAATGCAATGCCTTAGCAATTAATTTGGGACATCTGGACATTAATCCAGTATTGATTGAACTAAGAGTCTCTTCCTGCTCCTGCAGTCCCCTCAGATCTTTCACCTGTCAACATTTTTCTTCAATAAAAGACCTTTCTCTTTGGGCAGTGTGAATAGTGCAGAGACCAATACTAGTAACTTTGTCTGAGGTGAGCCCCAGTTTGAGACTGAACCAGCTTCCAAATACTCTGTCATAAGTCTGTATCTGTTCGTAGGACTTATCACACTGAATCCAAACAGGTGAAGCATAAGAAAATCAGGGTCTGGATGTCCTGTTGCTAGAGGGCATTTACCCTGCTCTTTCTGGACCCTTCATTGCTTGTGATTGACAATGTCTTAAACTTGTGACTATGATGGTCCAGTTTACTGTAATTTAAATTTTTCTCTACTGGACTAGAGAAAGAAGGGTGCTCAGTAGTTTCTGGGCTTTCTTTTCTATTTGTTTCTGTTTTTGGTATAGCTTTCACAGGTCCAGCTCTCTTGAAAGTAAAGGAATTAAACTGTTGGCTAGACTTTGCTTTATTGGGTTGAGTTAGTGCTTTGGATCTGCAGCTTTTCTTTTTAAAAAATTCATCCTTCTGAAATGCTCTGTCATTTTTGTGGAAGCCCTTTGCAGCAAAAGAAGTTGGACATGGCAGTGTTTGGCATAGTATTTTTTGTCTTGTTTTTATTGTTTTTTCCAGAAAAAATGCTCTACATGGGTAAAGAAGCTGAAATATTTGCTCCAGAATGAATAATGTCAGGTGCTGTCCTAGCAGTTGTAGCTAAACGCTGAAGCTGTGATCTTGACAGAAGGCACTTGTAAACACTGCACAGTTTTGAGAACATGACTCTGGGGTGCCTGCTTTTCCCATTGTCCAACATTAGAAGGTAAATGAGGGGAGAAAAGCAAGTAAAAGTGTGTCTTCCACACCAGAGATATTAGGTGCAGTAAGCACTGCAGAGGATTAGCACCAGTTCTTGTTAAGCAGCTTCATGTACATGTTATACTAAAAAAAAAGAGGCAAGTGCATGCAATGAGGACATGCTGAAGCAGATAAAGTTGTGAATCTCCTGGAAAATTAAGATAACTTTATTTAGCTAATTTCTGAAGTCTGGCCTAACCTAAGCTTTTAGATACATAATTAAGTGAACATATACTGAAAAGAGATTAGAATATCCCTTCTATTCAATGCCAAAGTTCCCTGATATTAATAGCCCAATGTTTTTCACTTAAATTGAGAGTTCAGGGCTATTATGGATCCCTGTGCTGAGTCCTGTCAAACACTTCATCCTCTCATCTGTCATACACAGATTTCAGAGCCACACCATCTATTTATAATACCTTTTTTCTTTTGTTTCTGTGTTAGAGGAAGTTACTCAGGTGTCCAGTTTCCCATGTGTTGTGACCTACTGACACAAGTCATTGTCAGTATTGTTGTCCTTGGCTGCCACAGGGCAAGGAAAAAGACGGAGGGAATTGCTTTCTACTGCTGAAAAAGGAATGCTATCAGAATTCAGTAAAATTAACAAAGAAGGTAATGGAGCTGTGAAATTTTAATTTTTCAAACCAGCCAGAAAATGCATGTGTTGAGGTTGTCAGTGATATTTTAAAAATATGGAAATAGTTAATATAAGGCAATGTTTTTTCCTATTCTGCCAGTTATTTTATGCTCTTTTATGAGCTCAGTGGTACAACACTGATGATGACAATCTGCAACGATTATTTCTGTTTGTCATTCTGATAGAAAGTTTTTTGGGTAATGATAGCCATTAACACATGGACAAGACATATGTACAGATTTTTTTACCTTGTGAAGGTTATAAAAATCCCTCATCATAAAAACGAGGGACATTCAACACTTCTGATTCCTGATTTCCACCCAGGAGTGGTGGAAAAAAAGGATGTTTCAGTGGTATTGCATGCTATGTCTGACCCTGAAAACTGCAGCTCCTTCCCAAAGTTGTTTTTAGAGTGGCATTATTAAATGCTGTGTTGCCATGAATTGTCAATTGAACTGTGAGTCTATGGCTGTGAAATACCATAGTTAGGGGACTGTGTTATCTCTAGAAATGCAAGATGCTTAAATCCTATTTAGAGCATCATCACTTAAGCACCATTCCAGAAAAAGTAGTGACATTTCCCTCTAGCCAGAGGTAGGATGCTCAGGCAGGGTGGGAGATGCTCACAGGCAGTCACCCTCTCTTCCCTGAGGCATTTCAAGACTCCACCTGCATCTCCTAACAGGAAGGTCCATGTTGGTTGCTTCCACTGTCTTTTGCCCTTGGTTTCACTGGTGTAGGCTGCCAGCTGAAATACACGCTCACAAAACAGGTCATGATTTCTTGATGATCCGTATGTTCCAAAATTAACCTCAAGCTTTATTTTTAATTTTTTTTTGTTTTTCCTGATGAACAAACACACAGTTACATTTCCTGTTTTCAGTGTGAATCACTTTCCTTTTGTGTTTTACTCCCAAAAGATTTTTTTTTACAGCATCAGGTGATAAGAGGCAGAGATGTAGAAAGACTCAGGTCGTGCTTATTCCCTGATGCATTGCTACTTGGTTTGTTTTTAACAATAAATGCCCTTTTAAGAAAACAATGTGAAAAATTATAATTCTCTATAGCAGTAGGGGAAATACTTTACATCTTTTAGGAGTGTGGTTCTTCAGTTTTTCAAAAATTAAAAGCTTGACCTTTAATAAAGGCATCTTTTATTTGAGTCCCCCAGCTTGCCTTGAGTTTATTCTAGTAACAGTGCACTCAGCACTGAGATATCTTGTGTTAAATGAACATTGGAAACTATCATTTGAGCAGAAATACAGTAAAGTAAATATTGTTAAGGACCATTTGCTATGGAAAAATAGGTTGCTACTAAGCACTCTGTAGCAGCTTAGCTTGTTTCCCCCTTTTTTCATGCTTTCATCTGAAGTCTTTCCACTGAACTCTGGCTGAAGCTGAAAAACTTGCATGGCACAGACATCTCAAATTGTACCTAGTAACTTTCTCAGCCTAGTGTACCTCAAATCTCCACTAAAATAGCTCCCAGGAGTTTCAAAAGTTAGTACGATCAAAAGATTGTTATTATGTCTTGCCCTTTAAGGAAGGCAATGTAAAGTACATGTCAGCTATGTTCCTTCTGAGTTATTCCCCCTAAATACTCCAAGGATGCTGTTCCCTGACTGTTCTCTTACCTTCTCTTGTACTACTTAGTTATCTCAGAGTTTTTTTGGTGACAAATTCCTGCATGGAATTTGACCTTTCCATTAATGTCAACTCTGTCTTCATGGAACCACTAGTCCATTGTGTTTAAGAGGGAGCAAGTAAGCCAGATACTGCCTGGGTGGCTATTTTTTGGCCTATTTTTAATTTAAATGTCAATTTTTAAAATGAGATGAAGGGCAATTGTGAACTTTATATGTTTCTTCATTAATACATGGTGTAATAGTAATAATTATAGGAAAAAAAGGATAAACAGTATTCCAGCTGAACTTTTGACAAAAGCTGAAATTCTTTGAAATGAATACATTTTTCTTTTTGGCCTCATAACCTTGTGGTTGGAATCTTATCTTTGTCTTTTCAGGTGAGATAATAAGGAGGTGGTGCAGTGAGCTGCAAAAAGAGTGAATATCAGTGTGTATATGAAGTATAATTTCTGAAACTGCAAGTGACTGCAAATACTGATGTTTCTCTACACTGAGAAACATCTGTATTGAGTCAATTGTATGATGAAAATCTGAAAGTAAAGGGGGAGTGAGAAACACAAACTGAAAGAAAATATGTGTTTTCCACAAGCGCAGATTCACTGACAATATCAACAGCTCTTGAGGAATAAAAAGCTTTTATGAAAACATCAATTTGCTTATTTTGGAAAATAAACCTGCGCTTAGGAGCTGAAGCTAAGCCATCAGTTTTTGAGAAGTGTCCCCCATGGTCTGTGCAGCTCTGTTAGAGAACTATGGCCTTCAGCATGCACTTCAAAGTGTGGACAGCTCTACTCTGCTACAGACAGGAGAAGCTTGGTTGCAGTGGTACTCTGCCATTTCCCTCTGTGCTATTTCCTTCAGCAATCCAGAGTTCACAAGAAGTCTGAGTCTCAACAGGATGAGTTTGACATATATTTTTGTGGATAATGCTTTTGTATTCTTGGGGGTTAGAGGGGAAAACAGTGGGCTTATGATTCAGGGTTCAAAGCGCTGGAGAATTTGCCTCTCTTTCTTGCTTAGAGGTATGTTGCATTTTTGGAAGGCAGTGATTGCTGATCTGAGCTGAACAGACAGATTTTCTACAAAGCATAACTGCAGCATCTTACCCTAAAGGACTCCAAAGAATAAAAAGTGCTGATATGCTGTATGTCTTACACTGCTTCACCTCAAATTTTGTACATTTCTCAAGCTGGCAAAGAGGTGGAACAATATTTTTAGTGGGCCACATCTCTTTTACTACATTGGCTGTTTTGATTTTTATTTATTATTAGCCATTATCTGCAATGGCTAAGAGCTCAGACATCTAATTGAACGAGACTTTAAATGTCTTGCAACTCAGTTTTGATACCACATTAATAGCCTTGATAAATGTTCCAAATTAGGTTATTTCTTCCTTCATGACTTCCAAGTTACCTTGTTCTGCATAACAGCTGCTGAGATCAGTGGTGGCCACAGCCCTGTAGCAGAAAATTAGCCTGGATAGGCTTATAGGATATTTCTGCTTTTTGCACGGTGTTGCCCATGTCCATTCCCTTCCTTATAGTGCTGAGGAAATAACAACCCCCCAGCACTATCAGGTCTACATCAGTAGCATTTTGATTCTGGAAGCAGAGGAGGGGTCTTAGGCCCAATGTTCTGCTTCCCTTCTGCAGCAGAACTCCTATCAATAGAAATAAGCTCAGAAGCCTCTCAGATATTTTTTTTTTTTTTTTCTTTTTTTTTTTTTTAATCCAGCAGGGAATCTGGAAAGCGTTTAGGGGCCCAACTGGAGATAGGCACCTGTGAAGTAAAGAGTGGAGCATTTGCCTTCTGGAAAAGAGTTTGAAAAGGTCACAGAAAAGCTCCATTCTTCCTCCCCACTCCCATTTATTTCTAAGTATATTTGATCCTGCTGTGCATGAAACCTCAAATCTATAAACAAGATTGAATGGTCTTAGACTCTCACTTTTCCTAACAGTAAGTTTTGGGTGGATTGAATTGACAGAAAGATTTATTCAGAATAGCTCAGTATGAGATTCAGTTCTCAGATTAATGATTTAATTTCACTGAGGGACATGGAAGTTCTTTTAAAATGTGTATTTAGGCTCACAGGTAGCAGTAGGTCAAAGTACACTCAGGGCAGTTTCTAAACAATCCCTCCATGATTTAAATTAAGCCATTTAATTGTGAATTGGAGGTAGTATTAAAAACCCTCATATTCAGGTAAGGAATCTTCAGACCTGCTCCCTAGTGCAAAAAATTGATTTCAGAAAACCCAAAGAATCACGAAAGGACATCAGAGTGGGAGCACTGGGTGGAGGCAGTGTCAGAGAGAAAGAATAGTAAGAACGAGCATTGTACTTTGATTAAGCTCTTCTCCCCTGCAGTGTGGAGGGCATATTGTGAAAAGAACATCTTTGTAGGTGGTTTTTTTTTTTGTCCTGCAATCTCTCACAGCCTGTGTTTAAAAATACCAGCTTTTACTTTAGGCAAAAGAAGAAGTATTTGTGCTATTAAAAAGATGAGTAAAAATTGTTGCTAGCAGAACATATCTGAGCCATATCGCAGCAATGGAGCATTTGGTTTAAGTATAGTAGTTAATCTGCTGGCTATGCTAGTGGGGCTGCCTTCTGTACTGAAATGCTTGAGCACTTGTCTTAAATCTCAGAGATCCCAGGGTGGTTTGAGCAGCAACATCTTCCATAATTAATTGCATGTGTAATGTAGCCCATTTGAGAGGTCTGTGATTACCTGCCTGTATGTTCTTGAACACATTACAATACTAACAACTACTAATTTTAATTAAAACTTTGAAACGTCCATTGGTTGGAATATTCATTAGTATCACTTGATTATGTTGTTTTGTAATCTTCTGCACTATCTTCATTACTGATTATCAAGACTAAGCAAAAGTGTGACACTTCAGAGCACATTCCTCTCCTGTAAGGACAACAGTCTTCAGAGGTATATTTTAATTTTGTTTTGTTAAGAGACAAAATAATCTCCTCCTCCTCAAAATACTAGGAGTCTGTAACACACAGACAAACCCTCCATCTGTCACGACCTCAGTCCTACAGATCAAATGATCTTCAAAATGCTAACAGAAATATACAGAAATATAAGGCTTGTGCAGTGGTTTCTCATTTATCCTTTATCTCTAGATTTTTTAAAAATTTATATCTACCTGATAGAGATGGGACTGAAATGCTAATACAAGCCAAGCAATAATGTAAATTTGTGTAATCTGAAATTTCACTTTCTCACTCTTAAGTAAAGTCTTTGACTTAAGCCAATACTTGGGCATCCACTTCATTTCCCTATCAGTGGCCTGAAGTCTAATTTTCTGAGAACTTTCTGACTCCTTCCCTTGGATTTCTTTTTTGCCTTGAAGAAACCTTCTGTCAAACCTTTGGGATGGGCAAAGAATTTTCAGTGAGTTCTGTCATCAGAAATTATTTAGAAATCATCATAAATTATTTGGAACACTAACCACTCATTGAGCTAGAGTCATGAGAAGTTTTTAAAGGAGCTTGCAGCCTATGACTATCCACAATATAGCATTCCTTGGGCATTATGTAATAGATCCTGGGCATCTAGAAAGCCACACAAAAGTAAAATTCCAACATAAATGGAGTGAGAAAAATGTTTTGAATAACTACTGCCAATAAATAGCAGCTCCTCTGGAAGGAATAATGACCTCAAAGATAGAAATAAAATGTGCTGATGCTCTCACACCACAGAAGGTAAGAATCAGTTTGTCAGCACTACAGAAAATTCTGCAGCAGCTGATATTTTTATATGCCATATAAAAATAAGTGCCACAGTTTCTTTGTCTCATCAGTAATTTTATTGCTTTAATTGTGATCAATTTGATAGCAGTTATTTCCTTAGTGACCTGTGCAACAAAATATGCGGAAGACAGGTTTTCAGACTGCTAAAGAGATAATCTAATAAGAATTGTCCACGGCCACCATAGCTTTGATACATAATATTCATAGACTCAGCAGCTATCAGATATTAAGAAATGATCCAGGGTCATCTGCAGCACATCACATCACATCACATCACATCACATCACATCACATCACATCGCATCACACTGCCCTCAAGTACTCTGAAGGAAGGAATCTTCCTTGCAAGTAGTGTGGATATGCTCAGCCTAATGATAATGTCTTATTTTTGGGCAATCATCCTCATTTGTGGGTAATTTGGGATGAGCCGTAAGACGTATTGACTATCCCAGAAAGCCAAGAACGTTTCTGATGTGCCAAAGTGCTCAAGGATTCATGATGTAAGCAGCAGCTCTCTGAAAGCCTGTGACAATCAGGACACTGGTGCCCCACTGGAGGCAGTGCATGGTCTGTCAGAACCCTGCTTGAAACGGGGACAAAAGCAGGGCTGTGATTCTGAAGGCAATAGTCTGTAACAATCACACCTAGACTTAAAATTGTCCAAAAACAACATATTCCCTGCGACAGTATATTTCTGTGTACAGCTCAGAAATGTTGCTGTGATGTATTGTTAGCTTTAATTTCCAGCTATTGCATCTTGTTCTATCATTGCCAGGTAGACAGGAAAACCAGGTATTGTCAAATTCCTCTCAGGCACTTACATCTTTCAGATTGCCAAGTAATTTCCATTTCAGATTGTCAAGCAATTTCCAGAGATGAATTCCAGATTGTGAGATTTGGGTACTTAGACAGAATGCTTTCATATATCTTGCCAGGCCTCCAGCTGCTCATTAAGAAAAGCACTGTTCTCCTGGAAGTACTGGGTCACCCCTGCCATCTCCTTCCAGGTGTCTTGCATGGTAACCTGGCCAGAAATACTCGTTTAGGACAGGTGTCACTGCAAGGCTGAGATTCTCCTCTCCACCCCAGCCAGGCTGTTGGGCCTCTTCCAGATTCAGTGAGTCAAAATATGGTGCTCACAATAATTTCTCAAATTTGAACACCAGCTGATGAATGAGAGGAATTATAATTTATATAATAATGACTGTTACTGAAAATGGAAGTAGCCTGTTAAAAGGAGATTAAAAGCTACAGGCAAAAGGTTAAAATATTTGCAGTTGGTATGGTGACTGCTAAAAAACAGAGATACCAACTTTATTCTGTGTGTATCAAAAATTATTTAAAAAAGCAAAAAAAAACCCCAAATACAGTCGAACAGCAGAGGTGGCTAGAAAATAGTAGGAATTAGACCAGATTAAAAGCAAAAAAAGCAAAAGTGGAATAAGGAGGAAGATTTAGAATGAGCTGCCCAGGGTAAAATACACAGTTATTTTTTTCCCCTTCAAGCTGATTGAAGTGAAGCTTATCAGAGTGCTTGTAGGACAGACAGATTCTCAGGGCATAAATGGTCAGCCTATAGCAGAAAAGCCAAATTTGTTATTTGTCTTTATGCTCTCTACAAGAATACACAGTGAATTTCTTGCCAAGAAAGAGTGTGAGAAACCTTCTCAAAATGAAGTGTCAAGTTGAATTTCTCAAACTGAAAAGGTTTTAGACAAATAGGTAAAATGATCAGGAATGAATAAAATCCCCAGATAATATTCTTTCAAGCATTTGAATAGAAATTTAAAATGAAATAGAGAATCAATCACAATAGTAGACAACAGTAGTATATTTGACTAAATAATTTCCTGCCTTGAACTATAAAGTAGCAAATGACAAAGGCAATGTAGAGGACTACAGACTAGACTTTGATATAAAAGCCATAATAAACAGCCTACTTCAGTAAATAGATTTAAAGAATGCCGCCTTTCTTGTATAGATACAAGAATATGACACATGGCAAAGAATTAGCAAAGTTTCATACAGGGAAGAAATGCCTCACAAATAACCCAGAGCTCTTTGAAGGAGTCAGTGATATATGAATATAATTACCAAGCTGGTCTACCTGGATCTCCAAATAGCTTTTGACATGATCCTTCATCAAAAAGGTTTAAGAAAAATAAGCTGTCTTGAGATTAAAGATAATTTTTTCTTCTGGGTTAATAAAAGCAAAATTGATAGAAAATGCAGAGATGGGAAAATGTGGTTATATGATTATGTCAAAGTAAACAAAAGGTACAGATAAGGAGAGGAATTACAATGGATGCTACATTTCAGAAAGTTTAGCTGTTCCATATATTCATAAACGACCTAGAAAAGAAGGTAAATACAGGGTGATAAAATTTGCTGCTGATGAGATATTACTCAAGGCATTCAACTCTCAAATTGACTGCAAAGAATTACAGGAGGATTTCATGATACTAAATGACTGGACAGTAAAACAGCAGATGAAAGTCAAGGTCAATATATGCAAAGAGATGCACATGGAGAAACACATCCTTAATTGTACATACAGAATGATGGTTTCTAAATTAGCTATTGCCTCTCAGGAGAGAGATATTGAAATTACTTTAGCTGGTGCTATTAAAACATCAGTTAAATTCTCAACAGTGGTCAAAGGAGCATAAAGTTTGATAAGAATGGTTAGGAAATGAAATGAGAACAAAATATAAAATTTGATTAAGCTATTTGATAAATGTGTTGTCTACCGCACCTTAAGCACTGTGTTTAGTTTGTGTTTGTGTTTCTTGAAAAAGGGAAAGATGAACAAAAAAGGTCAATGTTATCACAGTGGTGGATTGGTTTCTTTCCAGGAAAAACTTGAACACGTTGGGAAGGAGATGACTCATGATGATATTATATATTTTAATGTTAATAAATGTAATGGGCAAGATTGGAGCAAGTTTATTTCTTCACCTTCATAGTGCAAACTGTATAGTTTGTCTTCAGATGATTGCCATGAATTAAAAATAGCAACTAGAGACAGAAAAAAAGCAAATGGAAGTACCTTTTTACACTGTGTGTAATTAAATTGCAGCACTCCTTGCAGAGGAAGTTGTGATGATCACATGTAAAGCTGGGTTCAAAACCCACTGAGAATGTGAGCTATTAAACACCAGGATGCATCTCATGAATTCCATCAACTGCTCTTCACTGGGGTGAGATAGAGGCAGAGAGACTACCCAGTCCTTGCCTGGTCTTTTCATACTTCCTTAACCAGTCGTCCTTGAAGGATAGAGAGGAAGGTGTAGTTTACTTCATTTGCTCCCTAACTCTTACCATTTATCTTCTGACAGTACCAAGAAAATCCCTTCTTACTAAGCACTCTGCATGTAAAGAGCGAGTGCCTCTCTTTGCCCCTAAGTGCTTACTTGAAGACCTTGTTAAAAAAAAAGGTAAGGAAGTTTGTCTCAGCGAGATTCTATAACTTGTCCAAGGTTACACAGAGAGCAGCAGGCTGCAGTGTGTGGCTGAAAAAATAATCCTTGCACTCCAAATGTGGTTAGGAAATATGTCACAGATTTTACTAATGAACATTTTTAATTATCTGGGCCTTGCTTGGATTCATTATTCAGAGTCAGTTAGGACCGTGGTCTTATTAATTATACAGCAGTTTTCTGCATTAAGTGATTTAATTATAGAATACTACCTCATTAAAGACAACAAAACTGACCAAAATAAAGAATTCTTTAATAAACATAATTGAATCTTTAAGCTTTTAATCAAATTAAACATTGATTATTCATTAAGCGAAATGGAAAACATTGTCACCTTAACTGGAAAAAGTGGAGACAAATAAACTAAGGCTTTTCATAGGCTGTATGAAAGTGGGGGTATTGGAAAACTCATAGGTGTACACTAGTGGGAATTGAGTTCTGATGCTGTTGAGGCAGGCACATGCCCAAAATGGACATGACAGGCATGGAAACTCTTTTCAGGTTCTCCTCAGCACAACCTAGTCCCAAACTGAACGGCAGGATCATTGTTTTCAGTAGTTTCATCTGTGTAGAGTGTTTGATGACACCTCCAACTCTTAGAGAAATTATTTCATAGATATCAGCATTTAAATTTTAAATCATTCAGTAGGCAGGCTGTGCTGTTAAAAATGTATCTTCAGTCTCTTTTGCATTACTTTTTTTTCCTACTTTAGTTAGCACAGCATGGTTAAGATTCTATAATATCCCACAGTTTCTTTAATAAACAAATTAATTGTGTGAATTTTTGACCTCTTCCTTTCTAAAGTTTCTAAGGCTTTTCTAGGATAGTGTTATATTCTTGAAATCTCCTGAAGATGTTTCTCTTGATGGAACGACATGAAAGTTTTGTCCTATGTTTATCTCCTTTGTAGTGCCCTTTCCTTGAATATGCCATTGTCAAAATCAGTCTAACTTATATTTTTTTTCCTTCCTTCTTGCCTTTTTCTGTAGCACACACACTGTGAGGTTCTTTCTCATCCCTGCTGTCTCCTATCATTTTTACCTTTGTCCTGATGCTATGGGAGCAGAATGTTCAGTCATTCCATGCTCCACAGTCTTTTTTTCTCTCCTCTCAACTTTATTTCCTTTGAGTGATGCGGCAACTGCTGCATGGTACCCTCGTCCCATGAACCTCAGGGACACAAAACAGGCAGAATTTGACTAAAGGGAGCAGATAGCATTGTATACCTTTTAATTAAACAATTGATGTGCATAATATGACTGCACATACAGTTCACCTGCAATTATTGATGCAGATCAACAGTATGTTGAAACAGTCCCAAGGCAGGTTTTGAAGTCAAATGCTTCTCTTCCCAGAAAAAAAAAAAAATTCCTGACAGGAGCCCTGCATGAAATTATAGTAATTCCAATCACAGACCATATTTTACTTCCTTTGGTTCCTGAGTATGGAGTGTTGCCCTTGGCTGGGTGGAAGGCTGCTGCCAAAGCTGCTCTTTCACTCCCTTCCTCAGCAGGACAAATGACAGAAAATAGAATGAAAGGCTTGTGGATCAAAATAAAGATGGGGTGAGATCAGTCATGAGTTACTGTCATGGGCAGAGCAGACTCGACTTGGGGAAATTAATTTAATTTATTGTCAATTCAATAAAAGTAGGATAATGAGAACTAAAACTAAATCCTAAAAACACTTTCTTTCACCTCTTCACTTCTTCCCAGACTTCACTTCCAATTTTGTGTACCTCCTCCTTCCCAGTGGCATTGGTGGATGGGGAATTGGGGCTGTGATCAGTTCATTACCTGTTTCTGCTGCTGCTTCCTCTCCCGGAGGAGGACTCCTCACACTTCTCCTGCTTCAGTGTGGAGCCTCCTAGAGGAGAGGTTTCATGGCTGTGGGCTGAACACCCGCTTCAGATCTAAAGGAGTGAACTTTTCCTGTGGTCCATTCATGTTGTAAGGGGTCCCACTGTAAGAGGTATCTTTGTTGCACTGGTTAATGCTTGTAAAGAAGGGACTCAAGATTTGGTCCTGGTTCAGGATTCAACAATAATGCCAAGCTCATCTATTTTTATGCTCAGAAAAGTGCTACCCAATTTCAAATCAGTTATGACTTAGGAGTGAGTTTTGATCTGGAACTCTGAAGTTTTACAGTAGTCAAGTTAAAAAGTCAGATGCCACCAAGATGCAGGTATAAAATAGTAGCTGGACGATGACATTTTACTCATTTGTGACAGATTATGGAAAATGAGAGAAGTGTATATTTAAATGAACTAAGAAATACAGGAGAGCAGCCAAAGACTGACTCAAAAAAGATCAAAAAGTGTTGTCTGTAATCCAACCCATATTCACTTAATGGACAATAAGGGGCTGTGACAAATCCCACATTCCAGAGGTGAGTGGTGCTCTCTGAAACAGTTGTCTCTCATCCTTCATCATTCCTCAATGTCACTTTTGAGTTTTGGCTGCAAACTCTGCAGGCTCACATTATTTCTTATAGGCTCTGTTGTGATTTGAAGCAGTTCTGCTGGCAGCCCATCAGCACAATCAAAAGTGTTTGCTGAGTTCCAAGGCAACCTCCTTGGCCTGGCTTCATTGACAAGGTGGCAGGTTTGAGCGAGATAAGCTAAAAAAACTCTGGCACCTCTTCTGTACTTAGTTCCAGGTCTGGTTCTTATACTGATCCCTGTAAATTGCTTCATAAGAGTTAATTTTACCGCTCTAAACACATCTACTGATGTCTAAGGTGAACAGACTTTTGTCTTTCAAAAAAATGAAGTTGCAGAAAGTAGTCAGAGATTCTGTTCACTGCAAGTCAGTCACATTATAAATAGGGATACTCTTCACCAACCCCAATTCAGCAAAACAACCCTTCCTTTGTTTAAGAATCCACTGAAGGGCACAAATGCACAGGAAAGGGGGAGTTATTCCCAGACTACAATCTGAAATCATGATTTATTTTAAGCATTAAAGTTGAAGCACAGATACATCTTTTCACATGGAATAACTGCTAATAACAATGAAAATGTGAAATTGATGCTTTTTATAGAGTTCTGAATGGCATAAATTTGAAATATGCCTCTAAATGAAATATGCTGTATTAATTTGATTACATTAAAATAACATTATTTCATGAATTAGTCTACTATTATTCTAGTATGATTTTAATAAGGTGTATTTTTATACATACATATAAGCATGATGCTGCTTTCCTGGCACAAATCATATTTTTGAATGCAATTTGTTCCATCCTTGTCTCTTTTGTAAAGATCTTAAAATTTTGATGTGATAATTTCTTAAATTTTAAGAGGCCAGCTAATGTGCCTACACAACGAACTAAATTAGAAATAAATTAAATCCTCCACTGCTTGCCCTTTTCACCACTACCAACTATATTGTAGTGGCAGGATGAAACTTATTTATCACTCTAAGTAAACATAAGCAGCTATTGAGAATAAAGCAGACACCCTCCTTACCTTTGTGCAAACAATTGTTATGCAGTGTAGAACTGAGATTTCTGCTCTGCAGAGAGGTGAGCAAAATGATAATCCTTTCAAGGCTTCTGCAGCAAAGCAATTGAGGCATAAAGAAAAGGAACATATGCACATTATTTCCTTAGTTAATTTTGAATGCTTTGTGGTAAACTATTTTCTCTTTATGAGTACTAGAGATGTTGTAGTGTTAGCACCGCTGGAGCTTTCTTTCACTAAAACCACCTAGCACAGTTCCTGGTCATTTAGGCAGAGGAGAAAATAAAGGGCAACTTTTTTGGAAAGAATGACATCCTAGACTGGAAAAAACCAAGCCTTTAAAAGATAAAATCGAAATATTTTCTGATGCTGTCTTTTTGTGTCATATCATGTAAGAAGATTATCAGGTGTTAGTGGCTGGTGACAATGGAGGAAGAGTAAGCATGTCCTTCTTGAGGTAGTCTCTGTGACTGAGATCTAGATTTAAAAATGTTAACATCTTTTCTTTAAGTTGCTCAAAAAATTTAAAATTAGGAAACATTTCTGAAAGTCACATCCACTATCCCTTATTTAGTTCCAGTAGGTACATTTAAAAATTGTTTGTTGTGAAAAAAACCCTGAAAACATTTGAGTTGAAAACGCTGGTGGATTGATCTTTATTTCTGTGAATGGGAATTATTTATTTACCAGTCTTCACAAAATAACTTTCAGGCTGCAAGTTGTTTACAGATTCCTCTCTGTAATTTGAATCTGGTTTTGCACCTTGTTGTGTGAAGAAATGACAGGTGACAACACAAGTCCCCTATTCCCTAAGCACACATAAATGACCTTTCCTCATATTATATGTCAATATGAGGTTTTACACATTCTCAGTCCACTATATAAATTAAGCAAAAATACCAGGGAGTAAATAGTATGTAAACACAAGGCTGAACCAAGAATTCATCATCTGAAAGAGTGAAAACTAATGTGATTTTATTTAACCGGTTGTAAAACACTGTAATGCAACAAGGATGCAATTTCTTTTATTTCATTCTTGGTATGTTTGCAGATCTTTTGCAATGCCACTGAAACTTCTGTTTATAAAATATCATCTAGGCTACCTATACCAAACGCAAAACAAAACAAGATGATCTTAACCTATCAAATTTTATGGATTGAAATGTATAAGAATAGTTCTGAGGAATAGTTAGGAAATATACTTTACTGAAGGCCATATGCAAAAGATAGCAAATGGAATGATGAAAAGAAGATTTTCAAAAGGATTATCAAAACACATTTTCTTGCCTGAAGATCCTGAGCTGTGCAAAAATATTTCAAAAGTATGCTTAACCTGTTGAGTGGAAAACTTTGAGCAAAGCACTTTTGGAACCTTGATCTCAGAGCCAGCCACATGAGAGATGGGGTATCCCTAAGCAGAGGAGTGCTGGGCAGGGGGCCACAGGACCATGGCTGGGATAGAGAGACAGGCATGAGCTGGGAAGGGCAGATGGGGCAGGTGGGTGGAAGGGACAGTGCTGGGAACGTGGCTGGAGACACCACTGGAAAGAGGAGAGTTCCCTGAGGAACCCTTCCTGGAACTGGGACATTCTGGGCTGTGAGCTACCCACACAGGGTCAGGGACATCCCTGAGGGACTGCATCCCAGTGGGACCCATGGAGCAGAGGAGCAGTGAGAAATCAGAGCAGGGGATCTGGGGTTGGTCAGCCTGGAGAAGAGGAAGCTCAGGGAAGACTTTATTGAGGCCTTTTACAAAAAGGCTGGAGAGGGACTTTTTACAAGAGTACGCAGAGATAGGACAAGGAGAAATGTCTTTAAACTGAAAGAGGGAAGGCTTAGATTAGATACTGGAAGGAAATTGTTTACAGTGAGGGTGGTGAGGCACTGGCACAGGTTGCTCAGAGCATTTGTGGATACCCCATCCCTGGGAATATTCAAGGCCAGGCTGGATGAGGCTCTGAGCAACCTGATCCAGTGGAAGTGCCCATGACAGAGAGGTTGGAACTAGATGATCTCTAAGGTCCCTTCCAACCCAAACCATTCTGTGATTCTACGGGGATTCTAGGAGTGGGGAAGGAGGAGCAGCAGGAAATGTCTGTGTAGGGACAGCAGTCTCCTGGGCAACCCACTGTCCTCCAGAGGCAGCAATGGGGCCAGCACCATGGGCTGGGAGAACGAGGGAAGGCAGGAAAAGAGCCACTGGTCTGAAACCGAAAGCAGAGAAGGAAATGAGAGGTTTTTCCTCAGTGTTTGTTTAATTGTTTTTCTTAATACTCGAATCAGTAATTAAAAATTGATGTTAATTGGCAATAAATTACGTTAAGTGCAATTCCCCAAGCTGAAACTGCTTTGCCCACAGCAGGTCCTTATCCTGAAACATTTACTTCTAATGGTGCTACTAAGGAGAGGTTTCAGTGATGCTCAGAGCAGACATGCAAAAAGGAGGAAGCTTCTTCTGAAATGATATGGTGGAAGTTCTCAAAGTGTTGGAGGAACATGCCCTTGTAACTTTTACAGTACATGGGGTAACCTTTGAGGAGAGCTGCCTGCTGCCAGTGTTATTTAGAGTTTTACATCTTCATCTAAACTACATTATCAAAATGAATGTAAAATAAACTACTATAATGTCTTGTCCTTTTCTGCACTGAGTACATTTGACAAGGGAAAAGGAATCCACTTATTATCTGCCTGATGAATAAATGCAAAAATAAATCCTTCTTATGAAGCTTTCTTATATAGATCAATTCCACACATTATGCCACTATATCTTGCCTCTAAACTGCATTATTCCCCAGTGCAAACTGAAATTTTCACGAGGTGGCATTTCCCACTACACATTTGAATTTATGTATATACTAAGGCACACAGCATTCAACATATATCAGTAAAAGCCTTTGATTTATTTTTCCTAGAACTAGGTCACATAAAACATTAATTTTAGGATGAGGATACATATATATATATACTTTTTCTTGAATTTTTTGGCTCTGAATGAGAGTACAGAGCTGTGTTAAAGAGGCATTTGTCAAGCAAAATAATGGCTTATTGTTTTTCTCTGAGTTAAAGATGATAATTGCTTATGACTTATATGAAGCCATCAGTAATACAGAGCTTCTCTGATATTGCTCTCCATCCTGTAGGAGCCTGTAAGTTCCCCCAATGTCTGCTAATATTTTAAAAATGGTTGATCATCCAGAGAAAAAAATGAGTTATGGTGGGAAACAGCCTCCTGTGTCTCAGAGTTCAGAACTTTACAGCAGATAGCCACACTAGGTAACATCTTTCCTCCATCTCATAATTACCTAGGTGAAAACTCCTGTTTTGCTGGAACTCATTATTCTTCAAGAAATTCTCTCACTTTGCTGAGGAATACAGCCTTATCTGCATGGAGTTGCTGGATAAATGTCAATGCTCAGTTTATACTCTTAAATGCATGCACCGACAGAGACCTTTGTTTTAAAGAGCTCCACTTATGGTTTATCTTAAATCACGTACTTAAAAAACCACAAAACAAATATACTTCCAAACTTTATAAAAGAGTCTAAAGCACCATTTTTTTTTCAAATTCTCATCTAATAAAGTAGGCTTTTAATTCCCCCAAATAACTTTATAGCCCTCATATTAGTAATTTCCAGCCTGTGCTCATCTTCTTTAAACATTAATATTCACAGTATTACAAATGAAACCAAAGCAGAGCCCTGTTGCTGAAGTATTTCACCTGAACCTCATCAGAAGATCACTTTTGCCTTTCTTTTTCCTGTGTTACAGAAGTAGTAATTTTATGACTGATTAAAACAACAAATGCAAATGTTACTAAAGTTGCAGCATTGACGTGGTAATGGATATTTAAGAAGCTAGATTAAATAAAGAGTTAATTCAGCTGTACTGATTTTTTTGGTCCTTCTGATGCCAGATACAGACGGGACTAGGTGCAGACAATGCTAGGTGGCAAAGCTTACACTTTTTATGATTGATTGGCTGATCTCTGTAAGTTAAAAATCTGGAGCTTTGCTCTTTGGGTTACTGTGAGGCACAGAGAAAATAATGAGTGGCTGGTAGAGAGGGTGCAAGAGAGGGAATTCATAGGTTTACCTACACTGCATGCTCCAGAAGAGGAACTTTTTCAGAGAAATGCAAACTCAATCCCTTTCCTTAACTGACCCTTCAGCTGTGAAATAACTTATTTCCAGTCTGTTTCTAGCTATGTTTGGTTTTTCTATCTTGCACTGAGGGGTGGAGCCAGGCCTGTTCCTGCGGGCTGTTGACTTTTGCTGGACTAGCTGGTTTTGGGCTCTGCAGTGGGAATGTGGCAGTGAGATGTAGTAGGTATGAGTAGATAATTCACTGTGGCAGTGAAAATTAAAAATTGGTACTGAACTGAATAAATTAGAGGGAATACTGTTGAAACTGTGGCTTGTGACCTATTTTTCTCTTGCGTTTCACCAGGCAAAGGAGTCTATGAGTCTTCTTCAAGCTTTAATGAGACCCTGCTTGCCACTAGTTGAACTCTAGGAGGAAAGAAACAACTCAGTGAATAAATGTCAGGAATCAGGCTTAATTGTGTGAATGTTAAACTCTTTTTGCTAGAAGGATTGACATTAAAGCTCTATTGGGCTGTAAGGCTATTCACAGTGGCATAAAGAAGACAAAGCAGTTTTTTTATCTCAGAAGAGGCTGCAGTACTGTACGGGCATTAATTTCACAGGAACATGTTTGGGGTCTGCCCTACAGACAGGCCTGGGTAGATACAGGTAGCCTGAAGGATATCTATAAAGAAGTGGAGGAACTTGGGTGTCCCATTGGCAAGGACAACTAAAACCATTCATATTTGAAGACTCTCAGGATGGACTTCTTGCCATCAAGTGTGTTGGGGGTTGGTTCTCTCCCTTTTCCCTCTGTGGAATTTTCCCCATTGTCATGCTAAGATACCTGTTGACTGGGCCCTGGTGACAAGGGGGAGGGGAGAGAAGAGGGAAACCCCTCGATATCCAAACACCCAGAAGAGCAGACGGAAGGCTCTGGCTCTCCCCATTTCCCCTGCAGAGTTCAGACGAGAAGGACGATCGCTGCCTCAGCCCCATTCCTGCCATCCCAGCGCTGGGAGCCATCCTCACTGCTGTCAGACCCTGCCCTGCTGCCTTCTCGCTGTAACCTGCCACCATCCAGCACTCTGCTGAGCATTGGGACCCACACCGTGAGCGGAGAGCTCTCTCTCCATCTCTCTCTCCCCCTGGGACAGCTCTGCCATCACCCCCAGCCCTCCTGCAGCTCTGCGGGACCCGCCCGCCCCCAGCACCGGGAACTGCAGCTCAGGGAAAAGGTGCCTGCAGCCAAAAAACACTGGGACTGAGTTACTGTTCTGTTTGGGGGTAATTTCATAGCTGTTGTTGTTCTTGTTTGTCTTGTTAGATATACTAGTAAAGAACTGTTATTCCTATCCCCATATCTTTGCCTGAGATCTTCCTTAATTTCAGAATCATAATAATCTGTAGGAAGGAAGGATCATTTCCTTAGCAAACATCTGTCTTTCAAACCAGGACAAGTGTTATAGTGCAGGCTGCTTCAGTGATGGCAAAAAAATGAACACAATAAACAGTGCTTTTTAGAAGAAATTTACTGCCATTTAGGCATGTGATTTTTGGAGTGGGATTGGGGGAGAGAGACATTTGGAGATGACCTTGTGTCCTCTTGTAGATAACATCAGATCTTGGAGCAGAGACTTCAAACAAAAGACAGAGGTTTTTCCTTGTGACCACAGGAGGTCTGACAGTTTTGGCTTTCTTATTCTCTTCAGGGAAAGGCAAAAGTGAGACTGAACCACCACACCAACTAGTGAGCAGCAGAATACAGAATGAATGAGCCCAAGGCTCCTTTCCAGTGCTCACCAGTTCACATGCGGCATCATTGCTTGGTCTCGGAGTACAGCTACAGAGAATGGTACACAGGGAATGGGACTTTCCAGCAACTGGCTGGAATGTGACTTCTCTTAAATTTTAAATTTTTCCTTATTTATTTATTTTTTTAATGTGTTCTTGCTGACATCACAGCTGAGAAAACACCCTCCTGTCAGTAGGAACATTATTTCCTTTTCCTTGCAAGGTCTTAGTTGGGAAAAGTAGATCCAACTAGTTCAGGGACCCAAGGGAAACTAAGGGAGCAGGCAGCCAGCTTGCTGAGCTGCTCTGTCTATGTCTTGGCTGCAACAGAGAAACTTTCCTTTGCAAATGAATGCAATTTTTTTTTATGAGAGACACATTATAGTTGGAGATGGATCAGCTCAGTGAAGGGACTACAAGCTATAAATAAAAAAAATAGAGTGATTATAGGTTAGATTATAGGACAGCTCAGTACTGGCTGTATGTTTTGACAATAGATTTTCACACTTTGCTTGGCTCAAACAAGAGCTATAAATCTTTGTTGTGGTTTTTGTTATTTTTGCATTTTCTTTATGGCTTAAGCACCCTTCACATTGGAAATAAGACATGCAAGTTGACAACAGAGAAGTTTGAAGTTTTACAAAGATTTAGGTTTAGTTTGATTTGAATTCAAAATGATGATTGTTCTGAGGAAATCATACTGTTCTGGATTGAGATCTTTCCTAGTCACATTCAGTTGTATGGCAGCATCAAAAATTTGCTTTCATCTTTTTTTCTGGGTTGCAATAGATGACTTAAAAAACCTCTTGAGACCCATCAAGAAGGGTCTCATTATTAAGGTGCTCATTATTAAACTCCATTAATGTAATACATCCTTTTAAAAGGTCCTTAAGTTTGGATCTTTGCCTGCAATCACTCTATTAAAATATCAACCTGGTGATTAATCCAAATGAGACTAAGCAAACGATGGTTAGTGTGTCTTCCTTTGATGCCCACACGTTTGCCTGCACTGCTCAAAATTAGAATATTTCTTTCTTCCTTCCCTTTGTAAAGGTAATTCCTTTGCCAGAGAATGTGTTTCTCAATTATGGACAAACAAAAATCTGAACTAGCCCCAAATAAATTTAAAAGTTGCACACATAAAATGCCCCCAAATCTCATTTTAGAAAGGCTTTCCTTATCAGAAAAGTAAAATTCACAAGATTTTGAGAGGTGGAATAGGTCAGAGCAATTGCAGATGAAATTCAAAACATTGCAGAGGACTTTTGAAAGACATCAGGAGGTGTAACATAGAAATAATCTTTTACCTTCTCCTCTCCCATCACATAATTGTTCTTTTTGAACCACATGCTCTTCGAATTGCTATATATCCTCACATTGTTGTCTTCTTCCCTAGAATTTTAAAGCTTATATTTCATGGGCACTTAGTGCCTGTGCTCTGTCCTCTGATATTTTTACTGTAATTGTTATGGTGTCAGCTGTGCTGATCACTTCAGAGAACTGTGGTCTTAAAAGTGTGGGTACACACATTCAATATTTATATAGCCTTTTATCAGGATACTGGATTTTTAAATTCACTTTCTGTATCAGTCTTGAAATGAAAGGCGTATTGCGGGAGCTTGGCTTTCCTCTTGTGTTGAGATTTTTCAAATGGAAAGCAGAGTTACCTTTTAAAACATACCCTTGATAAGAAATGAGCTCCAGATCTGTGCCACTTGAATTATTTATCCTGACAGGTAACAAATAAAGCAGCTTAAGTTCTCCATGGAAGCAGTTTGCTTAAGAAAAAGGACACAAATCAAACCAGTTGCATATTTAAGTATGACTGCACCAGTGTGTAAACCTCACTGCACTTATGTCAACTTTTGATAGCCATTAAAGGAAGAGGATATATTTTCTTTGTGCTTTGGTCATTTAGAAGGTTTATAGAAGATTTCCTTCCCCCTGCAAGCCCACATTATGCAGTCTTGTTTTTTGTGTGTTTTTTTTTTTAATCCAATCTGTCTATGTCAGAAGCACAGCAGTAAGTCTGCTTCTCTGTATGAGGGAAATTGTTTTCTACTAACTGATGACCTCAGCATAGCAGTTTCTTTTCCAGCACATCAAAGCTCACAGTCAGACTTGCTGCAGCAAGTGCACTTTTGAGTGGCTTTATGACATATAAAGACCCTCTTTGGCATTCATACTGTGCTTTTCTATTGTTTACAAGCTAGCAGTGAATTATTAATGGAAGTTGCTGGAGATATAACTCTCCTTTTGCCCAAAAGCTGTATTCTATCTTATGGTGAGATTTTATGTGAAAGCTGTTTTGGGGGTTTATGTCCTTTTTACATTTATTTGACAGGTTTTATGGTACCAATCCCTTGATTCCATTTTTTGTTACTGATAAAATCATTCTCATAAAATGATTATTAAAAGCAACATAGCTTTAACTCAGCTGATGGTATTTTTCTTTGCTTTTCTGTTTTTGAGTGATTTCAGATGTGATCATACTGAACAAACACATGAATATTCTTAGCAAAGGAGCAGCCATTTTGTTTCTTCAGATAAACTTTAGATCTTGAATCCCTTTATAGTCTGGTGAAAAATAGCCATTGAAATTAATCTGACTCCAAGATATTCTGTTCTCAGCAGCACAGGAATGTTCATAGCGAAATAGTGAAAAATGTGGCATGATGGCATGATCATGATCATGGCAGACTGGATCAAAGTTTTTTTGAGGTTGGCATGACTTTTCATCTTATACATGTAAAATTTTGTGTGGGAGGTGTTTTAAATATATATAACATGGGATTTTCAGAAGTGGGCAGGATCATTAAAAATCTGTTCAATTTCATTATAAGAGAGGTGTATTGACACTGAATGCTTTAGGGTATACTATTTTTAGTGTGAACAGTTCCTCTCAAAGGGTTAAATATTTATGTTAGCTGCTTCTCATTTCTCTTCTTTGAGGAAATGTGATCTTTTGAAATGCATCATGGCTGCCAAATTTTAATCTGAAGGACTCAGCTGAGTTGCCCAAACATTGGCATGTAGTTTTATCTGAGATGCCAAAGAGCATCCCTGGCACCTGAACAGGGCTGTCAGATTATTCAAGAAGGAAGGAAAATAGATTCACTGCTGGTTTAGCAGCTGAAGTCCAGCCAGAGTACCCAAGAACATCTCAAATGGCATTAGCAGTCTGTTCTTAGGATTTGAATCATGCCTTAATTTCCTTTGTGGCTTCCTTCAACTGGCCAGGTATGGTACTGAGGGAAAAGAAATTAGAATCAGCTTTCTAATTACTTCTGCTGTAACAGAGGCTTAATGGAGACGTAACATTTCCCATTTATTGTCACAATAGTTGCAGTTTCCTGTTTGAATAATGTCTTGTATTTACACGTGGCTTTAAAGATCTCCATATGCAGGGACCTGTTTTATGGAAAGGCATTGGCACAAGTCTTGGTAACAATACAGATATTCCAAAGCCAGAACATGCTCAACGTGTGCATTTGTCTCCAGAAGTGGAGATGCCCTCTCCTGCTTGTTTATTCCTTTTCTACTTACACAGCCCAGCAAATAGAACTTGGTCTTTATCTCAGTAGCTAGGGGCCTGGCATTTTATAAAGATCTAGTACCTACTTGAGTGACATTTTTAAATTTGCTTCTAAATCAAGGCCTCCCCACTCGGTCAACCACCCACAGAATGACATTTCAGAAATAAAAGTGTAACATCTCTGCAGATATGTCCCTGGTTACTGAAGCATTTCTCAGTCTCCAACATAATTACAGCCTTACCTGTGAGCTATGGTTCTATATGTGAAGCAGGACCTTGCATCTCAAAATACGGTGGGCTTTGGAACCTCAAAAATTCAGATAAATTGTAGTCAGTGACTTTAAGACCTATTTTCTGCCTGAGTTAGGAGTCAATTTAGATGCATGATGGAGCTAAAACCAGTAAGGAATAAGGCTTACTGGCCCTCAAGGGAAGTTTTCATGCTTGCTTGTAGCAAAGTTCTGCATAGAACTTCCATCACATTCAGCTACAGCTGTATGTGAGGCAGGTATTGAGCAGGAATTGATCCACTCAAATATTGCAACCAAAATTAAAAAATGACCAACCAGTGAAAAAAAAAGAAGCTCAAAGTGAAGAGAAAAATGCTGGGTAGCTAATTATTTCAAAGGAATTTTGAAATTCCAAAAGAGTTAAAAAACGTCCTTAGGAAAGCAATTTTTCTTTCCATAATGGGCAAAATTTTTCTTTAATTTCAGCCAGTATTTGTCCTATCAGTACTACTACTATTACTCTATACTACCACAAGTGTTACACCAGCATACTAACTAGAAAGATACTTGGTTTAACTCGCTTGATTTTGAGTACATGTGTTTTTTTCTTAAACAAAAAAGGGCATGGTCAGGCCTATTGTCTTAGAAAATCCCTTTAAGGTTTATCAGTAAAAAGTAGCCCTGTGTTATTCACTGGAAAGCTGATTGTTTTGTTCAAACTACAGTCTGTTCTTTCCCTTTCCAGAATTCCACTGAAGAGCAGTGATGTTTTATTCTTAGTTCTTTAAATTCAGCAGACAAGCTTCTCACATCTGGTCAATTACCTGTGTCCTACTTGCCCTTTCTGTCTAATCCCTCTCTTATATACAAGTCCTTTATGATGTGACAGTTGAACATTAAAAACAATGTGAGGTTAGATCAGAGGCAAGCTGAAAGTAACCCCTGTCTGAATGACAGATGCCTGTGCTGTACTTACATTTTGCTTCTCCAGCACAAGTGCCCATGAAGATAATCTTTCACATATGACTTTACAGAAATTTAAGTTGGAACGAAATTTTGAAGAGACCTTTTAAAAATTAAAAACATTGAAAAAATGAATTCTGCATAAATGAGTTTGGTAATTATTGACAGTGTTTGTTTAAAGCTATAAGATCTTGTTCTTGTTAGAAATGACTGAACAAACTGTGAATTTGATGCTTGGGTAGTGAAGTAAAAATAAAGCACCTTAAATGCCTCGTGCTGATGGATGACACTTTTGTGTTCTGTTTATGAATGACTTTAGTGCTATAATTTTGTGACATTTCAATGTGGGACATTTTTTTACCCCATCTGGAGATCAGTTAATTTCTCTTTTTTTCCATTGGTCTTTGCTTTGTCTTGTACCTCAGCTTTTCATACTCATAATAAAAGCAACAAAACTATGTTCTAAGATTTAAGTTATGACCAAAATGTGCTTGGACTGGGCATAACAGAAGTGACCAAGAACACGTGTCCATGGAATAAATATTTCTGAATAACTATAAGGTTTTCTGGGGGCCATGGGATAGACAAAGGCAGTATCCCAGTTCTGGCCAGGACAGGGTTAATTTTTGCAGTAGTGGGAGGGGCATGGCCAAGACATAGAGGTTATTTTATACCACCTCACTCATTGCTTGTGCCAGGGGCAAGGGAGTCTCTTTTGGGGAGAGATTATGTCTCATATGTCCCATAAATATGTCTCATAGTCATTTACATTGTTTTTACTCAGAAAATGTGCTCCTGTTCCTAAGTCACAGATCTTCAGAGATTTGTCTTATCCTTCTCTTTACTATTTAGTTAATAATAAATTATTTAAGAAAGATTTTTCCAAATAGGGTCTGAGGATGACTAGTGGATTGCAAAGCTGTGGAAATAGTTTTCTGGGTTTATTAAACTGTGTTTTCAACAAGAGTTAGAATTTGAAGTATAAAGGGCGCATGACTATCTACAAAAAATGAAGAGAGCAAACAATGGCCCACTCCTCATTACCACATAGGAGTGTGATATATTCTGTCATTAGTTCAGACAGGGTGAATGAAGACTGCAGGTGCTGATTCCCAGTCCCAACTAATTTTCCTTCCTGATATTTCAGTTTGCTTGGCTTGCTCATTCTTTCAGAAGCAGCAGCTTTTCAGGCACACTGCATAATACTCAAGAGTAATCTACAGTAGCATTAACTGAAAATGTTAAAAATGTATTTTAATTTTTTGCCAACACTAAGAATAAACCTTATGATAAATGAAGAAAGGATATTTATATCTGTGTCTTCAGAGCTCTCAGAGAACAGAGGAAGTATATACATTCACTCTGCAGTCCCCAGCCCACTGCCATTTTCATGCCCTTAACATGATATTTATTCATTGCAAATTAAAGTCTTATCACTTCTGCCTTCAATTCCTCTGTAATAGCGGAAGCAGTAATCTAAACAGGCTGCTAGATTCCAATGATATATTCATTAGGACTGAATTATTAGTTTAGCACATCCTGAAAATAGGGACTGCTTAGTACACTTGTGCAGATGTCACTTTGCTGTGGGCACAAACCAGCAAAAGAATGACTACAAAACAAACTGCTACAGTTCTGTGCATACCAGTTATTTGGTAACCATTCCCTTCTTTTCTTGTCCAGATAGTACTCCTCTGACAGGGTTTCCCTGGCACAGCAAAGGCAAAGTTGATATTTGTAAATCAAACTAAGAGAGAGAAGGGAATTAAAAACTGTTGGGTGAAATGTACTCTTGAACCTAAGACACATCAGAGGAAAAAACACACTTTCTACAATAGAACTGCTGTTTTAAAATTGTAAAAAACCGCATAAGTTCATATCGCACCATATGGTGTTGAGTTAAATCTGCTTCATAGTTTTGAATCAAGAACATATGCACCCAATGAAGTGGCAGTTGTTAGAGAAAATATGACTGTTTTGTTAGTAAATAACATTCGAAAGCTACAAACAGCCCCTAATTTTTTTCTTCTGCAGTAGATTATTATGCAGAACAGCTACTACCATGAATGAGCATTTAAAGTCTATTGACTCCTAATCACTTTAGAGGGTGAAGGAGCTGGCTCGGTGTGCTTGAGAGTCTGCACAAACTTGCTTGTCAGAGGAGATCACATAAATACATTTTTTATACTGCAGGTGGCATTTTAATGTTTCAGTTCCACCTTTTTGAATGAGGAGTGATCAGGCTGTCAATCAGAGTGGAGCAAGAAACCCAGCCCCTTTTATGTCAGATGTATTTTCCCATTTCATCCTATATATCTCACATGTGTAAATCGAGACAGGAATCGTGCTAAGTGCAGGCTAAGCCAGGCTGCTCAGCCTTTCATGGTTATTTATTCCACTGGGGCAAAACTCTAGCTGTTGTAGCATGGTGCTCTGAACCTGTGGACAGGTGTTGGTGCTCTGTATTGGGTGCTGGTGAACCAGTGTGCCCCAGGCACGTGGCAAACGTGACTTCGGACATGGTGTCAATACTTGGTGACAGCTCTGTGGAGGAGTGGGTGAGGGACAGAGAGCTGTAGAGGAAAAGACATAAAAAGAAATTTCTGAGGATACAGCAAGGACTCAGACAAGTCTCTGACTTCTTGTTAACTGGCTTTTACTGTGTCTAGTCCCGTTCTGAGCTTGGGAGCAGTAAGAGGATATTTTGGGTCCCTACCAAGATTCACATAAGGAACTGTCCACACTCAAACACTTCACTGACTTCAGTTCTAGTGCTACCTAAAATAGCAACTGCTGTTTCTGAAGAGCAGCCTGTCTATGTGTTGTCAGGAATATGATTAAGGTTAGGAGAGAAAATCAGTGGGGGGAGCCCAAACAGCACCTGCCCAGCTGCTGCCCGGCCCAGCCCAGGAGCCATCAGCCCCCCTGAGGCCCATTTGCACAAACCCTGAGGAACACAGGGGCACAATGGCCTGTAGGAGTGAACGTGAATTGAGGATTCCTTAGGAGCCACCACCTGTCTGGGGCTCTCCCAGGACTACCCCAGCAAAGCTCAGCCCCAGTGTCCAGGTCTGTTACCATGGGAGCAGCACTCTGAATCACCTTTTGGAATAAGAGGGCCATTGCCTAGGGGCAAGACCCCTGGTGTGATGCAGGGGAAAGGCAATTTGGTATCTCACCAGATCTGGGGGGAGGAACCAAAGGTGGAAAAAGGGCAATGTTTGGATGATTTGGGGAGGAACAAGAATGGGAAATTGGAGGGGTATGCAACACAAAAGGGCTTGTTGTATGCAAATTGTGGGCTGGTCAGCCTGTCTGTGGGCCATGCCCCATGCCTGGTCAGCAGTCTGTCCTGTCTTCTCATTAAATTCCTTTCTAACTGTTTCCTGGGTCAGTGACTCTTTGTTCTGTATATAGACGTGTGCACAGAGGTGTGAGAGCAGTGACTGGACTCAGACCATGGGCTGGAGCAGCTGTGTGTCCCTGGTGCCCTGGCTGTGGTGGGTGTGGGAGTGCCACCAGTCATGATGACCAAGCTGGTGAGCAGGTGAAGGGGCTTGGGAACAAGGGGTGTCTAAGGGCCAACTGTGAGCGCAAGAGTGCCTGTGTATCTCTAAAAGCCGAGGCTTAGGGCCCAGGAGGATGGCTACTGGGACCTGCGGAGTGCCAGCTCTGTTGTGTGTGTGTTTATACGTGTGCATGACCATTTGCACTAGGAACTGGAGTGGGATCACAGCTTTGCGGTTTCTTATGTCCAGGTTCCAGTAGCTGAGGAAGATGAGATCAAAGGGGTGCTACTTGGCAGACTGTCTAAGACCAGCCACTGACACACAGAAACACACAGGTATATGCATATTTATTTATTTCTATATTATCTTGCATGTATATATATATATGGTGTGTTTGTATTTGGTGTGTGCATGTTCCTGCTGAGTATACATCTTCAAATACATCTTCAATACATCTTCTTTAAATTGAGCCATGGGACATGGAGCAGCCTTACCTCTATTATCAGGGTTCTGGATCCAACATGATATATTTTACATTATATTTTACTTATTTTACATATTCATTCTGTATTATGTTTATTCAGCTGTTTATTTTGTTTCCTCACTCACCATATATATTAAAAGCCCAGTGTCAAGGGCAGCTTTCATGTGCAGCAAGTGTCTTACAGCAGTGCTAGACCCATATTTTAGAAACACATACCACTTTCTGAACCCGTGCCATTAGAAGCAATTATTTAAAGCCCATCCTTCTGGAGCACATGGATGCTGGGATAGACCCATGTGGTACCAGAAAATTAAACTTTTTCCTATCTCATGAGCCACTGACTAGGAACAGAGTGAATGGAAATAAGCTCATGACAGCTGTGAGTCTCCACAACTTTTGCTCAGCTCCCCATGGGGAGGAATGACTGCCTTTTCTCAATTAATCCTGACAGCAGAAAGATTGGACATGTGACAACTGCCTTGACAAATATCTTGATCATAGTGCTTAATCTTTCCTTGACAGTCTTCATGACCAATGAAACATAGCTCCTATCTTTAAGCTTGACAAGATCCTGGAGAGCTCAAACTAATTGGTAATGTTGAAGTCTAAAACCTTTGAAAAAGTGTTTACAGGTTATAGTGGCATATGTTTAAGTAAAAATTCTTGAACGCCTCTAAGGCACTGTAAGTGTTGCTCTGTTCTCTGCTGAGGGCAGTTGCTTACCACTGCTTTTGCTGACCTTCCTTTCTCTCATTTTTTTCCAGTGCTTGCTCAGGTCTTGTTTATATAATTCCCCTCCTGTACTGTAGCATGACTGTGTTTGAATTTACAGGATGATATTTGGTGAGTAGCTGATCTCTAACTAACTGGGGTGCTTATCCTAGTCAGCATTTTAGCTTTGAGATGAATAAAGCATGAATTTGCCTTCAAGGTTCTGTGAAATAGTGACTGCAATATTTCAGAAAGTATCTTTGGCTTCTTTCACGTCCTTTACACCTTTTGCCCAAAAGAGGGCACTCTATACCTGACTTTCTTTCAATTCTTTTTGGTGGTTTTTTTTTTTTTTTTTTTTTTTTTTTTTTTTTTTTTTTATCCTTCTCTTACATTCAGTCATTAATTGCACAAAAAGACGGTACCACTTTTTATTTACGGTTCAAAATATGTGGATCTCCCTTGTACATCTCTAATGAGAATCATTCACAAAGTAGGAAAAAAAGAAAAAAAAAATCACTGTAATGTATAAATAATGAAGTATTTTCCTTTTCAATTGTTCCCCACAAGTAAAAACCAGGAATTGGCTCACGATCTGACTGTTAGTGCTAACCAGGAAGCAGTTTCATTGGGGCAGCAGAATTAGGGCTTTCCCCTGGTGGAAGCCTAAAATAATCCAAAAGTCTTACACTTTTGTATGATGCCGTGTTGGGCTTCCCTCTCTTGATCTTAGTGCTTCTTGGGACAAATGTACCGTAGAATCATGGAATCATAGAGTACCAAACTGGAAGATACTTCAAGGATCCTCTGGTCCCACATTTCTTAGCAAAAGGATGGTCTAGAAAGATGAGTAGACATCCTATGTAGTTGAATTTTAAAAGAATCCATTGTTGGGGAATCCTCCACTTCCTAGGGGAGATGATTCCAATGGCTGATTGTTTTCATTGGGAAAATTTTTTCCCCGTATGTCCAGTAAAAAATCACCCCAGGAGTGACTGGTACCCATTACTCTTTGCCTTTTCCCTGGACCCCGTGTAAAAGAGGAAGCTTCCACCCTTGTAGTCACCCTGTGAGTACGAGAGCATGGTGACAAGTTTCCCCTAAGCCTTCTTTTCTCAGGGGTGAGCAACCCAGGTTTCTCAGCCTCTGCTCATTCAACAGGCTTGCCTGTCCTTTGGTTTTCTTTGTGGCCTTCCTCTGGACTATCTCTGCTGTGTCCACATATTTTTGTACAGCAGGGACCAAAACTGAGCATATTATTAAGGCCATGATCTGATCATTAGGGTGGGATAAGGATTTCCTTGCCTCTGCTGGTGATGTTATTTTTTTATTAGGGTTTTACCTCTATCTATCCCTAAACCTCTCTCTGTCTTTCTAACACATCATCTGTATCTGCCACATTATCTGTATCTTTATGCATATTCATACCAATATATTTTTCTTTGATTCTGTTTGAAGACTTGTAGATTAAACTCTTAGAAAATCAATTTAAAGCAAAAAAAAAAAAAAAAAGAGAACGGCTATTCTTATACACACACACACAAAAAAGGTAAGTTCTTTTTACTTATTGCATAAAAATATCAGACCAAAATTTTAATTCCACATATTTTATCTGCTGACTTTGCTGCTTCTGCACACCAATGCAGTCTTATTGACGTCTCCCCTTGATCAGTTCTCAGGGTCAGGTTTAACCCACCTCTGTATCTCTTCAAGCCTACTTGATTTCCATTTAATTGTATGTGTTTTAAATCAGCTCTAAACAGGTCTGCCTGTTTTTCCATTTGATATTCTGGTAGTCAAATCTCTCCTATGACAAGTGCAGGTGAAGCAAACCCAATTCATGTCTTAATGAAAAAAACTTCTGATTTCAGAAATAATATTTGTCAGTAAGAGACTCATACGTATTTATATATGAAGTTATATATACTTTTACAGAGTATTTAAAGAGCTGTGAAACATATTTTTAGAGCTGCAGACCAGCTACTTCTAAAAATTGACTTCTGTTAAAGAACCTTTACTTGGGTCTCAGTTGAAGCACTCATGGCTTGGCAATCTCTTCAAAGAGTTGTTGTTTATGCCAAAAAGATTTTACCTCCTCAGCCCAACATGATTTCAGCTAAATGCAATAATATGCAAATTCATCACACAGTATTACCACTCTCCATATATGCAGAGACTCTACCTTTCCCTGTGGTCATAGGCCTCTCCAGATTCCCTCACAGAATATTAATGTTGGGACAGGAGTTCATTTTTAATCTAAACTTTCTGCCCCACCATATCCAGAGGGTGGATGGGCACTGGAACAGGCTCCCCAGGAAAGTGGTCACAGCACCAGGCAGCCAGAGCTCAAGAAGTGTTTGGGCAATGCTCTTGGGCACACAGAGGGACTCTTGGGGATGGTCTTGTGCATGGCTGGGATTTGGACTTGATGATCCTGATGGGTCTTTTTCAACTTAGTTTATTCTGTGATTCTGTGATCACATTTATCTGAATAGTCCTGAAACATAGTACCTTATACTAGGAAAAGTTTAGAAGCTGATTATTTTCTGTGCATATGCATGCACACACACACATATACACAGAGATAAATACACATATATGTATATTTGTACATATGTATACATCTCCCTAGAAAGAAAAATAATCCCAGAAATGGTTCAGTTTTTTTTTTCTAGAAAGGACATTTTATATGATTAGATAAGAATGTAATTATTTAAACACACAAAATCTGTTCCATGGTGGAGCATAGGATTTTGAAATTCTTTATGGTGAGCAAAGCCTTATAAAGTGTGGAGAAAATGAGTTACTGATCAAACAAGGTTGTTTTCTTAATTTAAAAAGTTTTGAGAAAGTTTGTTACATTTGGATATAGGATATTAAAATGTAAATGGAAGTATATTCTTAACATAGTTAAGGAAATATATATCAGTGAAAATGACATCAATTCAAGTAAACACTGTCATTGAATTCTAAAAAGTACACTGGTTTATATACATTTAAATATCTGCATATGTATGGACAGTGGTCATGTTGATGTGGGAAAAAGAGGCAGAACCAAACAGATAAAGGAATAGTTTTGACACAGCTGTGTATAACATTCAGAAGTCCTGGAGTAAAAGTATTTAATAAAAACATCAAAAGAAATCTTCCCTACAGAAGTTTTCAGAAGTTACAAAAGGGATTGTATCAGGCTTTTTGTGATAAATAACACTAAATTCGTTCACCTTGGAGAATGATTCAAACCATAAGAATGAGGCTTCAATAGGGCACATTTTGCTCAAAATTAGTCACATGGTAAGTGTGACTGGTTTTCTGAAATAGAACCCTGTAGGAAAATCAGCTAGAATGACAACCTCTTAGTAATATTAACCCTGTGGGATATATTATTGGGAAAATTGGTTTTAATAAATAATACATCTTTGTTCAAGGGACGCAATACTGAAGATAAATGTTCTGAAGCAGGGTATTGTGCATGTGGAAATCTTGGAAACCAGGATACTGTTAGAATAAGGCAAAAAATATCATTAACTTTTGATCCAGCTGTCTTTTCCTGCCCTTAATGCTGCTTATGGTTTAATACCACCTTACTACCACTGCCATTAGAAAAAGTTGCCTTACTCTACATATGCCATTGCATGCAGTGTTCAAACATAGTCCTCTCACAAGTTTGCAGCTAAAATATAATAAACAGAAATAGATGTGCCTCTATTTTGTTCAATCTAATTATATATTGTGGCTAAATGTGTAAGAAACAAGAAATCAGGAATACTGTATATTATTTTCACTGTGGGTGATCAAATATTATTTAGTGGTTCTATAATTATGATGTATTAGGAAAATTCACATTCAAACTAGCAACATCAACCTGAGTGGTTAGACTAGTCAGAGTACACTGATCTATAATAGAAACCATAAAATAGAACAGTTTAATACATGCTAGCAGACTTTTCATTGATAATGTATTCAACTAAGTTTGTTAAAAACCCACAGGTGTAAAGCACATTAAAGTGTAATTGCTCCGAGAGTTCAAGTAAATTGTTACATATTACATATTAAGGCATATTTTTACTGTTTACTTTTAAGATATTTATGCACCTGAGAAACCACATGTAAAACATCATAAGAGACAAAATGGTAAAAAAGGAGCCATAAACCCAAATGACAGAGAGAACAAGAGTTATGAGCACAGCTGGAGAAAATTGTAGTAAGTTTATAAATGGACAATGAACTGCTGAATGTTCTCACAGACATATTTTCTACCATAGAAAGTATTCAAAATGCCCTTAACCACAGACTGCTGAACACTACTGAGGTTTCACTAATCTCCTGGAACATTAATCACTTGCAAACTTTAAATTGTTAATGTGAATAGAAATGAAAGAAACGATCTCCTTCTCACAACACAATTTATTTACTTTTCTCAGAAATTATTCATCAGTCTGCAATTGTTTATCTAGTTCTTACAAAACCTTCATTCAACCTTAATGACATCTCCATCTCCAGTTTGAGTCAAATGATTTAGAAAGTGCAAAAAATAAATGGACTGTGAAGCTAGCAAGTTACTACCAAACAATTACAGGGGAAAAAGTCCCCATGCTTGTACCCTCAAAAAGAGAAGAAGTAGAGACTTCAGAAAGCCTATTAGAGACTGGATTGTGGTTATTGATTTTACATAGAAAGCAATCAAATTCACTGGTAAATCCCCTTCAGAGCTAATTCTGTTTGAAGAGCAGACAAGTCTAATTGTTAAAACACACTTCTCTTGTCTACCTTTAGCATGTAGCAGAACCACATCAGCTGCTTAATTAATGAAGGCTGGCTTAGAGCAAAATCCAGGGAATTCAGACTTCAGTTTTGGTGTGAATCACAAACTGCACACAGGTTCAGAGAAAAACCAGAAGCAGTACCATGGTCATCCACAAACTCACTGGAAGACTTCAGCCTGCTGGGTTGGGATTTACACATTTAAAATACATAGAAGTTCCCAGAGAAACCTGTCTTTTCTGTCTTCCCTTCAGGCACAGAAAGATTCTCTTGAAAACCTTGTGGTTGGCAATCATGTTTAGCCAATGCACATGCAGAAATGCCCATGCTGGGGAAGAGCATACCTGACATATGGACTTCTTTTGCAATTGAATCTCAGAAGATGGAATGGTGTAAATGGACATTTTTCCTTTTGAGGACAAGTGAACTGGAATACAATTCTGTCAAAATACAAGCATATGCTCTGAAGAGTCAGGTGAAGAGCAGTGGGAGTAAAACCAGCTCCCCATCTAGCAGCTGGAATTGGGCCTTCTTTACATAAACTGGTAATGACAGAAGAAAAAGTTAAAAGAGGTTGTCTCTTGCTCAGAGGAAGGATACCCAAGTGTGGTACCACAGAACAGGCTGTCCTTGCCTATTTTCTACAGCTCGTGTGGGAAATAAACAAAATAATAAACAAAAAAGCCTACACACTCCAGGCAGCAAGACTGAAAATATCAGTTCTCCTCCCTTCTTGATATAAGTGAGACCCACTCTTCTGGCCAGGACTTACCCCCAGCCATGACTTAGCTCCTTGGGAATGGATTTCTGTGCATCTAGTAGTGTGCGACCTCTCTTCATACTTGTGTGTCTGAGAATATCTAAACCCCGTATCTTAAAGCTGGCTGGCTGAATGCCAGTTTCTCTAGCCTGTCACTCTCTCACAATTCACAACAACATATGCAGTTCTGAAGATTTCAAGGGTACCTGGACAAACTGCAAATATAATTTAAGTCTAAACAGTTTCTGCTAGCCCTGCTCTCTGATGATGCCAGTTAGTTTTCTGTTCAGTGCCCTTTAGTATAGTCATACACCAAGTGTTTCACCGTACGAAGCACTGAAATGAAAAACTCTGTCTTGTAATATCAGCAGCGGAGACATGACCAATATAGGAGGAAATGAAGTATTGTTTCTGGACCACAGCAGTTTTTGAAAACTGTTCTTGGCCTGCTGATTACCAATTGCTTGCTGACTTCAGAAATGCTGCAACAAACTTGTACATAATATTGGGAAGCTTTTTCCTTCTTAAAAAAATCTTCTTGATTTTACTTTGGCATTTATTGTGAATCAGAATCTCATTGATCTGCTCATTACTTGCATCAGTTTATTCATTGGCTCGTTACACCACTGGTTTTGGAGATGCAGATTCATCTTTGTCAGAGGAAGAGGGGACTTGTTTGAATTGATCCAAATGGTAGTAAAAAGCAAGATGAGAAAATAAGATTTCTTTTATTTTATTATGAACGTGTAATGTTCCCTTACTGGTAATAAAAGTTTAATGAAAAGCAATTAGCAAAAGAAATAATTTTCAATAAAGGCAGTAATGTTCTATTAAGTCATACTTGATAGCTCAACAGAACTGTGTTTTATATTCAGTATTAAACTCTATGACAACAAAATTACAGAAGTTCTGCCAGGCATAATATGATTTATTCACCATGAACATGCAACAGTGACTGGTAGTATCTTTTCTGTGACAAGACTAAAATTAAACTCAGGACTTTCAGCAGATAAAAATACCAAAGCACTATCAGCCATGAAGATCTCTGTTGGATCTTAACTCTGATGGTGATTAACATTCTGTGATGGAAGTCGTGCTTTATTTCAAGGTTTCATTTGTAAGTACTGTACAAATTAATAATAAATAGACCTCTTGATTCATGGTTTATCAGTTTCCAATGCCTTCTGAGCTGATAGACTGTCTATAATATTTTATAGGCCTCTATTGATGTTCAGTCACTATCCATGAAATATTACTGTCTGAAATAAGGAAATAATACCTATTAATCACAAAGTACCCGTTGAGAATACATCCAGTACAAAGACATTTGGGGGGATGAGATAACTCCTGCTGCTCTGTGCTCTCCTTCAGCAAAATGCCTTTGCCAAAGCTGGCAGTAGTGTCCCTAAATCTCCTGTTGCAGGCACCCTCAATGCAGTGGAAATCTCTTCTCATAAAAAAAACAATATTAATGAAGGGATGAAATAACAACTTGGTGTCCATCTTATCGAAGGGGCTTATGTATGCAGTTATGATATTAACTCTTGGCAACCAAAACCCAGGTCCAAACCTCTGTATGCTTTATCACTCCTCTTAGCCATAAAGATTGAGGGGAGTACTAGGATAGTAAATGCCTTTAATTTGGCTCATCCATTATCAAGAGTTTTTTAAATTGAGCTCTATGATCAGAGAAATGAAGGAATATTGCCTCCTCCATTGCCCTTTCCATGGTTTGAGTAGTGCAAGTTTGGAAAGAAGATTTTACAAGATTTTATAAACAGCAGATGCCATCTAGGCTTGTCCACTGATGTTTTTAGACATGAACAAATACAATAAAATATAACTAACTATCCTTATGTGTTTCCAGAATGGTTTTACGTTATGGAGCAGTAAATCACTTAGTGTTTATGTGATTTTAAGTGTCTTTATTTTCTCAGAAATTCTGAGCATAGTCTTATCCTACTTCCAAAGTTCTAATTCCTCTCCTGTTTGGGAAATATTTCAAGCGTTATTTGGACTTGCTAATTCTATGTTTAATGTCTTGGAGAAGGAAAGAAGAATGTTAAATGTTAGCTGGCATGAAAGATAACAGTTATTTATCTTGTGTTACTTTGTAAAGATAGGTTAGGAAAATAGGTACTGGTTGGAAAGGTCAGAGAGAGCTGGGAAAGAAGTACCCAGATGTTGGAACCCTGAAAACTGTGAGTTTTGAACTTTCTGTGCTGTCAGACACTGGTCCCCAGAGGAGCACTGCTTGAGGCCTTGGAGAAGGCCTCGAAAAATTGAATGATAGAAATAGAATCACTGGTGTGTAGTTTGAATAGAAGCGCGCAATGTCGCATGGTGAAGTGTTTGGAATTTGGAGTTTTGGAATATAGTAATAGGTATGAGACAAGATGGAGGTTTTAGGGCGTTGGTTTTTCTTCCTTTTTGTCCTTCTTCTTCTTGAGTTTAGGTAGTAATTGTTAATTGAATAAAAAAATGCCATACTGCAGATCCATGGGTATTTAGTCATTGGGTCAAAAGCAAAAATAGTGTGTTGGTTTTAAATTAGAGTGTTTGGTTTTAAAAGACCTTGTAATGAGCAAGATACATTGCCATTTCTTCATTTTTAGCTTGTTAGCTAGAAGTGCTGTAGCACTCACTGTACTATAAATAAGAATTAATAAACAAGTAAATCCAAACACAAAACTCTGTCTCTCGTGCTTTTAATCTCAACTCTGACTAAGAATGAATAAACAAGATAAAAACTAATACGCAGGCTGACAGAAGAGCAGTGGCAGTGCTGGGAAGTCAGGAGCACATGAGTGAGTGTGGTGACATTTTGGCAGTGGAAGGGATGCTGGTGATGAAGATGCTCCTGAGAGCTGGGCTGAGGAGGAGCCCGCGGTGTCAGCCTGTGCCACAGTCACCGTGTGCTCCTGCTCAGCCAGAGGGAGCCAGGGACCACTCTATGGGACACTGGCAGTGCGGCTGCAGAGAGCAAATCTTTCCATATGATAGAGCAGGATTCTGCTCCTGGTGTCTGAGGAAGTGCTGATTCCTATCCTATGTTTTCACTGAAAGCCTGGGCTCTGGAAAAAGGAGCAAGGAGTTCCTGGCTGTGGTGTGAGAAGGAGGCAATGGATTCTGACAGGAGCTTGGTGAGTGCCAGGCAGTGCTGTGGGCCTTGACAGCCTTAAGGAGGATTCTGCTTTCCAGCAATAGCAGGTGCTTCTATCACTTGGCTCCTCTACTGATTAGAAAAACTGCAGCCAAAATTCCCAGGACCCACATTTTCTTAGGTCTTCTTGGATACATTACCTCATTTTAAAATGTCCTGGTGGGTGAGGGAATGCCTTATCTAATGCAGTGGGACTGTCAGTAAATAAAAATCTGAATTAAATGAGGATCCATGACAGGAAAGGTGAAATGAGAGCTTCTCTAATTACAAAATAATTTCATTTTGCCACACTAATTATTGAAGTATGAGCTTCATGTAATTATACATGACTGGAAACGGCTCCAGCTAACATTCACTACGTTTGCCCAATTAAATTTTACAGCATTGTGTTTGAATACAGCCAGTTACACTCATTAATAAAACTGCAGGTGACAATAGACATGAAGAAGGACTTCTGAAAGGAAGGTTAGCATTTAGTATTTTTCTCTTTCTTTTGGTGTTGTGTCCTGCTCATCTGTGCAGAGGAAGGACCATACAACACAGTTCTGTACAAGACCTGTATCCTCATGTACACACAGCCCTGCTGTGTGTTGTCCACTGGGAAGGCCTTGCTGTCACACAATTTTGCTTAAAGTTGTAACAGAAAAGAGAAGTGGACAGAGACTTTTGGAAAAAGAAAACTCCAACAAAAAAACCAGTAGCCTGTAAGACAAACAGAACAAAATAGTAAGCAGAATGACCTGAGAAAATCTCAGATTGAATTATGCATAAATCCTTTTGTCTCCTTTCTCTGTGTCTCCATGACTTTTCCACTTATTTGAGAGGTCTGGAATGACTCCTTTCTACTTCTGAAACGTTTTCAAATTATTTTGATGCTAACCTGTTTTGACACTATCCTATTTTTCTTCAGTATTTATCCATTGTCCCAGGTCATGTCTGTTTCTGGCTTATATCCCAATCCTCTTGGATAGTTTTAATACAATTTTTTTGGTGCGTTTTATCTTTCTGTCACCTCTGTCACTGGACTTATCCCATGGTCTCAAAAGTGCCAGTGGCTTCCTCACAAGTCTTTTGGTAGATATGCACACACACAGAGACCACACATAGAGGTTGCAGAAAAAAGGAAAAGTCTCTTACTCTTTTGGCCTTGTTCTTTCCTTCTCTTTTCAGAGTTATGAACTCCTTTTCCCCCCCCCCACCTTTCTCTTTTAATACAGATCTTTTTGATATTTGACAAGAAAGTTACTTTCTTGACCTTCATTCTTTATTATTGAGGCTGACTGCATAGCATACATGGCCCTCAGAAATGCAGTGTTAAATATTAAGGTGATTAAAATGATTTTGCAAAGAGAAAACCTGCATTGCACATGTCTTTAGCCCTCAGACCAAGGACCCAGTGTATGCCTGATACTCACTTCACTATAAATGCAGTGAAATAAATTAATAAATTCTGATTCTGTGAATTCTCTGACTGAAAGTTTTTGATTGTTTAAAATTTACTATGATGTGAAATCTTCATATTAAGGAGCAATTTTCACAGGTTTCAACCACCAACATGTATTTACACAATTTGCTATCAGTTTGACATTACTTCAGGAACCTCTAACTATGGGAAATTTTGTCTTGGGAAAGGAGATGGAGATGGTTGAGTCAAGTTAATAAGAGGTATAATAAAAGCAATCTGTTGCGTATCATCTTGTCCTTTCAGTGAGGTCTATGCCTTCTGTACTGACCCTGCACCTCCAACCACTCAGCATTTCAAGTGGTGATTAGAGGCTCAGACTGTGCCAGCCTGTAATCATGATCCTTCAGTATTACAACAAAAAGCTTAAGGCTAGAAGACAGAACTTGAGAAGGACAGAATAAAAGGGTCCTCCAGCTGCTAACCCAAACAAATAAACTAGTTTTAAGCTTGATATTATAGAAATTGTTATATTTCAGGCCCAGCCTATTAAAACCTCTCACTCACTGCACTCTCTTGTGCTGGAGACATTGAACACTGAGGTGCTCAGCACTTCTAATCACGTGCACCTTCCCATCCACATAGATAATATGTGCTCTCTAATTCTGGTTACCAGTGGGATGGTGTGTGCAGAGATACCTGTGCTAGCAAGAACTGTAGGAATTCAGCTATGACTGGGAGAACTGGAGAGGTGTGGGAGTCACCCACCCCCGGAGATAGGACATACACCAGTGCTCCCAAAAAAACCTCACTGTGTTCACAGGGAGATGTGCTCCAAGGAAGGAGCTCTGCTTCAAGTACAACACCCTGCAAAGGGCATCTTTTGCCCTGACAGGCAAGTGCAGCCTGTGTGCACTGCACTGCCTGATCCCTGACCTGCATTCCTGCAGGACCTTCCACTTAGCCCTGTTGAACTTCAGTAGGTTTGCACAGAGCCACCTCTCCAGGCTATCAAGGACCCTCTGGCTGGCATCCCTGCCATCCAGCACATCAAACAAACCACACAGCTTAGTGTCATTTGGTGGCAAACTTGCTGAAGGTGCCCTTGGTCCCACTCTCCATGTCACTGTCAAAGCTGTTAAAAATTGCTGGTCCTAATACTGATCTCTTGGAACACCACTGGTCATTGTTTTGTATTTGGACATCAAATCGCTTTCACAACCCTTTAAGTGTGAGCATCCATCCATTCTTCATCCACTGAGTTCTCCATCCAGCACTCCATCAGATGCATGTCTATCCAGTTTAGAGACAAGGATGATGTGTGGGACAGTGTCAAATGATTTGCACGACTCCAGGTAGATGATGTCAGCTGCTCTTCCCTCATCCACCACTGCTGTAACCCTGTCATAAAAGTTCACCAAATTTTTCAGGCAAGATTTGCCCTTAGTGAAGCCATGTTTGCTGTCATCCATCACCTCTTTATTTTCCATGTCCCTTAGCATAGCTTCCAGGAGAATCTGCTCTATGACCCTGCCAGGCCCTGAGGAAAGTTATGATTTCATACTTGACCTGAAAACAAGGAAGCGTGGTTTAATTTCTACTTATGTCCCTGAGTAATAAAATTAAGACATCAATGCTGTAAGAGATGAAAATTAAAAAAAAAAACACCAAAAACTTTTGCCTGCCAATGTGCTCACAAGTACAGAACTTCCCTTTACAGTATTTAAAATAGATCCAGAATGTAAACTTTGCCCCACCAGTTTAATGGTATGCTTGCAGAGTACCAAATGTATGTATAAATAAATACATATTACTATAAAAATTAATATCAGCCTTGTTTATTTAAAACTTGACATGTACATTGTCTATAAATTGAAAAAAAAGTTATTAAGCAAAGAAGGCCATGCTTAAAGAAGTCTGTGTTACCTTTATGATAACTGAAGTCCCAAGACAGGCTTGCTCAGAATGTCCTTTAACTGCTCATTTATGTGATGTCTGTGACAGTAAATGGAAAAGAGGAGGACCAGCGTCTTTCATCATGCCTGAGTAAAGCAATATTTTACTGACCTTGTTTTGTGCCATCTACAGTTGAAAAAGCGCTGAGATTTTTTTGTAACATTTCACAGAAATAAATTGAGAGTCTGAAAGATGTCTTACACCAAAGAGTCCTCCCAGAAATGTGAGTTTGTATCCAAAAGTTAACTGTGGAACAAGAGCACTAGTTAGATTTCTGTTCCAGAAAGACAGAAACAAGGGGCCAACAAAATTGTAGGTGACTTCAAGGAGCAGATATTCATGGTGTGCCTGTGGAAGGAGTGGCAAGCACAGAAAGAGTCAGGGAAGAGCTCTGCTGTTGAGCAGAGAGCAGCACTGCATTTAGCACTTACTGCTTTTGTTTATTCCAGACTGTTTGCCAGATGTTTGCACAGTAAGCTTCCAAAGCAAACCTTCACCTTTAGGACCAGGGATTAGTTTCCTTAGAGGAAACAGACACTGATAATCATGTGGCTTACTGGGTCAAGAATCCAGTACTTTAAAAATGTGCCAGACCGTTAGAGGTTATATTTCATGCATGGTGGCTGGATAAATTGGGGAATGTACTTGTGCTACTGTGTTACAAAAGAAGAGGAAAAAAGTTAAAATTCTGACTGTGTTGCTTCACACTGCTTTGAAAGGAGTCATCTGAATATATTTGACCACCTGAGGAAGCACATTCTCTCTTTACTTTGGTTCTTGGCGTGCCCTCCTTTGGACATAGCTGACTGTGGCTTTGGGGAGTATTTCAAAGGTCCCAGCTGACATATCCACTGTTTGGCTGAGGCTGATCAGCCTTTTCTGCCATTGTTTTTTATTTCTTTTTGTCCTAGTTCTGTCTCTAAATGTTCAAAGAACATGGACCATTACACTTGATTACTAAGAACATCTCACAGTCTCCTTTCAGAAGAAAGCAATGAAATTTTCACCTTACAAAGCAAGAACAGGAAATAAAAGGCTGTTAAAAATTAGAGAAATAAAAAAGACAGGAAAAACTGACTCAGTAACATAAGTACTGCATAAAATAGCAAGAACACTGCAATGTCATTTGAAGTTATGATTTAGACAAACATGAAGCATTTGCATTTTCAGTCTCAAACATGTAATTTATGTGATTACAGCTGCAAAATCCCCAGAAGACCTTTTTTTTTAAAGTTTTAATCTTTTTCTTGTTTGCATTTTTTCAGCAAACTACAAATAGATTTGGGGGGAATTTTAAAGACGAGAATTTGTGTTTGGCTTTGATGAATAAAATTTTAAATTTGATGCTTTTCAGGGGTGTGTTAGATAAGAATGCAAAATTTCCCAATGAAATGTATTTTCAGTCACATTTTTTTTTTTACTTGGAAGAAATCAATCCAAAATTTTTAGTCAGTTTTATCAAGAGAAGAGTTGTTTATGATTTCCTGTTCAGCAGTGGAATTTATCTGTGTAATTATTATACATTTTCGTTTTCTCTGTGTGCTCCTGATTGTGCTTTCCATTACTAGTTTCTGTGCATCTCATTCCTTCTCATAAAGTAATAGATTGGTGCCAATAAGCTTTTTTTTTTTCCCAAGTCAAATGGTTAAGTGTCTCAGCAATTAAATAAGATTTCACTGATTTTAGTGTTGTGCAGACTGTGCTGAGTGGAGGGCTGATAAATGAAATAAGTGGGGCAGACATGGAGTATATATGACTGACTGCTGGCTAAAAAACGAGAGGGACAGCGCTTGAATTCTGCCCAGCTCCCCAAACCCAACCACGTCTTGTTGCAAAGTCTATGTCTACATTATTATGTTAACTTGGATCAGGAGTGTGCTTTTGAAACAAATCTGATCAAGTCCATTCAGCGTGTTTCTGTTCATAGATTTAAGAGTAGGTTCAGTAAAACGGGTTCCTTTCAGACAAAACAGGCCAGATGTTGCACTTGTGTGCTCCTAACTTGATGTGCAGTATACTAACACACAGCCAGTCTGTGGGCATTGGTTACAGATATTCTGAAGCAGAAGTCCCAGAACAACTGTAGTGTGAATGTTGGATCCTCAGCATTTTGTCTCTTACTGTGGTTGTTTCTTGCATCTTACAACTGCAGATTCAGCCAAAGTTAATACTCAGTGTTCAACAACTCGGTGGAAATCAAAAAGAGAACACACACACACACACACACACACACACACACACACACACACACACACACACATTTATAAATATATACTTTTTATTATGAAAGTAGGCATGATTTCCCCACAGAAGTGAAATCAGATGAATGAGAGGGAGTCAAAGGAGTTCCACCTGAAAGACTGGTGCTGTAGAAATTGAGGAATATAATCCAGAAAAAGGATAATTTGAGTTCTTGCTAATTTATAGTCTGTGATTGTTAATGCTGTCCAAATTGTGCTTGTACAAAGTCACCACATTGTACAAGCACAATTTCACCTCCCTGAGAAAATTTTATTTTGTCTCACTGTTTTCTAACCTTCTACAGGTGAATTTTCTCTAGTATTGCGCTGTTAGAAACCTTGCTCCAAAGGTTAATTCTAGCTTCACAACACTTTCCAGATTTACATCTCATGTTCAAATGAATTATAATTCAAGTTCCTTGCTTTAAACAAATCCTTTCAGTAGCTGTTAATCTCCTGAAATAGATTCTTCCTGTAGAGAACAGACATAGTGTTGCAATTTCCAGGACAGGAAAACTCTGGGATACTTGTACCCAGAGCAAAGTTTGGACAGCTCCTTATGGCTTTCCATGAAAGCATACAAGGTTTGGATGATCTATCTGGTCTATCCTGCAACAACCAGAGACAGAAACCCCACCACTGGGGTTGCTGATGGTTTGAACCGTAAAAAAAGTATGTCAGCATTTTATTCTGGATAAAGCAAACGTGCTGAAAGCTTGCACTAATAAACAGGAAACTTGTTTGCCTAATGCAAACAAAATTTTTGCTCATGCAAAAGTCATGAGTATGTGCAAAGAGTCTCAGAGGTTTTTGAACAGTTTTTAATGTAAGATGAAGCAGCTAGGTAATAGACTTTGGCAATGATGAGAAGAGGAAATGAGAAGAGGGTCCATAATCTTTAGAACTATCACTCTTCAAGTGTCTTAAAAGAGAAGAAATGGGAATTGGTTATAACCTGGTCTTGTTTTAGCATAGGTACAATTTCAAGCAATATTATTAGCATACAAATTGATATTGTGCAAAGGCAGTCTTTTGTTTGAAGGTAATGGCCAAGAGACTGCAAAAAAGGAGAAGCTTATGTTCTAATGTTGCAGAGGAAGCAAATAAGCAATTTACACTGTAAAAACTTGCTGTTCCAGAAATGCGGCTGGAAAAATGATCAATTTGTAAGCAATATTTCGGTTTATTTGGGAAATTTTGGACTCTAATTGATTTGTTCATCAGTCCGATACCTTTTTCTGTTAAGGCACTTGTTCCTTTTGAAGGGTCAGATTTTGACACACTGGCAGAAATGACAGTATAAGAGGATCAGGATCTAAGTTCTAAGGATCTCAGTGCAATTAAAATTTTGTTTTTATTATCTGCAGGTCCTCGTTTCACTGATGCATAACCAGAGAAACACCCTCGCCCAACAACGGCATGTAACGTTACTCATGCAAAAGGCAGAACCTTAAGAAAACAAAGTCCCAGTTCAGCAGTTGAGAGCTCTGAGTGTCTCTTTAAGCACTGAGTTAATCTTTATTAACCCGCTAGGGGAGGATCTGTAGGAGGTTTCAGGGGCTTGAACCTTGGGCATGAGTCAATATCTTGCTGAACACAACCTGAATGAGTTGCCTAAATGAGGCAGTGCTTCTTGATCAAAGCCATTTTGGTGTGAGATAGATGTTTCCACAGTTAAGCAAAGCATGGCACTGTGCCTCTCTGCTGGAACTTTACAGCGCAAAGAGAGTAGTGCTTTGGGGTATTTATGAGAAAGAGTAGTGCAAGCTCTATTAGGCATGCAGTTAGAGGTAAAAACAAACTGTGTGAAGATTATCTGGATAATCAAATTACTAAGTAAGGATTATGTCAGATGGGGGGAGGATATTGTTATTAATAATTATATTAAATTTTGACAGAAGAAGGCAGGAAAGTGTTTTTTTTTTCCCAGAGCTATGATGTAGCTATTCAGAGAGGCAGCATGACTTTTATGGCACAGCCATTTCTCCCTCCCCATCCTGGCTGCAGGGCAGCTCTGGGAAGTCTCCTTTCTGACCGAGCACTGGGACTGCCGAGTTGTCTTAGGAACAGATGCCAGCAGGTGCATCTCTCATTGCTGTGCAAAGCTCAGGGTGTGACATGTTGTGCTCTGCTGGATATTTAATCCTGATACAAAGGACACACTTTTTTTTTTGTTTGTTTTGTTTTGTTTTGTTTGTTTGTAAGAATATTACAGACATCGGTTTTTCTCTCTTCTCACTAAACAGAGAAAAGCAACCTACAAAACATTTTAATGACATAGGTGAATCTGCACTTGTGTTACTGGCATGATGTATTGATACAGGGATATGGACTACTTTCTTCCATGTTTAGTTAGTATGGATATGCAACTTTACACATATACAAAAGATAAATCTGAAAAAACCCCGTTACTATTTCAGTTTTAATTTATGCTCAAAGACAAGAGGTATGCTTTCTCTGCAATAGTTACATTTCAGCTACTTGAAGCCAGCTGAGTGCCAGCTGTGTGCCCACAGCCTCTCAAGGGTGTGATTATTTAATGATAAAACTAATTTTCCTCAGTGCTTATGATTACCATTGCAAAAATTATTTTAACATAAACTGAAGTGGTGAATTTTTAAGCTGTCAGAAGGCAGAGTTGGTTACTCAGAATATTGAGCAGTCCTTTCAGTGGAACTGTGGAAAGTCCCATAAAATAACGTGACCTGTCAAAATCTGGGCTGAAGCCTAGAGTCCAATTTATCTTAGAGTGGCAAATAGTCTGCTCAGCTGAAAAAGAAAAATTTCTACTATGCCACTAACATCATAATTTTTAGTTGTATTTTCTTTAAAGTCAACAGCTATTCCAGGTCAAACAGGCTTTATAAGCACTACATTTGGCATCCTTTGATGCCAAGACACTGCACTGGGGGAAACTTTCTCTTCAGTCATGTTCAGAATGAGCCAGACATGTTCCTTTGGGTCACAGAATCATAGAATTCTTTGTGTTGGAAGAGACCTGTAAGCTCATGGAGTCCAACTGTGCATGAAGATGAAGGCTGAAGGATGTGATGGACCCTGAATAGGACCTTAGAAAATGGGATGAAATTTTGAGGCACACAAAAAAGCCATTGTGATGATTCTTATGAGATATAAGGCACCCTCATTTTAAGGAAAGAATTTACATAAATCACTAACTTTATATTTTCCTTCTTTTCCAAGGGGATACATCCCACCATTAAAAGGGCTACCAGGGACCATCCTGTCTCCAGTATTTGGAAAGGCAAAGAAATTAATGACTTCTCATTTCTTATTGTTCTCCTGTCAAAGTACATGTTATACACTAAAAAGAGCAAAAATTACATTTTTAACTTAGTGAGATAAATTGTTTTTAAGGTAGACCCAAAAAATGCTTTTAGGTGGAACCTTTCCAAAAATGGAAAATTATAAAAAAACTTTCATTTTTGGTTGCATCTAGTACTTGTTAATCTTGATACATTATTGTTTTTTACATTTCTCTAAATTTTTAAAACTACTCTTAATTTCACTTTCATTTTTCATTTCTCATTTGATACCTCATATAGTTGCCAAATTTAAAAAGATAAAATCTAGTTTAAAGTATAGTGTGGTTTACAAATAAAATATTTTTGTCTTATTAAAGTAAAACCTCTGATTTTGAAGCATTTCTATTTTTCATATTAAAATATGCTTTTATTTATGCCTCTCTAAATGTTTAATATTTGGATAAGATTATCAGTGGTTAGAAAAAGAACCCAAACCCTCTAACTTTTGTGTTCATTAGCAGAATCCACCACAGACCAATAGTTCCAATTGATGAAGATAGCATAAGCCTGGAAAAACCACCATTAGTCATAAGCATGGGTTTTCTCTGGAGGATTTTAACCACCCTCTGTTTGGGAAACCTTGCCAGATGGCAGCTGATAGCGGTGCAAATTTTTAAGGACAAAGTGATATCAGCATTTGCTGTCTGATAGTTACCCAAAAAATGCAGGATTAAAATTTCTATATTTTTAGGTGTACTGCACTGAAGGAAGAAACCATCTTAAAATTAAAACCAAGGGATAGAGTATGGGTTATAAAGACTATATCTGAGGGTTATTATTACCATGAGTTATTATGTAAATGATTCTCCTTGCTCACAAGTACACACATGCTTTTTTTCATCCTGATTTAAAACTTAATTGCAGTCCTTGACAGATTGCCATTGAATTTTTTCTCGTAGAATGAATTAAAATACTGAAAGTAGAAAAGGATAGAATGGGACATTATGTCCTATTATACTAATCAAATGTACTAAAACTAACCCCTCCACCCTAAAACCACATCCTGCTGCCATCCACTGCATCAAGATGGGTTATGAATGAATAAATCCACTTGGCACTTTACAAAATGAGGTCATGATAAGTGCATGAAAAAAATGAAATCAAAGCCCTTTATAGCTGGCAGGATTTTGTCTTTGTAGCAATGAGTTTAAATCAGGGCAGCAAGATCATCAAAGTGCTTACAATTCCTTACAAGAGAAAATGATAATTTTCTGTTTCCTGAAAAGTCCTTTGTAGCTGTTGTGCAAGTTCTTTAAAAATACTTCACCTTTTCCCACAGGATGTTGCAGAGCCAATAGCAGGAGTTGACTGGAAAAAGAGACCTATCATTTGTCAGGAGAGTAGGTCCAAGGAAAGCTGTAGAAGAGGATGTGCTGCGTGTCACTTCAGAGGCAGGAAATCCCTCTGTGCCCAATGGTCAAAGGACAGGACAGCAGGAGGCAAATTGGAGCAGCATCCACCCCTGACTTGGAGCACGGGTGATTAGGACCTCTGTAGGACTTGCTTCCCCTCCACAGCCCTTCTTATGGGTTCCCTTCTGCAGTTACATTTAACTCAGGCCGTAACAAAATGATGCTGCCAAAAGTCCTTTACTACTGAGAAATAACCAGAGAGTGGGAATACAACTCCCTCTCTTCAGAGGGGCTGTTTTTATGTACTGCAGAAATTTAATTACTGTGACAGTTAGTCAATGCAACAGAGCCCTTGTGTAAATGAGGAGGAGCTCTTTTTCCTTTACAAATTAACATTGAAGTATTTATCTTCATTTAGGGATGAATGAACTTGAGCAACCTCAAGCTGTTAGTGCACTGAGTTTTTCAGGAGGTGAGTTCTAATCCAGTTCTGTGTACTGTCTTGGCTTAGTAGACATATTAAACCAACAGATCTAAAGAAATTAATAATTGACTTTGGCTTTGAATTGGTTGGAAAAGATTCCCCTACACACATCTGGGTATGCCTCACATTTATATTGCTTGTGATATACACTACTCAATAACATTTGGTGTGTTTTGTGGACAGTGGCTCCCTGCAGCAATTCCCCTTCTAAATGCTTATACTTTAAACAGTTCCAGATTTCTGAAAGGTCTCCCAGGATCTCACCTCTATTTCCTTTCACTTTCCTTTACACACCAATGGAAGGACATATTTAGTACACTGGTCTTTGCATCATACAGCATTTGCTTAGGTCAGTGGTTTCTTGTGGTATCTCGTCCTGGAGTTGCTCCTCTGTGCTCAGTAGAGATTCTTGAGCTCTGTCAACTTTCAAACGATTTGAGAATGCACTTCAGATGTGATAACTAATTTTGCATAAAGAAAAGACATGATCTAATGTACCAACCTGAAAGGATCTTGTGAAGAATAATTTCAGACGTTTGCATATATTGAAGCGTTAAGAAAGATGTTCTTCAGTGATTTAATATGCATACACATTTTCAAGACTGGTTTCTAAAAATGTGACTACTCAACACATTATATCCTCTCAACTTGTAGTCTGAGTAATTCAGGTATGATTCTATTTCAGGTAGCAATGAAAGGAAGAAAAAAGTTAATAGAGGTAAAGAGAACAGAGGTAACACTCTCCTCATAGTGATGCATTTTTGACTGTGGCAAGAAGAGAAGTGCTGGCCTGGTTTTTAAATATTAAAATTTAAGTTTATGTTTAGAATTTGCCAAGAGAATTTTAATTATGGTAAAGATCAATTTTTTTCCTCACTAATGATTTGAGAAATTGGCATTTTTTTTGCCACTGATTGCCATCTAAGTTGATGAAATGGGCTTCACTTGCTTTACCACAGACCATTTTTGCTAATTTAGACCTTCAAGAAGTGTTCCCACCTCCCTCCACCAAAGGGAGGCAAGTTCCTCCTGGATCCCAGGTTGTAACTCCCAACATTCATGGATGCCTCAGATACCTGATGGGATCCAGAATGGCACTGGGTGTTTGTGCTGAGGCAGCTGAAACCTATTTTAGCTGCCTTTAAAATTCTAATTTGAAGTTACTTTTACATACTTGCAAAAGCTATTGAGTTTTCCTGGGTGGTTCACTATGGACATTCAGTTTATATTGCTTTTTATCTGTAACTGTTACTTGTGACTTGTAACTGACCTCCTATTTTAATATTTTCCCTGCTTAATAATTTGACATTAAATATGATTAAATTCACTGTAACCCAGAAGTGACATGCAATTTTGGAGTGTTGGTTAAAGTAAGAATTATCCAGGACTCAAAAACTACACAAGATATCTTTGGTTGTTTGTTACAAATTCCTGGTTTGTCACAAATTCCTGGTTTGTCAGCTATGAAAGTTGCTCTATTGATTAGTTCCTAGTAACCTATCTTAAAAAGACATAATTTTTAAAAATCATAAGCATTAAACATGATTTAGACTAATAGCCAGGTTCCATTGTGCTGGCTGTTTGGGAATCATGACACTACTTCATGAACTACAATTATTCAGCTCTGTGCTGACTGCAGATTTAGTAACAAATATAAAATTAAAAGTTTGCAGTTGACATGGTTTTTAGCTAGCTTAAGCTAAATACTGACTTTTTGCAAGTTTTTGCATTAATGAAATTAAAGTGCCTCATCTGTATGGGAAACAAACTTGGGAAGAATTGAGAACATAGTAAAATGAAAATTCTCTTTTGAGAATTTTGTGCTCAGACAGTATGGAGATGAGTAGCAACATAAAATCTTAAAACAAATTTGAACAAATATTCAAATATTCCCCCAGCACACATTTACAATATTTGCGGCTAGTCATCCATTTCCTACTGAATGCTGTGTCCTGGAAACCAAGCAAAAGACAACAGCAGAGAGGCTAATTAATCATAAATGACTCTCATACTGGAGGATTTTTATTAGCCCTAAAAGACCACAGTAACAGCTCACCCTATGTATAGAATAAGAATATGAAATGTTTATGGATTTGCTGGGCTTTTTTTTACTGATTCATTGTTTTATGCTATAGAGAAGACAGAGTGTGAACTTCTCAGAGGCCCCTTACATATATTGACCAAAACTATAAGCTTCAGAAGAGATTTTGTTTTGGTAGACAGCACCATTTTCATTTTGTTTCTTGTAAAGTGCATACCATGCATATACCCTGCATTTCATTAAAATACTAGTGAAACGCAAAAGTAATTACTGATGGCCATAAGGGAATTATTTTTTATATTTCCACATAATGGTCTTAGATAGTAGTCTGCCAGACTACCACATGCAGATTGAACTGCACAAAAACATAGTCTTGGTACTTAGTGTACTACTAATGTTTAATTATGAAATGATTTGTTTTTTTGAAGAGGTTATAAATGCAAATGTGTAGATCTATTCTGTACTGACTTCCAGTCAAGTTTTTCTGTCCTTGAAGAATTGGGGTATATGAGTAACTGAAGTATCTGAACATTTGAAATCTTTATTATGGTATTTAGGTTATCTAGGAGAGCAAAATAGACAGGCAAGATCATCTCTCTCCTGTGAGAGCAATTTATATGACAATAAGCAGGATGCAGAAGGAAACCAACTTGAATTTTCTGCTTGTTTGAGAATTGCTTCAAGCAATAACTAAGTTCAGGAATATTTAGTAAGTAAATGTTACACTACCTGAACCAGAATAGTTTAATGCTGGTGCATATTTTGATTATTAGGAAGGATCAGTTTGCACTGGTTTAGGCAGTGCTGTGTTCTTTCCAAGGCACATTTACTTCTATTTCACCTCTATTGGGTGTAAAAGTAAGAGTTAAACAATTAGGCTTATGGAATAAGCCTATGAAGGATGAAAACCAGGCGATGAGTCAGGAAAATTGAGCAAAAAAGGTGGCTAAGGAGTTAGTTTCATGTTTTAAATGCTTTTTATTTTCTCATTGCTTTGTTGATTTGTTTGTTGATTGAAACATTTTTTTTTATTTTAAATTTTCCAAACAATCTAAGAAGGAAAGTCTATGGCACAGTATTCATAGAAGGGTATTTCTGGGTAGGTTAAGTTAATTTACATGGAAAAATGCTTCCATTTATAGTTCAAATTAGAAAGAATGTAGCTGAAAAAAATTACTCTGTTTAAAAACTAATTATAAATGAGCTTCAGTGGAAAATTTATATCTACATTTGAGAAGGATCACTGGCTTTTGCCTTGGAGTGCTGAATGATGATTAGAATAAAAGATATTCCTGAAGTGGGGCCAAATACTCTATAAAGGCTGTACTGCACAAGCCCCAGGTTTCCATATGTGGAACCCTTAAGCATCAACTCATATTTTCCAGTTAGGACTGACTAATGTTCCTCTAAGAGTGACAAAAATACAGCCAAAATACATTCCTCCTGGAACCAAATGAGCAGAAGCCACCATTAAAGTTATGTGTGAGTGTATGAACATTGTAGTCCTTTGCTATGATTGAATATACATCATGCTATTTTTTTATTTAAGACTCCCCACCCCCAAACTATTTAGGATTCATTATAGTGTAGTGTGAGGTTTAGCCTATGCAAAATGGTTGCCTGGTGAATAACAAGGAGTTATGAAGAAATAACTGGAAAAATAAACTTAGTAAACTATATCCATAGCTTATTATGCATAGCTTGGATCATAAAAAGATTTAACAAAGGCTGGAGCAGAGCTGGCCCAGCTCCTGCACTGTGTGAGTCCCAGCTAAAGTCTGTCACACAATATCTGGGCTAAGTGTCCAAATAAATGAGTATGGAAGTTGTATTAGCTCTCTCACGCCTTATCTGAGCTTCTGGAAGCAGAACAAAAGCATTTTATAGCATTTTACATTATGTAAGATGATTTAAACAATGTTTTACATAATTGACCCTGGACACACTTCTGTCTTTTGTTTCCTGGATGACCTTGATGATGATCCCTAAATGCTCTTTGCTTTTCAGTGCCGCGAGGAAAATGGTAGTGTGTGACAGACTAGGTATGCGAGTGATCCCTCTGGAGGCTATTGTGTTTTACCATCACTGGAATCATAAAACCCATTCCTGACCATCACCTTTTAAAGGTGGAATAACTGATTGTTTAATTTTAACAAAATGCTTTTTACAAGGCTCAAAAGGCCATGGAAAGTAAATGCAAGCGCAGAATGAAGCAAGTAGATTGAAGACTTCCTCTGGCTTGGGCAGGAATTAGGGCTGGGGATCTTTTTAGAAATGACTCCCCTCCCCTCCCCTCCCCTCCCCTCCCCTCCCCTCCCCTCCCCTCCCCTCCCCTCCCCTCCCCTCCCCTCCCCTCCCCTCCCCTCCCCTCCCCTCCCCTCCCCTCCCCTCTCCTCCCCTTTTATTCCATGCTTAGGTTTTCTCTGTGCCCTCCTGTTTCACCTCTTTTCTAGTTCCTGTAAACATCTGACCCATCATTTGTTCTTAGGTCTGAGCCACCACCCTTTTCCCATGATGAATCTCTCTCTATAGTACTTGAAAACATATTTAGTTGCAACAAAATTCTTGTTTCTTTGCTTCTAGGGTTTGCAGAATTTCTTGGATTAGAATCCTCAGCAGAACTAATTAATGCAGTTTATAATTGTGTATTTATACATGTAAGTGATCTAAAAAATGTTAAATAAGTGGTTAACACTGTGCACTACAATGGGATTGCTCAAAGTTCATGAAGTTAACCCTATGCAGAATGATGGGAACATCTGAGGACACTGGTTTAAACCAGCGCACATTCATTTGGAAGGTAGCAAAACTCTCTTGAGAGGGATACTATGTTAACCTTGGATTTTCTTTAATTTTTTTTCACGTGGTGGTTCTTGACCCTCTGAACAGTAAAGACTGACACATCTTCATGAGAGTAGGATGTTCCTTCTTGTCTTAGGAATACTGTCTGTAAATGTGCCAAGATTGATAAATCAGGCATTAGTATTGGTAATAAAACAGTTAAGGAATAAACTAGAGGGAAGAAAAGGAGCAATAGATTGCAATACAGATGAGCTCTAACAGGTTGAGTAAAATAAAATGTGTCTAAGCTCTATGCCTTTTCTAGTCTTGATGGTTTTTAATGTCTTGGTTTCAGCTCTGAAGTCAATTGTCCTAGAAGAGGGAGCAGACTGGTGACAGTGGAAGTTTGCTGCTGCACATCCACCCAGGATAGCTCATTGTCTGTTGACAGCTTGTTTCACATGTGGTTTATAAAGGAACCCTCAAAGGCCTGATGATTGGAAATCCAGTTGAAAATTAATGTTTCATCCAAAACCCTAAACCAGATGGTACTTGGCCAGTACTGCTGTTTGGAGCATTTCAATGTGTAAATAGCTGGCCAGTTTCTTTTGCTGACGGTCCTTTTCTGATTCAATAAGCTATAATCCGCTTTCTAATGTTTGGACAAATCATTCACCAAAGTCATGGTGGGAGGCTGTGATTAAATGTGCTATACAACTCCTAGAATTCCTAAAATACCTGGCTGAAGCTAGAGTCTGATACACACCAGAAGCTGTGGGAAACAAAAATGTATTTTTTAGTCTCATTGACAGGAACTAAATTACAGCTCAGAAGCCAAACACCTTTGCTGGAAATAGTCTGATACCTGCTGATGCCAGTAATTGCAGCTACTCTGCTAGAATAAGCCAAAATGATCATTGTAACTGGCAATCTGCTCTGAGATAGCAGCTATTGCAGGCAAAGGGCTTGGTTCCATGGTAGCATGTGCTGATATCACAAGATGACATGCACAATTTCTCTGGAGGCTTTCAAGCAGATATCAGACACCTGGCATGCCTTCCTCATGCTACATCTGCAGGAAGCCATTTCCTTGCTTTCTTTCTGTGATGGACTATTTCTTTATGGGTTTGGGCCATACTCTACATTACTTGGCTGTACAGTAGTTTGGATACAGGCATTTTGCTCTAAAACATGGTTCCTTGCCAAATCTTTCACTTTAATTGTACACAATTTATTTTAGTACAGAAAAAACAGAGGGTTGAGCTGTCTTGAGCTGGCAGTGTTGATAAAAATCTGGAAGGGTCTTTTACCTCATTAAAAAGGTCTTTGGAGACATGTTATTCTTATCTTCAGTTTAACAGTTCAGACTTTGGATGGTATGTGCACTTAAAAATAAAAACCATTGGAATAATACAGAAGGTGATGGGATTTTTGGAGACAATGAAAGCATTCTAGCTCTGTAATAATTTCAGTGTGCTCAAGGAACAAAGGCTAATATAGATAATACCTGGATTTTTCCAGCAGCTCTCTCATGCTGCAGCATGCCAGGAGGAACAGAAAAGCCCACGCACAATGCACCAGGTGTGCACAATTGTGTGTACAGAGAATAAATCTTCAAGACAGGCTGCAGCAATGTATTTTTCTTCCTCCCTTACAATGTGTTTGAGGAGACTGCCTTCTAGGCAGAACTCTGAGAAGGATGAATATATATTATCCTCAGCCTGAAATGCTTGTGTGGCTGTGTTCATCCTCTGTGAGCTCCTCAGCTGGGCCCAAGCTCAGTCCTGGAGGCGATGCTGCTGCCTGCTCTGCAAGACACTCTGCTGGCTGCTTTCTCCAGAGGACATCCCTTTCCCATGCTACTCATGGAATTTCTATACAATGTAATTTGCTACTACACACAGCTGCTTAACTGCAAATAATCTAGTATTAAATAAAGTTCAGATAGTTTTAATGTTGTTTGTGTGTGAGGGCAAAGGGGATTTTACAAGCACTGCTGGTATGAAGGTTCACTTGTCATTGAGATACCACAGCTATATCACTTACAACCATTAGGAACTGCAACCATGCTCTGGTGGCAGTCAATAAGATCAGAATAAGATCAAATAAATACCTTAATAAATAAATGCCTTATTCTCTGATTTATTGCTTACTAGTGTGATATTTTTAAAATTTATTCTAGAGATTATGGTCTGTCTAGACATTACTTTGTGTTAGATTTTTTGTAAAACAGTGCACAGTGAGGAATTTATTCTGGTAGAAATTTATTAAAGATTGATAGAATGCAAATAGCACCTTTGTACTGACTGCCTTTCATTACTCAAGACAGAAATGCTGCATTGTGTTGGTGTGTTTGAAAAGAAAAAAGAGATTTTTAAAAATCCTGTTTTTCAAATGCACAATATGGAATTTGAGCAGTGGTCCATATGGCATTAACTACTCTGAAATATATACTGTTATTCACTATTTGTCCTCTCTAATGTTAAAAGCTGAATGTATAAAGCAGTCAAGATGAATCCCACTTATTGCTCACTTTCACATGTGCAAATCCATAGAGCTCAAGACCTGCTATGAGCAGCTAACCCTCAGTAAAGACTGTATGTTCTTACCTGCCTGCAAAACTTCTGTAAAACTTCATGCTGAATCTTGTGATTCCACAAAGATATTTTTCAATAATGACTGGGAGACGAAATGCTTGAAAAGAATCTGCTCTTGCTGACACAGGGCAGAGATGCATGCATTAAAATGGTAAAAAATCCTAGTCTTAAATCTTCAAGTTGAGTAAAGTTATGAAAAATTTACCCAGCAGTGGGAATCCTGGATGTTTATAAAATACAGTGGTGACTTTTTAAAGACTGTTGTGAAATGTTACCTTCATGTAGAAAGAAGATATTTTGTGCCCTGATTCTATTCACCTCTCTGCCCTTGTTTGTGGTTCAGTTCATGGGGAACCAACAACCTATAATACATCTGCAGGACACATTTTTTCTTCATGCAGTCCCTACAGAGCCACACCTTTTCCATTGTTTTATCGGGTAACATTTGGTTGCGAGTTCATTTTGACAGATGCACTTCAAAATTCTGTTCAAATTTCAGCAACACAAAACCTCCTCATTCAAGTTGCAGCTCATTATTAGTGGCTGTCTGTTATGTCAGGGCTTGATAGACAAACAAACACTACTCTGAGCACTGGATTAATCAGTGTATAATCTTATGCAGATTTAGTCTGGGTAGTTATGGCTATAGTGCTGTCTATGAGTCAAAACACATCAAAGTAATCATACAAGAAAGTGGCCTCATCCTTCAAAAGCACTTTTATATGTGATAAGGATAATTTACATCAGAGGATTATATTCCCTTTTTGGGAAAGGTTTGTAGACAGAGCTGGAGGCAGTGGAGGGACTGTGCCAGAGGATGCTTAGATGAGCTGGCCTGAGTGTCAGTTCTTGTTTGTCCCCTGGTAAAAGCCTGCACTTTTTGGATTACAACCTTATCCCAGTGTCTGGGCAGAGGGGTGGATAAGCTGTGTGTATGGTGGCTTGCTTCTAAACTTATTCCACTTACACTGTTGTATAACCGTGTTAAGCCATGCTGACATCAAACACTTTTGATGGAATGAAATTTGTAAAGATGGTAGATTTAATTCTGGACATAGAAATGAGATTTTTATGCATAGAGGGCATATGAAATGCCTAAAAATATATTTCAATGACTAAAAATCTCTGAGAATATGGTTCAGAAAACTCACATGAGCCAGCCAGAGGAAAAGTGAATTTTGTATTAATTTTCATAGAAAACATGATAAGATGGAAATGGAAATATACATTGGCCAGCCAGCTTCCAGAGGCATTGCATTTTCTTGCCCTTTAGGGAATGTGTGGGTGAGAAGTATTTTCATGGATCTTACAGCACAGCACTTGGCAATTGTAATAACAATGAAGTAGTTAAAGGTACACCAGCATTTAATGGACTGACTGTTTCAACCAGCTCTGCTTTTGTATTTGAAGAATTCAGTGGTATCAGGGCAATCCTGTCTGCCTTAAGCCCAGAGAATTTTTTTCTTGGGTCCTCTGTGCTAGAAGACTTAAACTAGCACAGAGTGATAGTGCTTTGCCCTCTTGAGCTTCTTAAGGTTTCACGGTTGCAGAGGCAAAGTGACTTACAGCTCTCCTACAGCCTTTAAATATTTGTATGCATATAAAATTTGAAGTGCTGAAGTGCTAAATTGGCTGAGCCCTAAGCCAGTTTACAGGCATAATAGTTTAAGCAGTTGAACACAAGTCAGAGGTTCCTGTTGAGGACAAAGTGTCTGTAAAACTTCTGCAGCTGGTAGATTTCCTGTGCTTTGCTTCCCATCTTGCTAGCCATAACCTGTAGCCTGAGATAAATGCAAAGACACTGTGGCTTCACCAGGAGAGATATAAAAATCTGCTGGTTTGAAGGCTATTGTACATGTAGTTTGTTTTAGAAATCATTTATTTAGATATCTGCTATCTATGTATCAATGTGGGTATCTAAGTAACTTTGTGAGTCAAGGGACAGGAGACATTTTGCTCTTGAAAGGAATGGCAATATTGAGCTTGCTGTGACTTGAAAAAGATGTGTTTTAAACTACTGGAGCTTTAGAATATTTTTTTTTCTCTCAGTTAGCTCAATATTTATTCACTCAGGAATTTACATAGGGCAGCTTTGTAGCCAGAAGTGCAGAAAGAGGGAGATAGGCTTCCTGAGTAGCAGAATGAATACTGAACAAGAAATTTGAAAGCAAAGGGTAATATTTCTAAGCTTATTACCATCACCTTCATGACCAATAAGAGTAAATGTGCAGCTAAAGCCCAGCTAACAACTCTTTCCTTTCATATACAAAGAGGACTCACTCCACCTGTTGGCACTGGCAATGCAGCAGCTGCAGATTAGTCCAAGTGAGGGGCTTTGTTTCTTCCTGTGTTTTGTTTTGCTTGTTTTTTTAGTTTACACCAAGTGAAGTTAAGAAATGAAGTGCTAGGTTTGTACAGGTACTTCTCTGAGAGTGTTCATAAAAAATGCTCCATGTGAAAAGCCACCAAGAGATCCAGGAAAAAACTAAAATATCAAGAAGAGTGACAAGCTTTTATTTTTTTTATTTTTATTTTTCCCAAGCATGGAATGGTGAGTCTACAGCTGCTTTTTAAGGCATATTCTGCTGAATAACGAAACAAGATGGAGCTTATTCAGCTTTCTGACATAAAGCTGCATTGTATGGTTGATTCTATTCTTTGCCCCTATTCTTTCAGTTTTCACATTCAAAATTATACACGAACTAATTTTTAGCACTGAAATATACACTATGGAATTCCCTTTAGCCTCACAGGCATTTGTTCCTTGAGATCACAAAGTCAACCAGGCTGCCACCAATCCTTTAATGAGCTCATCCATTGCCACTGGATAATTCAGCATGCAAGAAGAATTTAATAAAAGTTCATCAAGAAAGTTTAGAATCCAGGTTTAATTCTGTGTTTTTGGAATAGTTGACTAATATTTCTAAAAAGTCAAGCCCAGAAACTATCTCCAGTGTCCTTCAGGGATATAATATATAAACAGAAATTGTGCACTTCTAAAAGTGTTATAAATCAACATTTCCATTCGCTGCTAAATATTCAGTTCCTTAAGACAAGTGAATTTTGGAGGACAATCAGGAAGCCTGTGATACTGCTGTGGAGCTCCAGGTGTACCACTACCCGATTTTGAGACCATGTGCAAGTCATACATGGTCCCACTCACCCATTTTCCAGCACCTTGGTCACAGAATTTTAGGGAAATATTAATTAGTAATCATAGCAATACTTTCGCACTACTTCATTTCAAACACAGGTGCTATTCTCAGCTTGTCAAAATACCAGTAAAATAAATGAAGCAGAGTGAGGGAAAGTTTTAACACAGCTCAACTTTTTAAGTGTGGTTAGCACATTCTTCAGATAAAAATGTTGCAAATAAGCAAATGGCCTTTCAGTTAAGAAATACACTTACTCTTTTAATTGTGCTAATTTGTTTCTAGCTAATATTGAGAGAAGACATGGCTGATGTCCTTATTATGACTTTATGGTTAATAAATGATGAATCCATCTCAATTTATTAACAGAATAATGGAGATTGTTGGATAAAGGGAGAGACAAATGCCAGCACCTCAGAAAAAAAATATTCATAAGAATTATGATTCTGCAAGACTCTACTTTTACTGTATGACTCTTTTGCCCCTACTGAAAATTTTAAGAATTGTTTCAATTTTTAATACAATAGTTACAGAAGATGATATCTTAATTATTTTCATTCCTTATTTAGTTAGGTAAAATTAGGTCTAAGATTAATATATTTCAATATTATTGTATATTATTTGATTTCTGTGAAGCATGGACAGTTCTTAAATGTCTAGGAACATAACACCTTCTGAACCAGTAACCTGAATTTATTACTCCTGAGTGTGAGTGAAAAATAAAGCAGAAGCTTAAATATTCAAGACTTTTAGACTATATTCTGTATCACATCTTTAAAGCTATAAATTATGCTAGATAAATTTTTCCTTGCACTGAAATGTGATTTTTTGAAATAGAAAATTATAAATATAACCAAAGGAAAGGCTGTAACTCCTTAGTATATGGCCAAAAGGAAATCAAATGAGTAGGTGTTTTAACAAAGAATAGGATGAATTTCTCTTAATTAAAAATAGCAGACACACCAGATCTTTACAAATCAGATGGTCTTAAACTCCACATCTGCTTGCCACACAAATACCAACAGAGCTGCAAGTGGGGCAAGCACCTGACCTCTGTAATTTCTATAAAGTGACAAACAGAGTTAGGGACTTCAAAATCCCTGATAAGATGGTGTTTCCAAAAGTGATATCAAAGTAATCTTCCACTCTGCCCTTAATGTAGTCAATAGCATACTGAAACTCTGCTGTAATCCAAGTAACTAATTGTTCATCCTCTTCTATACCAGACTGTTTTGACAGTAAATTCCTATAAAGGAGACAAAATCTAACCTCCACTGGCAGAAAGAAATCTAACATGAATTAAAATCTGTTAATAACCCTGTGACAATTTCAGGATAAAGCTGAGTTATGATTATTTCTACTTGCCAGATGGGATTCACCAGTATCTCTTGTCTTTGTATAGAAGATATTAGCAATATATGATGGAGCAAAGCAGGGCTTGCTGCTGTCTTGATGGGATGAATTTATTTTTCTAGCTTATTTAGACTACAGTCTCAAACACACTGGTCACCCTCAGAGACATGGTCCTTGTTAAAAAAAGCATAAGGATGAATCTATATATAAAATGTTATGTTTTTCTTTTCTGTCTGGCAAAATAGTCATAATTAATAACGGTTGTTAATTGACATACTCTTAATGGTAGTGTTTCCCAATGTTTTCCACATTGGCAAAATGACATGGAAACAAGTTAACACTTGTCTCTCAACAAATTATAAACCCCAACCCTTTTACTTACTGGGAAGATAAAACTTAATTATCAGGATATTTTATACATAATTCTATGTTCCAATCTCATTTAGAGAGGGTACCAATTGTTATGACCTTAGAATTAATCTAAATAATGAAAAAAGCAGCTGTGGTTTAAATGAAATTGTTTCGAGAAAAAACAAAAATGAGGTATTGTGTTTTATCAAATTCAGAAACTATTTTGAATATTCTGATTTCCAGACAGATATCAAAAACTGGTGTGCAAAGAAGAAATAAGAATGGGTCAGAATGAGATAGATTTTGGATAAACAAAATGAATGTGGACTTTGGGCCAAAGAAGTTGAAATAAAAGGTAGAGAGAGTAGACACACAATTGGAGGCAGCAATTAATACTAAAATTCTATCAAAAAAGAAAGGGTAAATTAAAATTATCAGAGTCAGAATTTACAGACCTGCTCCAGAACATCATTGTTGTGAACTACGGCATTAAACAAAACATCACCTATGGGTGTATATCCTTTTCCTCTCTCTACACACTGTAGATCCCTCATCCTTACCCTCAAATGTGAATGCTTTTGCCTTCTTGAAATTCATTCAGTTCCCCTGTGCTGTCCTTTGCCTCTGCAGCCTCCTCTGCTCTCGAGTCCCCATTTGGGAAAGGCCCCGAGGATGCTGGTGCTTCCAGGTTGGAACTGTGCTGCTTTGCTGTGTATGTTTGCTGGCTAGTGTGTATTTGCTAAACTGCCACCAGGGCAAAGAAAACAGATAATTGTTGAATTTGAGTGGCAAAATTTGTGTTAGATGAGGCGCCAATTTGTGCTGCTCTCTCTATTCAACTGTCTGTGCTCATGACAGTATTTCCTTTGAGACTGTGCTTCTCTGGCAGATTTGTTGGAATTGGCTAATGACTTCAGCAGATAAAGGGGAAAGATACTGAGAGGCTTACAGAGAAAAGGGCAGGCATATGGTATTTTCACTTGCTTGAGTAGCTTAGGGGAAAGAATAAAACTATTTTAAAGAAATTTTGAAATTCAGCATATGATTTACTGATTTTTCATATCTTGAGGATAGTGATAGTGCAAAGCCTCGATTATTCAGGAAACAGAGCCAGAAATAAGTTTTTCCTGTTTTCCTGTTTTCATCTGTGCCATTAGAAAAGACGGTTTGGTGTGTGAGTCCCCAGCTGAGCACACAAAAGCCTGCACACCAGCCTGTCTTAGAGCAGACCAAGGTACACGACAGTATGTAAGAGCTACACTGCACCAGACAGGCTGGAGACACTGGAGAAAGAAAAGAGAGGGAGACGAGGAAGCATTTACACAAAGCAAAGTCCAGATTACTGTAATACATGGTAACACTCCCATTTTACCAAATAGTTTCATAATAAAACCACCAAGTACAGTACAGCAGTGGTCACGGTCCCCAGGTCCTGATTTCATCTGGCATACAGTTCATTTTCTTAGTAGCTAGTGCAGTGCTGTGTTTTGAATTCAGCATAAGAATAATGTTGATAACACAGTGAAATTTTAGCTGTTGCTGAGTGGTGTTTACACTTAATTAGGGGCTTTTCAGTGTGTCATGCTCTGCCCCATAGCAGCTGCACAGGAAGCCAGGAGGGAACATGGCCAGGACAGGTGACCCAAACTATCCCAAAGGATGCTCCATACCATAGCAGGTCATTCCCAGTATTTCAGCAGGGGGGAATTGGCTGGGAGGGGCCAGTTACTGCCTGGGGATGAGCTGAGCATACGTGTGTGTGTGTGTGTGTGTGTGTGTGTGTGTGTGTGGAGGAAAATTGTATTGCGCTTCACTTGTTTCTCTTGGGTTTTATTCCTCTCTCTATCTCCTTTTGATTTCAATTATTATTTCTATGGTTATTATACTTATATTTTAATTTATTTCAGTTATTAAGCTGTTCTTATCTCAAGCCACAAGTTTAATATGTTTTTATTTTCAGTTCTCCTCCCCATCCTGTTGTGGCAAGGGGAAGGAGCAAGCCAGTGGCTGTGTGGTACTTAGTTGCCTGCTGGGTTTAAACCACAATAATTTTCTTGTTGCTTTCAATTCCATAAAGTCTGTAATATATGCCCAGGAAAATTTGTCTCCAATCCATCACACCCTTTGTTAGCTTCCTACCAGACCACTGTTGGCTTAAGGGGGAATACCACCAAGACACAGGAGGACACCTAAACTCATGAGGTACTTCATGTAACCTTACTTTTTCTCAGAGCACTGTGAAAGGCCTTAATGCTTTTTCCAGTCTCTCACAACAGACTGAAGCATTCCTTATTCAGAGCCCTTTCCCCAAGTGAGCTAGAGAAAAAGCATAATGGCCCTGAACATTTACCACAGGATAGAGTATCTTCTCACCTTAAGAGTAAGCGGATTGGTGAAAACATTTTTTTGGTGTGTGTGTGTGTGCCCATGTGAGGGCTGACATTTGCCACTCATTCTGCTCCAGTATATACTGTTTGGATTCTCTGGTACGAATATCATCCTCCATGAACATAAATGCTGTCATTATTCTTTTCTGGTTTAATCCAAGCTGTTGCACACTTTCCAGAGGCAGCATTTGAAAGTCACATAGTTTGACTTTTGAAGGCTGATCATAAATTTACTTAAGCTGTCTAGACAGCAGTTGTCTGTTCATACTCCAGCTTCCCAAACTAGGTATCCAAATGGTGCTTTCTTTTTTGCCTCTGACCAGCAAGGGAGAATGATAGAGACTAGATCAATAACTTAAAAGACTGGAAGAGGCCATGACTGCTTCCAAAAATGAAAATAACAAGGCATCTCACAAGACTGGTGGAATATTGCTTCCCAGGTCTTAAATCCATTGTATTACACGTGCTGTAATGATATTTCCAGCCCATTTTAGCAGCTCTCCTCTCCTCTCCCTGGTACTCTGTTTCTCTCTGGTAACTGAGAATTCAACATATCAATTTTCCTGTTATAACAGAAGAGATCTAAGTTATTCGTTGGATCTTTCTCCATAATTTTCCCCATGAAAGGGTCTCTCCCTAAAAAAACAAATTATCACCCATTTTAGGCTATAAAAAATTAAAATATTCCAGTCAGAAAACAAAACAAAATATTCCGGTCAGAAAACAAACTTTTTGTGAAGCATTAAATAATCAAAATACCATTGTAAAACAGAGTGCACAGAAATCATTCTACAAGCCATAACTTTCTGCTGTTTATATGCTTTTTTAATGACTTCTAAATCCTTTGAACTTTCATTTCCAGCCATCTGATGTGTGATTAGACACTTGTCTCCAGGTCTCTGTAAATACTTCTATTTTTGTTGTATACATTTTTATGTTCTTTTATGGAGTTTTTTTGGAATGGGACTCTGGGTGAATTTTCTTGTACTGCAGAAATAACACATAAGAGTCCTGCAGTATTGAATATCTCTTGTTCAGGGTCACTCAGGTTGTCATCCAGGATGTGGAAACCTATAGACTAAGTGACCTAATAAATATAGCCCTGATTTTATACGCTTTCTCTACCAGCCATGTGTCATCTCAGGTAGCATGCTGGAGGTAGAGTGTGAGGACTTACTCTTATAAACAGAATCCTGGATCCTAGTTACTTATAGATCTTTCCCCCCCTATCTATTCTTCTCAAATAAATATTGTACTAGAGCTTAAAATTTTACCTCGGATAAGGGATTTTTAGATAAAGAATACAGGAAAAATATGATTAAAATATCATTTAGTGAGGCTTAAACATCCATAATACTTCATAACAACTGCATTATTTTAATTCATTGGAGTGTACAATGTTGAAAAATAGATAAAAATATATAAACAGAAAAACAACAGTGAACAAGACAGAAAAAAATACTAGTCCTAGATTTTCTCTACAAAAGTAAATACACTTCCAGAGTTTGAAATATGGTGCAAAATAAAAAGGATCATGTAATCTGTGGGATAGGGCTGTGCAGAGGTGGGCGAATTTATGGCAGTTTGTTTTATGGTGATAGGGCAGAGCAGTAAAAAAGGGATGCCTGTGGAGCCCAGCCAGGCTGTATCATGCACATCTCAGGCTGCAGTGCTATGGATGTGCTATGAAAGTGCTATGGATGTGCTCTGGATGTGTTCTGGATGTGTTTTGGATGTGCTATGGATGTGTTCTGGATGTGCTATGGATGTGCTCTGGATGTGTTATGGATGTATTCTGGATGTGCTATGGATGTGCTATGAAAGTGCTATGGATGTGTTATGGATGTGCTATAGATGTGTTCTGGATGTGCTCTGGATGTGCTATGGATGCGTTGTGGATGTGTTCTGGATGCGCTGTGGATGTGCTCTGGATGTGTTCTGGATGTGTTCTGGATGTGCTATGGATGTGTTCTGGATGTGCTATGGATGTGTTATGGATGTGCTCTGGATGTGCTATGGATGTGTTGTGGATGTGTTCTGGATGTGCTGTGGATGTGTTCTGGATGTGCTCTGGATGTGCTATGGATGTGTTGTGGATGTGTTCTGGATGTGCTGTGGATGTGTTCTGGATGTGCTATGGATGTGTTATGGATGTGTTCTGGATGTGCTATGGATGTGTTCTGGATGTGCTATGGATGTGTTATGGATGTATTCTGGATGTGCTATGGATGTGCTATGAAAGTGCTATGGATGTGTTCTGGATGTGCTATAGATGTGTTCTGGATGTGCTCTGGATGTGCTATGGATGCGTTGTGGATGTGTTCTGGATGCGCTGTGGATGTGCTATGGATGTGCTGTGGATGTTTTATGGATGTGCTATGGATGTGTTCTGGATGTGCTATGGATGTGTTATGGATGTGCTCTGGATGTGCTATGGATGTGTTGTGGATGTGTTCTGGATGTGCTGTGGATGTGTTCTGGATGTGCTATGGATGTGTTATGGATGTGTTCTGGATGTGCTATGGATGTGTTATGGATGTGTTCTGGATGTGCTGTGGATGTGTTATGGATGTGCTGTGGATGTGCTACAGATGTGTTCTGGATGTGTTATGGATGTGTTCTGGATGTGCTATGGATGTGTTATGGATGTGCTGTGGATGTGTTATGGATGTGTTCTGGATGTGCTATAGATGTGTTCTGGATGTGCTATGGATGTGTTCTGGATGTGCTATGGATGTGTTATGGATGTGTTCTGGATGTGCTCTGTATGCCCAGGTTGGCTCTTGGTTACTGCTGTGTGCTCTCAGCACAGTGCAGGGCTGCTACCGTGGGCCCCATTGTCTGCCCTGACAGATCAGTGCACCTTTCCACCGTGTTGAGAAGCAGAAATTTTACCTTACCACAGTGGCATCTACACAGCTTCTGCTTTGAGAGAAATGTCTATGTTTTTCTGTATTGTGGAGAACACATTGGAAAATCCGTGTTTATCCAGGAATGGGCTTGCTACTGGCTTTATTGCCTGGAAGTCTGGCTCTTATCTTGCTCAAGTCTCATCACAGGGCCAACATATTCTGCGTCGCATCTGGTGGGATGTGAGATCACTCAGACTTGGACATTTTGGCACTCTGGTAAGATCCTTTGGCTCTAAAACCTGGTAGAGGCTGGGATAAGATGGAGCCATCTCAGGTTCAAAAATTATTTTTCTTGGAAGGAAACCTGTAGCACAGTTAACAAATAAAATACAGATACTGCAGCAGGAACGTGCCTCTGGGTCCAAGTGTGACGTTGGACATGCCAAGCACACTCTGAAATACAATGCTACGCCATCTCCTATCCTCGCCTCAAGATGTTAATGCTGCAGAGAGAAGGCAGCCCAAGATTCCTGTTTGCTGGCTGGATTCACACAAAAGATAGGGCAGTGTCCAGCAGAGGTGGATCAAGAATTTGCTTGCTCTGCTAAAAACAATGACTACTTTATCCTGGTGAAATTGGACATCACATTTTGAAGCTGAATTGCAACAACTTTCAAGTGAAATTCTGCCTCCATGGAAGTGCCAGGGTACTGGCAGACTTAGCTTTTACTGCCAATTTAATATGAATGGTATTCACAGAATGTAGATTCCTATCCCAACATCACTCAGAGATGTCATTTGGCTTTATTTTAAAAAAGGCACAACTTTCCTGCTTCTTTAAAAATCCAAAATTCTTCCAATGACAACTATCTTTCAGTCTGTTATTCAAATATATGAGTGCAATTATTTAACCACACAAACATTTTGTGAAAGAAACAGCCTTAAGAAGTCATCAACAAAAAAAGAATGGAAAAAATACTCAGCAGAAAATCTCTTTTCATCATCTCTTCTTGATATTTTCACATCAATGTGTATTTCCTTGCAATTTGTATTTTAGATGATGGCAAATTTTGTTGGATTTTTGGAAGGTGGGGTGGAAATCCTGCCTACATCAGAAATAATTGTGCTGTAAAAGCAATTATTGTAACTTTGGAGTAATTTTTGTTGTATCTTTTATTAATGCAAGCATATGTGTTTGATTCAAATGGGAATTACCTCATCATTTTTTCAATGTTTTTTAAAAGAACTTGTTCAAATTAGTTTATTTATACTTATTGTGTACCCCATTAGTGGCATAAGAATTTATCCTTGGTTGTAAAAACATGGTTTAGGCAGCTTATTTGGAATTTTGAATCTACTCTGACCAGCCTGTGGGCATACAACATGAATCTGTATGGAGGCAGTCTGACCTAACTAATGCATACATTTGGTACAGAGGATCTGCATGTGCAGGAAAGGCCACTTGTTGGTCTAGAGAACATTTGTAGAGGAAATGCATAAGAGTTAATAAATGATGGATACATTTGATTTACTGTACTTATTCTGCCTAGCAGTTCTTTGTTTTGTGTTAAATGCCCTGAATTCAGAACAAGTCAGTTTTATTTTGCATGTTGAAATGAGCTATGCAAATCCCAACTGTAATTTTTATTTTATAGCTTGGATGCTGCTGCAGAAAGAGGATTCTTCCATCCAGTCTCTGTATGTATTTTGGCATCTATTTATTGCAACTGTCTAAGAAAAAGCAAACCTCTTTGTTTTGCAATCACACTGACATACATTAAGGGAAGCACATTTGTGATTTGTGTCTTTTTAATGATATCGTTAAAAAGGATGAGGATGCTTACCCAATTTTCATGTCAAATTTGATTTAAACTCTATATTGAAGGTACAAGACATTAGATGCATTGGTATATGGTAAAGTCCATTTAGACTAATTCTAGGTGTAGGTGTTGTAGACATCTGTTCACAGATTTACTGCTCTAGACCAGGCTCCTGTTACAGACATATGGACAAAAATTCTAAAAGAAGTCAGATGTCTAATTCCTACAATACCTGTTTCTCTGCACTAGCTATAAAGGGAGTTCTGCTGTGTGATAAAGTCAGTTGTACAGGTACTCTTTGAAGATATTTAAAGTTCCTGCCATGTTCCATCAGTATTTTCTGTAGTAACAGAACGGTTCATGTCCCTGGCATAGAAGCTCGGTGCATAGGATGCAGCGTACAGACATGACTTGCATTTACAACAGAAATGTTTTTATGGTTATCCATTATTATGATCAAAAACCTGAATTTCTGAAGTAACTGAGCCCAAATACTCTCTGCTTCCTCAAGACAACAACAAAAAAATACATCTAATCTATAAATTTAGAAAATGTTAAGATGAAAATGTTAAAATAATGTAAGATTTTAAGATACCAGGGACTACTGAAATCTGATAATGCCAATTTTCTTAACGGCCTTCTAGTTTTTAATTTCAAACAACTTAAAGCCTTCACCCTCCCACCCTAAGTATGGAGCATTTATGAATGTGAAGTGTTGCATTCCCTTGGTGGTAATAGTAGTTTGCCATTTATTTGGCAATAATTGCTTATCTTTCTGTTCCACTCTAGGGAGCATCTGAGGACACCAGCTGGCTGTACATTATTCTCCGTACATCATCTGTATTTATAGACAAATAAAAGAAGCCTTTGGGAAGAACTAATGGTTTCTTTCAACCTACAAGTGTGCCCCTTGGGATAGTATGACCCTTCTCTTTTAAATCCCATTTTTCCTGCTCTGAAATTTTCATGACTACAGTATAATTCCCATTATACCAGTATGTGTCCCAAATTATTCCATAGCCAGATCAAACATCAGACATTTCTTCGCACCCCAAATTCTCCTTGCTCATTTGATATTAAGCTGGAAATCTAATAACATTTTTTCACTTTTAATCTTGGTGAAGTGCCTCCTCTGAAAAAAGACAATAAACCATTGTGCTAGTAGTTTGAGCAGTCATTTGTCATCCATGGAGCAATTATGCTCAGAAAGAGTTGACAGAATGGACTACTTTCTGCTAATAGTGCCAACACTCTACTCTAAAGCAGAAACTACCCACAGCCAAGCCCAGCTAATGTGTATGTGTCAAAAATGATATTTCTGAAGCAAAATCTCAGGTACTTAAGGTATTACTATTTCCTCCCCCAGACATCTGCTTAGGCTGATGAATGAGAAACTGCCACTCTTCAGTATAATTATTGTCTGAAACAATATTTGCTGATAGCTGACTGTCCTAAATATTGATTACCTGGAAAGGTCAGAATGAAGACTTGGTATTTTATTTGCTTTATAAATAGAAATGGCAAAGGCAAAATGTGAAAGGTAGCAGTGAGGAGATTAAATAGAATTAAAAGTGTAAAAATGGGAAAGGCAGTGAAGATATCTTAGGAAAAAATATCTGTGAAGAATAGCAAGAAAAAATTCTTGGTTTTATGTGATACATACACATAATTAAAAGAAGTGTTTTGAGGAGTAAGACAGAAAACGAAGAGAATTGAAAACATGCCACCAAGAATAATCAAGAAAAGGCCACATTTTCACTTAGATTTAGGAAGTATCTTAGTTGCATGCATAAGAAAGAGACAAAATGTGATCGAACTGGTGCATATAGCAGAACCACACAGGTATTTTGAGCTACATGAACTGGCACAGCTATTAAAGTTAAAATGAGAATTTCAGTCAGCAGCAGCATTTTATACACAACAGTCAACAAGACTTTGGAAATGGCTTAAGCTGTAAATGAGCCTGTGTCCTGGTTCTGGCCAGGGCAGGGTTGATTCTTGCAGAAGCCAGGAGGGGCATGGCTGGGACACAGAGGTTCCACACCACCTCCCATCATTGCCAAGGTGGGGAGAGGGGACTATTTTCCTGGGAGAAGGGGTTTCCTCAGGTCACTGACTGTGGCACAGGGAGTGGCTGGGTGATGTTCGTTCAAGCAAAGGGAGCAGCCAGGGAAATGTGGCTGTGGTTGGGTTGGGTCAGGCTCCGTGTTCACCATTTTGCATGTGAATCACTCTCTCTCCTTTGTATACTTTTGCTATTAATATTGTTCCTGTTACTATCTGTTTTCTTGCCTCATTGCTGTTTCTAGTAATTTTTTTCTTATTTCAACCTGTGATCTTCATCTTTTGTGCCTCCAGCTGTCCTCTCTAACCTGACACAGGGGAGAGGGAAGGTGGGTGAGTGGCAGGTTTGGAGAGTCTCAGTGGGAGCACTAAATTGGGCAGTGCCATTCCTAAACCACAGCCTAATAGCTCATCCTGGTTCATATTTTGTTCTCTCATAATTTATACTCTTTCTCAAAGTTGTCATATGCTGTCTAGAAAGCATCATGTTTTATCTCCAAACAGGAAAAGGTCCCATGAGATTTTCTGCTAAATATCATTGCCAAAGTGCTGAAGACTTCATGCTAAAAGGTCTCTGACCAGTGTAATGTGCAGATGTAGTGGAGATTTCTTAGCAATACACAAAAAAAGAAATAGTCACTATTAATTTTGCTGAATCTGCTGCACATCACCACCAGCTGAAGTCCCCTGCCACTGTCCAATTGTTCCTGTCAGCCAGGGAAATTTATTTGTTCTCTTTGATGCTTTGTTTTCAGAAGAGGATGGAGAGGGAAACCCTACTGTGAGGATGCATAGCTGTCCCAGTTTACCTCACAAGCTGAAAGCATTGCCACCTAAGGTATCATCCTATTATCAATTCTGTTACCAAGATCCATCAAATCACATCTCATTGTACTGCTACTAAGCAAAACTAGGACCTATTTACCACACAATGTGTACATTTCTCATATTATTGCTAATTTAAAAAATGAAAGAAGAGATAGCTCTGAGAAACCATCCCTCCATGCTCAAATATTTTTATGCTGCTTTAATAATTTGTATCAAATGACAAGATTGAAGCAAAGATGCCTAAGTATTGACAGTGTTTGGAGTGTCTCTGTGATAGTCTTTTTGCTAACATGAAATCTGCATTCCAAAGAGATTCCAGTGCCCTTACATAGCTCCTATCCTTTCTCACTAATCTGGAATAGGAAAGGTGCAAAAAAGCTCCCAAAGCCAAACTCCTCCCCTCTCTGATAGTGAGAACTTCTTCTTTAAAATATATTAAAAACATTAATTAAAGCTTTCCTTGAGAGAAATGACATTTGGATAAGGTTGTTAATTTCAGTTTCTGCTGAAGAATTTTCATCTCACTTAAATTTGGCATTATGTTTTTCTGGTGGCTTTCTGGATCCTTATAAGCAAGTTTTTCCCTGAAATTGCTAGAGGAGTGTGTGACTTCAGGAAAGCAGTGCAGAGGTGATAAAAAGGTTGTGGTCCTACCTTTATGGAAACGAGATGCAACACCTTTCATATCACACTGTTCCTTTGATTCCAGGATGGAAATGGGTGCAAGAGATCTGTAATACAAGGTAGATCTTCAGCTGAGAGGTGAAGCAGAGACCTTAAGGTTCTGGCAAGATGTTTTTTCTGCCCAGTAGCAGAACTCTTTTTCCCTTTTCCCCTTTCAGAGCCCTGCAGCTTCAGGTTTTGAATCCTTTCATGACTTGAGGATCTCAAATGACACAAATCATCCAAGCGTGCCATCTTACATTTGCGTCAGGCTAGGTACTTATTAACAGCCCTCTCAAAATATTATTTTACCATTGCAATTATCTAAGCTCCCTTAACAGATCAGAGTACAGCCATCTGCTGTGCACTGGGCTAACCCTGAAGCCTAAGAAAATGTTACAACTCCCAGAAATCACAGCTGCTTATTTACTTAATCATATTAAATGCAAAATATTATCTCAGTTCTTTCCCAGATGAATGAACTTCATATTATTTTCTGGAAAAAATGCAAGAATTTTGTTTCAGACTGTGGAATGCTGTATTGGTGTTAAGTACCAAAAAGATTATCACTGATGAAATTACAATATAATGAAAGTAATATTCCCAATTTCAACACCAGGTGGTTGCTGTAGATTTTTATAATTGTAAAGCCCTTGACTGGGCCTGATTCAACCTTTATATAAATATTTAATACCACTAGAAATGTACTGAAGGGTATAATGAAGGACTTAAATTTTCAAATGCTTGTGCTTTAGAGAAAACTACTTATATGAATATTTATTTTGGAAACATTTGGTTTTCTATTTATTTTTGGGGTCAATGACCAGTTCATATGCAGTGTGATATATGTACATGAAAATCAGTAAAATGTATGCTTAAAAAAGGAAACTGCAATTAAATTGAGGAATCTTGAGGCAGTGCATTTTCTCAAGTAAATTAACATAAACTAAAAATTAAATAATTAAAAGTTCCAAGTTAGTCAAATGAATTAAAAACAATGGTCAATACATAGCTGGACAGTAAACTCATGAAAAAATGTCAGAGTTTACATTTGGATACTCAAAATCACTGGAGATAAAGTAAGAACTTTTTGCTAAGAATCTTGAACCCAAATTACAAGAAACTCAGTACATCAAATGTTTAAAGAGGAAGTATTAATCCTCAGTTAGCTATTCCTCTCTGTTCCTTTCTATATAAAACTGTTTTCTTGCCCTAAGTCAGACCCTGTGTATAAAGGCAAATCTAGAAACTAAGAAGTATCATGACACATATCTGGAGAAAGAAAATAAGGCTTCCTCGTCTCAAGTATTAGTTCTTTACACAGTTGACTTCTCAAGGGTGATTCCTGACCAAAGTGAGAATGAAAAACAACAGTCTTAAAATCAAAGCAGTTTTTTTACAATCCTATTCTGTTGTTGAATTACTTTTGCTCCTACTGTTTTCCCACTACTGTCTCTACATTTCCTGATATAACTGTCCTTAAAAATGTTGTGTCTGTTTCGAGTCTGTGTCTTTCTCAAAATAACTTGCTACACTTGGCAGAGTCAGAGAGCACCTCAATTTTTGACAATGCTTTCTTGCTCAAAATGTGGTTTGACAGGTGTATTGGATAGGGTCTAAAGCCAAAGGCACCCCTGTAGGAGCATAATTTCTCAGCCACCAAGGATAACTACTAATCACAGCCACTGAAGGAACAGATGGAGTCTACTTGGTATAAACTGACAGCCTAACATTAGCTCAGACATATTGCCTAACCTGATAAGAGGCCAAAATGAAAATGACAGTGTTCAGGTGTCACAATTTGTTGAACAAAGGTTCAGAGTGCTGTGGTACTCGTAGGATTAACTGTGCATATCTCTGCTTTTGGACTGTAAACAAATGCTGCTCTGTTTAGCAGAGAGAAAGGTTTGTGAATTTTAAAGCCAGATGCAGTCTATGCAAAAGAAATTCTGGAGTACAAAAGGCAGAAGGTATTTGAGATCCATTCAAGGATTTAGCTACTCAAAGACATATTACAGCTTTTCAAAGGTATGCTTTTGCAGCTAGCTACTACAAATTCTCTAGCTCTTAGACAACAGTTTCATTCTCTCTGCTTTGTCAGCAACTCAGCCTAGTTTATTTTATTTGTGTGATAAAGACTGGTGTTGTCATGGGACCAATGTGGCTTTCTTTGTATGTTTGTTCCAATTAACATTCATTGATTCATCGATTTCAACTGTCTGTAAGCACTGAAAATTGTACACGTGGCAATTTCTTCTCCATCATAATTTCTGAGCTGTCTGCATAGAGCAGATGTTATTTTTATTATAATATTAAAGACTTTCAGCATACCCTTAGTGTTGCACATCATCCAAATTGAAGTCCATTCACATCTCACAATATGATGCCCTATTCTCTCCTGCCCAGACAAAATCTCTTATGCTCATGTCCAACATTCTTAGCACATTCCTGCTTTGTTGTACTGAGGTATCTAACAAAACTGTAAACAATTTTAAGGGCAAATGCTTCCGGGTTGTGAACCTTTATCCAACGCTAGTAGTTTGCTTTCAGCATAACATTATTGTCTCCTCATCAGGCAATTTAATAGACTTGTTATAAATCCTGTATTTCTCTTCATCTTCTCCATCTTCTCCAGCTGAAATAATTCCTGTATGTCCCCATGCTTTGTTGAAGCACATATAGATAAGATCTACTGAATTTCCCTGATCTGGTTAAAATCAGTCCTTACCAGAAGTTGTCAAATTAGTCTGCAAAAATCTATTGGAGGTCTGACACATTGAATTTTATAATTTTTCATGATTTGACACCGTGTCTTCAATTTATTTTCACATCATTTGTCACCTCCTTCTTGTCTAGCTTTTATTGAATATTTTACTTTTGCAGTTGGGAAAGCAGGATTTGGTCATTTTCTTAATCTCTCACCATTTTTTCTCCACTTTATGAAGTGGTAAGGCAATAGCTAGAGATTTAGTCTGGCTTTGAACTTTCCACAGTAGACTGTAAGAGTAATCACTATTTAAACAGGGAAAGGGAAGATCTGTAACTGTGATAGCATCAGTTGAAGCAGAATGTCATATCCCATTATTCACTGGTGAGCTACAGATGTCATAGTCCCCATGCTCACTGGCTGCTCTTGCTGGGTATGGCCAGTGTCTAATCTGGATCTGGAAGTTCTGATCTACTGCCCCAGGCAAGCTGAATGCCCTGGAAGTCCCACTGAGTGTGGAGAGGGGTCCTCAGGTCCTGGTGGAGACACAAGTCACTGGTGTCACTTTTTTGTGTAGACAGATATGCTATCCATGGGATGTGAGCTCCTGGGCCTTATACAGAGCATAGAGACTTAGATTCTCTCAGAAACGCAACCTCACCCTGATACTGAAAAGTTTAGGACTGAAAAATCTCAAGTGACACATATCCAGTTGAGTCACTCTAGGTGTATATATATTGCTTGTTGAGTTTGGCTTCACCTCAAGGTCTAGTCATGCCATTTTTGAAGTCAGCAGGAGTTTTCCCTTTATACTGAAATGGAAGAAGCATCTAGCTGCAAATATGTGCCACAAGAGTGGCAGCAAGATTTGAGCCCTTGGGTATCTTTGCCATGGAGACAGGCTTATAGGGCACCTGGACAGATCAAGAGCTGCCATATGAACCAGTGTTGGTTCCTGTGCATGACAAGGTATGTCATTCTTGCCTTTGCAATTCTTAACAGCCATCAGGAGAAAAAAAGCTAAGTGCAAAATGCCACATGATTCAAATATTCTTCCTGGAATATAAATGTATTTGAGTTGCTCTTGATCTACACCGATGTGAAAAAGAATTGCAACAGCTCTGAAAATCATTCAACACAGAAAGTATTGATGGGCTCCCTGCTGTCTCACTAGGATAAAACAGTGCTTTTTAACTTCCACTCCAGGTAACTAAATCCTAGAAATGAGGTCCAAATCTTTTTCACCAAGAGAATGTTAACTAAGAAGTACAGGAATCCAGAACATGCAGCAACAAAATCATACCAAATACTCAAACAAAAATAAAATATAGTAAAAAATGAAGCAAAATAAAATAAAATTTAAAAGTTCAGGCATTCAGTCAAAAATGAAATGAGGTTGTAGAACTATTGAATAACAGAGTCTTCAACATTTCCTTTTGCTAAAAGCAAAGGAAAATAAATTCCAGCAAGATGTTTAGACAGGATTATTCTTAGTAGTGAGAACTATCCTGCTGCAAACAGCAACAAGAACTGTGTATAGTATTTGTCTTTTTAAAGCTGTATATTGAATGCAGCTTTAATACATAAGCATTTATAAACATGACATACTGATGGAGCAGAAATGCTGTGGCTCCCTGTACAGAGTCCCAGTAATTTGAGAAATGTGCTGCCTGACTGAAGACTTCAATATTTCTGTCTGGTAATTTATTCACTTCCTAAATCCATAACAATGTTAGGAAATACAAACTTAACAGTTTTTATTGCCTTCATCAAGCAGTGGTAGTGAGACAGCTAATGGCAAAAAGGCAATCTCTGGAAAGTAAAATTGTCTGGAGTTGTTTTTTCAGGCCAAATGGTACCTACAAATGATTTATTGTACCAAGAGATACAAAAGTTAAGCAACACGAGAGGAGAGATTTTCAGTCTTTAAATTATAAAGAAAATTATTTATTTCCCTTTTAATGGTATTACTGTGTTGTCTTAATCTTGGCAACAGAAAGATGTATTATTGCTTGCTGAAAAGAAAATGGAATATCCTTGGTTTGGTAGAAAACACTTGTATGGATGTTAACCGCACATGACATAATGAAGAACAATGAGGTGTGTAACTAAACATCCTTAATTGGCCAAACACTAGACTCTGTCAGCCAAAACAAGTGAAGATTAAGCAGGAGAGTCAAAAAGGAGCTATAGTGGATTTTTACACAAGGAAAACCTGCTATAGCATTACTAGTGTGAAGTAATTTTTTCTGGCAGGCCAAATCAGGCATACCTAGAAAGTTAGCATGAATTCTCAGCTGAAGTTAAATAACTTTTTAAACTAACGTGTATAAACACATAAAATATGAAGCTCACTAGATGTAATTTAACATTGGTCGAAAGAATATATAAATTGTCATTAATCTATAAAACAGTGTTTAAAAACTCAGGTCATTTATTTCTATGCCTTTCTTAGGACAAGAACCCTCGAAAGGCAGAAGCATGCATAGACGTGAGAATAAAATATCACTATCATTAAAAAATACTTTTTAAGTGTTGCAAATTCTACTAACCACTTGCATTTCTTGTACTTTCAGCCTTTACCTTTTTTAGCTGTTTTAAGCTAAAGAAACAGTGTTAATATCATTTCTCAAATAAGCTTAGGGCAGGCAAATCCTTTGCTGACAATTTGAATGGGTCCAATATGAATTAAATCCTTCCAGAAGCCTCAGCAGACTTAAACAGAACAGAACCTTTGTGCATTTATTTAATAAAAAGAATAAATGTATTTTCTCAGCTGTTAAACATAATCCTTGGTTACTTACTAGACATTATACAGCACTTTGATGAGTTGCATGTTAGATGTTTACAAGGATCCTTAAGTTCTATTACTCTCCATACAGAGAGAACCAGCACAAAGTGAAATAACTTAGCTGTTATGCTGGTATGAAATACAATTATCTAGCAAGTTTGTGACACTAAGCTCTGAAATTTCCATGCCTTTTTCCAAAAACTTTGTCAGATTTTGTGAAAATATCACTTTGGTTTTTTTTCTGTTGCTACTTCACCATGAAGGATACTTAAAAGAAGGAAAATGTGTGAAAGAAATGTACAAAAACATAACAGAACATGCAACATTAGAAGAGCAGATGTATGAAAGGATGGTGTGACTGGTCACAGTTAAACACAAGTTGTTTGGTTTATAGAGCTAACTCAGCCCAGTACATCTGTCCTTATGTTCCCATAAAAACACAGCAGGGCAAAGAACAGTTGCTATAATAACATCACATTTTTATCCCCACAAGCAAAAGACATCCACAAATGCAAGATGGATTGGCTCTGTCCAGTTCCCGTTGCAGCTGTAATAAAGACACCCTCAAGACCAAGTACTGTGCATGCTATTCATGGCTACGGGCAAGGGTGCAGGCTGAAATGTAGCCCAGAGAGTGTGTTCCTGCAAGGTCCTGGCAGGTCAGTGAGCTGCCAGGGACAGATGCACGAGGCTGTCCACCAGGCACTGAGGGCCTTGTGTGGACAGCTGCAGGTGGGAGGTGCAGTGGGTAGTGCTGCTGGTTGCCCTTGGGACTGCCTTTATTAGAGAGGAAAGATAAAGGCTCACAATTATGGCAGCTACACGGTTGTAGTAACAGTCTCCTGAGGAGCTGGAGTGGGGAGCAGGCTATGAGTAGCTGGTTACAGCTAGAAAAGGTACATGGCTCACCCAGAAATGATCTCTTGCCTTGGCACTTACACAAAAGAAGGAACCTTGCTAACAGTGTGTGAGAAGAGGAGGTTTTAATTTTCTTGCTCTGGATCTGTATCTGCTGTCTGGCAATGAATTGTTTCTTCCCAAGGCAGTCAGGACATATGGATCCAACCAGCCCTCACAGGCAGATTCTCTCTCCTCTTTCTCCTATGTTCCAGCAGTGTGGGCACTGTTCCTTGACTGGCTCACACCACTGCTGTACACACATTCAAGCAGCTGCTCACAGAACTGGTCTTTAAACAATACAGCAGGGAGGCATTTGCTCTGCTTAACTCCAGCTCACCTTAGGAGCCACAGCTGTGCCCAAGAGAAGAAAGATTTGCCTGGCATGTTTAAAGCAGTGCTTATGCACTGAAAATATCAACAAAAATGTTATGGTGAGCAAGTTCTTGCAGCTTTTACCAGCAAACTCTTGTATATCCTTAGAAGCACTAAAATCACAGTTGGGGTAAACTTGAGAAATGAAAAATAAAAATAATAAATTAATCCTTGCAGGCACTACTTAACTGGACAAGATTATCCAAAGAGTATCCAGTTAAAGACAGGGATTTAGATTAGTTGTTCTGAGCTGGAAGGTAACCTGGGTTAAGGTGTTATTTTGTGCCTTCTCCATTTTCTCCCAGAAGAGGTTTTTCTAAAGAGGCTTGGAGGATTTGTTAAAGGTTTTGATCTGCCTCCACATACCCTGTAAAACGTAAAAACTTACTTTCATATAGCTCAGACTTCTCCTTTAATTTCTATTAACATTCTTTTTACATTAGTATACCATACACTAGTTTACTTCATCATTATCAAAGTTAGATCTTGTAAATATCTTAAATAAATGGTAATCAGCATACCCTGACTTTACCAATATTTCATAAGAACATGAGGTGGTAAAATCTCATTCTTGCCTCATCTAGCCTTGTATTAATTGAACACATTAATTCAGTGCAAGTTACCATGTTAACAAACCCATAGGCTGCCTTGTATCTCTACAGTGACTTCTGTCATCAACGTATACTTCTGAAACAGCAATCTTTCTTGGGCACTGAGCTTCTTACTGAGCTTCTTATTGCACTTCTGAAACAGCAATCTTTCTTGGGCACTGAGCTTCTTACTGAGCTTCTTATTGCTTGCCAAACTTTAAAATAAGCATAACCAGAAAAATGTTTAAACATTCAGGACAGCAGCCTGAATTACTGATTTCTCTTCCCTGTAGGGTCTGGGAGTTGCAGCCAACCTGACCACTGATCCTCTGGGGGAAGAACACAACTCACGGTTTTCTTTACCCAGGACTTTTCTGAATTAAAGCCAGTGCTTTGCTCATTATTTGGTCTTGATAGCCGAATGAGCTAACCCACACTGGTGTGAGTTAGTCTTGGCTTACTGCCACGTGTCTATCAATACTCTCAGCCTTCCTCTGCAGCATGACAGGGTAGGGGAAATAAGATGAAAAAGTTAATGGGGAGATTCCTTACCAATTACTGTCATGGGCAAAACAGACTTGAATTGAAAATGATTAATTTATTGCCAATTAAAAATTGGGTAGGATTATGAAAAACAAAGAGAGATATTAAAACATTTTCCCTCCATGAACCCCATTCTTCTCAGACTCAACTCCTTTATTCCTGACTCTTCTGCCTTCTCCCCTTGTAAGCATGGGGATGGAGAATGGGAATTGCAGTCCGTCCACAATGCCTCATCTTCATTTGTAATACCTCCTCACGCTTTTCACTTGCTCCAGTGTGGGGTCCCTGCAATAGCATCTGTTCCTTAGGAACTGCTCCAGTGTGGCTTCTTCCCACAGGCTGCCGTTCTTGAGGAATTACTCCAGAGTGGGTCCTTTTCCAGGGGTGCTGTCCTTCAGGAATGGATTGCTCTAGTATGGAGCACCCACAGGCCACAGATCCAGAAAACCCATTCCTGTGTGAACTCGTCTGCAGAGGCTGCAGTGTCATTCCTGCTCCACCAAGGTCCTCCCCAGGCTGCAGGGGAACTCCTGCTCTGGGGCCTGGAGCATCTCCCCCTCCTTTCTGATGAGCTCAACTGTGTCCTCTGGTAGGTCCATTGGAGTTGGCTGGAACTGTGTGTCCAGCACAAGCTACTTTCTCTTTTTTTTTCTCACAGAGGCAACACCTGCAGCCCTTGAGCTGCCAAAATCTTGCCAGGTAATCCCAATATGTCTCTGTTCTGAGCCCTTGGGAATGAAAAAGTGAATTGATTAGGAGGCATGATAGTAGGGAGAAACAGGATCCCCAGGAACATCAGTTAATCCACTCATTAACAACAAGCCTAGTCTGGAGATGAAGAGCAGAGTCTTTGGAACACCAGTGAATAAACATCCTAACTGGTTGCCATACTGGAAGTCTTGCTGGACTATTACTTGGCAGCATCATTAGCACAAGAGTGTCTCTTGGGAAGCCAAGTAGCCTGATGCCTGCCACAGGAAACAGCCTCTACTATATTTCTGAAAGCTCACAGGCTTCCAACTGTACCCATAACAGATGCTGAGAGGGCTGAGTGGGAGTCAGCACAAACTTGATGCAACTCATATGGCTAATGACCAGATAATCAGGTCTGGAGTTCTTTTTCACTTCTCTGGACTCTGTGTTTGTCCAGAAAGTGGTGGGGTTTGGACTTGTCCACCTACTTCTCCAGACCTTTCACTCTCATTAAAAGTTCAGACTGTTTAACACTAATAATTTCAGTTTTCTCTCACTCTTTTTTTTTCCCCCAAACCAGACAATTAAAATATATATAAATACAGTGTCTCTTATTTTGTCATAGTTATTTCATGGATCTCTTTCTCCTTGTGATAAAAGATCTCTTGTTGACATCAAGTGCTCTAAGCCTCTGGTAGCACCCATTCTTCTTAGCCCAGGTGTTCCTTTTTGTCTTTTCCTGCCCTTCCCTCCTGGTTGCAAACTGCATTTGTCTTCAGCCACTGGCAAGATTAGGCACTGTGCATTCAGCTGTGAGGTCTAAAGTTACCTCAGATCTAAAGGTCTGAAGCTATACTTTCCAGAGCATATCCAAGGCACTCCTCAATCCATGCAGGAATTAGTGGGCTCTGCTGTAGCTGTTGTTGTGGCTTTAGTGGCACAGATGTTTCTGTTGTTTGGTTGTGAACTCTGGCATGTACTGAAGGAGCCTGGTAGCCAGGAAAGCTTTGTGCTGGTAAGCCAAGCAATAAGGATGATATGAGGTGTGGAATAACCTGGCCTCAGCCTCCCTTGGCTCCCCATACAGAATACAGAGACAAACGACACCAAAGTGATTCAGAGCAGCTTAATCTTCTGAATGTCCCAGGCAATTGCCTCTCCTTCTCCACTGACAGTAAATGTCATTAATGGCAGCCCCATATCTACCTTAACCACTGCTTTAATAGGGATTGGAAAGGTCAGAGTCAGATACAGTTGAGCATGAGAGCTGAGTAAGGATAAGAAAAGACTTGCAGATAATACACCGGAGTTACTATGGAGGTATGCATTGGCTGTCACTTATAGTGCAAAACAATAACAGCAAAAAAGCCGTGTAGACAGATTTGAATGTTTTTTTTTTAACCCATCTTCATAAGTTGTTAATTCCCTGATCAGCAGAAAAGAGTAGCAAGGAAAAAGCAGAGAAGAAAAATATACTCTTATTGTCTTGGTTGCATTTTTGCCTGAAGCTTTCTTTTTCTTTTCTTTTTTTTTTTTTTCCTTTAGTGTGACTGAGCAATGGCTGCTGAACTGCCAGTGAGTGTATTTTATTGCTATCCTGCGTATGTCATCCCCTGCTGCCAGTGGCATGTATACTCATCAGTCAAACAGAAATATCCAACATGTTTGATTTACTGTCAGTGAATCAAATCTATTTGTGGGTTTCCATAACATAAAACATTTTGCTAGAGATTAATTCCCTGATTTGCATGTTGCTCTTGGGAACTATATCATTACTTTCCTTGATGGATTCATTTTGAAGTCAAGAAAGATGCAACTTGATTTTTTACTCTGTATTCAAGGTGGTGCCTTGCTCTTTGTTATCTGACCTTTATATTAACTCTTCCCCTTGTCAGTCTAGGAGGCATAACTCATATTTGTGTCTGCTAGTGGAAGATTAAGTGATTTTAGCTCAGTCAGGACAGTAGAAAGAGACTCTTAGAACACCTGGTGAAAGTAGCAGGTAACACCATGTTTCTGATTTTGGAATTGTTGCCTTTTTTCAAGCTTGCTGCTGTGAACATGATAGAAAATAAAATTGTATTTATTCACTGACATCTGTTTCAATTTATACTCCAAGAGGAATATCCACTTGGATAAATACCTGCAGAATTGGTCACTTGTAAGGAAGGTTACATATGGTACAAAAGTTGTTAACTTACTGTAATGTCTGTAGGAAATTCTAAATATTTTGAACACTGCTTACTGGAATTTTTGAGATATAAGGAAAATATTTAGTTTTTAAAAAAAGAGTTTATAATCTAATCCTCTTTTAATACTCATAACCTATTGCTATCTGGGATGGTTGCCAAAGCAATGATTTATAACTTCTCAATTCAAGCAAGTAAACATTGAATTTAATTTGGCTTGGTAAATCCAACACTCTTGCTTGCGCTATCAAAATAATTTAACTGGGGTTCTTGCATTATAAATGTTACGAGGGCTGCTGATTTTTCTCTTGCTCACAACATTGTGAACCTGATATTCTTCACTCATATCAGTTGTATCACTGGTCAAGGAAAACTCCAGTTTCAATGGGAATGAGAAGATACTGTCACTAAATGGGTCTCATTAATCCAATCAGTACATCATTTGCTTTCAGCACCTTCTCATGTTTTTCATGCTATGAGAATTTGCCCCAACAAAATCAACAGAATAACAGAAAGACACTGGAGACTTGACTCAGTCTCGCACAAAAAATTCCCAGAGGAGTCTAGCCTGGTGCTTAACTAGTGCTGCAGAGGACAAAGAGCTTCTGTAGGTCTTGTATCATCTCTGTCAGTGCCATTCAGGGGTGTCAGATACCCCAGGACACCTGAATGGCTCTGGGAACACGTGCTTGGGCAAGTGACCCTGAGTCAAAGCCCTCATCCTACACAGGCCATAGAGCCTGAACTGTGCAGTTAACAGCTACAGCTGGGAGCCTGGAAGGCTTTTCTAAGTCCTTTGCCTGTACTGAGCAGGGATTTAATTGCCCACAGTTGAGTAAGTGCTGACATCAAGGATATCAAAGACATCCTTACAAGACTGGCAGGTTTGGCACTGGCTTCCTGGGCCTCCTGCTGTCTGCAGGGTGTGCTGGGGAGGAGGGTGGCTCAGTGGCAGCTGCTTCTGCACTTCAGATGAGTCCAGTCCCAGATCTCTGCTGGCCATTAAAAACCATTATTCAGCGCACATACATTTACCTAAATTTAATTTAGACACCTAAACTGTACGTGAACAGTTGGTGGCTGAATCCAAGCATCGGTAAGAAAAGCCAGATGTTGGTCTCAGGCATTTCCATGTCTACACATAGAAATTAGGGATATTTTTGAAAGAGACAGATTCCTATGTCACTGTCTGCAGGTGTCTGTTGCTAATATTGTTGAGATACATCACGTGAGAAAAAGGAATTCCTATCCTGGAGTCATTCTTTAGCAGAAAGAGTTGGAACCCAAGCCTTCATCAGTAGACAGGTTTTTTTAATACAAAAGTGCCTTTGTCAAGAGTAGTGAAATGAGGTCGGTGTCCACAAGTGCCCTACCTCCTCTTGCATGGTCTTGTGGTTTTCTTCTTATTAATATGGTACAGCTAGATTCTGTGTTGGCTGGTACACAGATGTTGCCACTGAAAACTGGGTATTGGACAGTGTGATTAATGAAGGCAGAGTCCTTTTACTGATTCACTTTGCCTCATTTGCTCTGAGTTCAAAACAGCTGAACAACTTGGACCTTTCACACTGAAATCTCCTACAGGACAGTGTTTAGTGGTGTGTTTTGAAGTTGTTAATCAAGTTTCATGTTTTCATCAGCAAGGTTAATTACACACCTCGTGAGATTAGATGCAAGCTTGTATCCCATCTTTCTTTAGAATGGGAAGAGGCATGTTTGGAGTTTATCTCAGGACAGTTTAACATAAATTCTGTTGTGTTCTGTAAAAATAATTCAATTTGTCTGAAAAAATACCCTAAACTGCACGAATCTCTCAGATTGCATTTCAGATGTGTGCATGGCATCATGTCATTAATCTTTTTCCCAAAGTTATATCTTGGGGTGTTTTTTTCCCTCCCCAATTTGTGTTGAAAGATGCATTTTTGATCTATGCATAAAAATAATCTAAACATTCCTCAACATCCTTCTGTCTTCATTTCTTTGCATTGACTACTGTAGTTGGAATGATTCTTTTTTAAGAACTTGTCTGCTGTTGAAATTACCTAGGATGTTAACTAAGACAAATTCTGAAGCTGATAGGAATAGCCTCAATTTGAGATAGTTTAAAGCAAGACATGGCACTATAAGTGTTAGAATTTTCAGAGGCAATGTGGATGCATAGCAAAAAGGGATTCAAAGAAAACTGGAGTTAATTCTGGAAAGAGCTTACAAAATGGCCTATGAAATATATTGCTAAAATATTCTAAAGATTCGGAGAAAGAATTAATTTTAATAAGTAAGAATTACATATCAAAATACTATTTGTCTAACACAGATGTTCTTCTACAGAAACTGTACATTTAGGGATGTCCATTTTTCTGTTTTTATAAATTTTTGGCAGGGCTTCTGACACAGCTTTGCCAGAGAATTCACTTTTCCATGCAGTGTGCCACCCTCACCTGAAAGGGATTTTGTCTCATGACAGAACAGTGCATGTAATCCCTTTTGACCTCACTCTGACATACCCAAAATGCAACGTAAAACAACTTAATGCAAGCTTATGCTGCTAAAATAATCATATGCCTCAGATGGATTGGGATGTGTTAAACAGTTTTATGATAGAAGAAAAACTGCTGGTGAAATTCAATTAACTTTGTAGAGTACAAAGGAAAACAATAGAAATGGATTTTAAGAATACGTTCTGGGAAAGTATTAGTTTATATGAAATAAAGAAGACAGATGAAAAACTTTTACACATGGGTGAGAGCCAAACTTAAGGAATATAGCTAATCAGAAGGATGATGTTTAATAGGAGGGATATAGATGGATGAAACACATTTGGAAGGTACATAATTTGCTTGGTGCACCTGGGTATACAGAAATTAAGTGGCTTAAAACTCCTCAGAGAACAATAGAGGAAGGTATAAGGAAGAATAAAACAAGAATGAAGCAATAATTTATGCTTCCTGTTCTCAATGGAAGACAGGCAAGAAAGCTGCCAATGCTCCCTGAAGGAGAGAAGGAAAATGTGAGAAAACAAACCCAACTTGGGGGACAGGGAGAATGAAGCTGACTGAGCTTTGCTGTTAAAGCCACAGAACTGCTCCAACTGTCCCTGAACTGATATTTTCTTCATTTTTTTTTTTTTTAAAGGAGCAAACTTAGAGTGAATACACGGCCCCATGGAAACCAATTAGGTTTTTTCAATGACTTAAACAGGAAGATTTTCATTCAAGGACATGTACATTCACATGTTCCTCCCCAGCTCTCTATTACTCTGGAAAGTCCTGCTTGTTACACATGATGCATCTCAAATTTTAGGGATCACTAAATATTAACTGGTACCAATATCTGGCCAAATCTTCAAATTCTCTGCTACTTTTTGAGTGCCTGACACTGTTCAGGTGAAAGAAGCCTTTACCATTAGGTGGAACTCAGCCCCGTGGTTAATACTGTCACTGAAAAAAAAATTCCTCATCACCAACAGCGGAAAAAGCTCCTAAAAATCACTTTTAAAATTCTCACCGACTTCTGTGCAAAATGAGTACAGACTGTGGGGAGTGAAGACAGAAAAACATTCCCTAACTGGAGTTTACTGGCTCACCATTTTCTAGACTAAACTTCTCCTCCCTGTCCCTTGCTGCCTCTCTATTTTTTCCCCTCTTGAAAACATATATGATTTTTAAATCGTTGGTATTGTTATGCAAAAAACCGAGCGAACTATGCAAGGTATGTCAAAGGACCTTGAAAGGACAAATGGAAATATTCCTTCATGCTGTGTGACTTTTTACATTCCCTAGAAACAGAATTCCACCTATAGCACTTCAGAGAAACACTGGGGAGAAGCCAATGGAGTCTCCTTCCCCTGAAGTCTTTGAAGGACTGGAAACTGTTTTCAAAGAAGAGATTCTACAAAAATAGATTTTAGGGTCTATATTTTGATCTTAGTTTTATTAGTGTGTATAGATGGGTATATATTGAGACAGGCAGTAGAAAAATCTCTATAATTACTCCAGTGTAACTAAGATCATATTGTATATAAACCTATTCTGAAGCAGGTTGTGGATCTTCAAAGTCAATTCAAAAATCAGACAGTTTTTCTTTGCTAGTTCTCTGTTCAGTCACCGATAGAGACAGAAACATCTCATGGCTGGGACAAAATTCTGGAGTAACAATGTCATTGTACACCAAATGATCAGGATTGTTGCTACTTTACAGCACTGTAATGCATGGTCATTTAGCTAATGAAATTGCATAAAAAGTATTAATGCATTTGAAAATATCAGCTTGTTTGTTGATGTTAATTTTTTTCCTAAAACTGGATGCTGCTGAGTGGTTCAAGACTGTAAATCTGTTGGACTAACATGGAATTGTCCAAATACTCAGTATCAAACATGTTTGTATAAAAGATACTGACCAATATCACAGTGTGGTTCTATAAAATATTTTTAGCTTTGACTAATCAATTTCATAAGACACTTGTGACCTATCTTGGGCTCCAGGGACAGTTTTTCAAACGAGTTCTGGTATGAAACATCACAGATGGGAATACAGAGCTGCCAAAGGGTTTGATCAGGTTAAAATGAAGGGGGGAGGAAAGGGAGTACAATTTTCATTAGAATCCATCTATAGTTTGTTATACAGCTTAAGAGCCTCGCTTGAGTCATGGTCAGGGGAGAGAAAACGGGGAACTTTGGGATGACCCAGGACTCCTGTGTATCAAGGTCTTATCAACATTTTTCAGATACTCTCTGGAGACATCTATTCCTCTCCATAGACATAACATTGGGAAATAGGGGCTATTAATTGGTGGACCTAAGTTATATTGTTTTTCAGACTTTTGCAAAAATCTTACTAATTTCTTCTTTATACCTGTAGGGCTGTATGTTAGAATTTATTTATTTTGGTGTTTCTGTCACAAAAATAGAAGCCTACACAGAAATGTATTGGAGGCAGAAATTGATTTTGACTTCAAAGCCCAAACTGATTTACCTCTTGTGAAATCAAAGGCCAGCTCATTCATTTGTTCCTGTTCCTCCATGCCCTACAGAGGAGATAAAGTGAGTGAGCAGCTGTGAGTGCTGAGTTCCTGGCTGGGATCGATCCACTGCAATGGTCTAAACTGGACTGGAGGGGCATAGGTAAAGATTAATGTGAGGCTCTCTTCTTCATAAATGTGACATAAAATAGAAACTTCAGAATTGAAATAACTATCAATATTCTATCCACCTAACCTGAAGAAAATATTTTGAATGTTGTGTCACTGAACGACTTGATTCTGTCTCTGCAGAGATGTCATCCCTGAATTCCTTTGTGATCAAAAGACTCAGAGAAATGAGTGCTATGGAGAACTTGGAAGACAGCTATAAATTCTTATGGATAGATATCACCTATCTAATTTTTTATTATTGTTATAATATTGTTTATGAAATTATATGGGAAAATATGTAATATTTTCCAATGCACAGGGACAGGGAATTTATCTGGGAGATTATGTTTTAGTTTCATGTACTATCATTTGGTGGCTTTCCAAAGATGACACTGCAAGATGGTCTTTGTGAAAGTTCCCAGTTTGCAGCCTCTAAAAATCTGCTGATTCAAGGTGGAGCACAATTCTTTGGAATAGATAAAAAGGCTCTGAACTCTTAACTTTGATGGAAAGATACTGGGAGTCATTCAGTTGCTTTGTAGCAGGAGACTGTCTCTGGAGTAGCAACTCAGACTTTGAAGACAGCTTCTACTTATGTAATATCATAGAGATCTTCCTGAAGCAGCAAATATGCAATTTTACCCTGTGTAAAAATATGTGGCTTTAAATATCTTCAAGGGCACAGCTTATTTGCAGGCAAAACACACTGAGGGATTGATAACACAAGCTATATACCCAAAGTGTTTGTATTCACCTGTCATCCTTTATTGCTGATGTAATAGGAAGTAACTGAGTTCAGCATGATTTGGAGAGAGACAAACCAGCAGAAAGGCATCTTGCTTCATTGAGCCTGGGGTACAATGTGCATTTCAACCAAATGCTTTACAGGCCATAGCAAAGCAAATGTCCAGAAGATCTGGTTCACCTTCAATTATTTCTCATATATTGCATGATTTTCCTATCAGTAGAAATCATTTAAGAGCATTTATAATCCCACAGACATTAGTCTGTTTTCTTCTGTTAAGATCAAATACAAGAGGAAAGCAAGCTGTACCTGCCAGAGGGAGAAAACAGTGATGGATTCCAACATTTTTTCATGCTGTCCTCAATGTACACAAGACTTGCTACTCTGAACAAAGCTGAAAGCAAACATCCGGAAGCAATATCTTCTCTCAGTGAAATTCCAGGCACTGTGCAAGGCAGTGAATTCTATTTATTTTTTCAGGAAGCATACCCTGCTTCGTGGTCAACATTGCCAACTTACCCTACATCCATGCTGTGCTGCTGGTGTCTGATTTCTGTGCACACTGCACTGAGTCAGCTGGGTTCAGTATCTTCTTTTTCACGAGTTTCCCAATACAGCTTTTCTGCTCACCACATTTAAGACTGCAGGCCCATTTTGAATGTGCCAGAATTGCTGTATGATGTTTTCCATTATTTTTTTCTTTTTGACAGAGAGACAGGACAGTTTCTTACTAACCACCAGTGGTGTTCTGCATAAATATTCTGCATAACAACGGCTACAGGAGGGGAAGAATAAAGGAAAAAGTTGGTCTAGATTCAGATAATTGTCCAAACAATATCATGTTAGGTTGTATAGTCATTTAAGAGCAGTTATCTGGACTATTTGCCTTTGTAAATACTCTGTATTAGTCAGCAGATGGCATTCATTGTACATTAACAGTTCTACCAATATTACCACAACTACTTTAAAGCACAAAGCATATGGTTTCCTCAAAGAGACATTATTTCCTCATTTGCAGTTCAGTGTTAATTGCAAACTATTTAGTGACAAAGAAGGTAATTTTTCATCCCCATTTACTTTGAGTAACAGATTAAATAGTCTACCATTGTGCAAAATGTAAATAAGACCCATGGCACTAAAAGGGTATTCAGGGTATACAAGTTAATGGAAGGTCATACATTGGCTTTTGTCAGGAAAGTCGACAGCACTGCTGAAACATTTTGGATAAGATTAATTGAGATGTTCCAGCAAAGTGCCAAAAGGGGAAAATATCTCTTTTTCCCCCCTCAACATTAGTTCAGATAGCAAAACACTCACTAAAAATGGCTTCAAATGAAATTTGTTAATGTAGGCTGCACTGGAATGGTGGTAGCACACCCCAACCTCACAGAAGTGCTGATAATCTGCACAGACTGACCTTTCAGTATCTCTGGGGAGGAGTCTGGCTGTTCCACACAACCCTGATGCACACATTGTTCTCTGGCATGCCTTGAACCTATGCTCATACCCGTCTGTCTAGATGGCATAATGCCTGCTGCTCATAAGGTGTCATATCAGTTTTGAGAGTGCATAAGTGCCAATTAAAGATTGCTTTGCAGCGAGAGTGTAGAATGTGAAAAGTGTCATTTTCCTTTAAAAGGGGAATGTCCTAGTGGAAAATAATGACAAAATGAACCCATGCTTCCCAGCCCTTTTGATTACAGTTACTAATATAATTTTGGAGGCACAAAAAGCAAATTTAGCACAACAGAAAATTTGAAAAAATTCTCACCTCTATTCACTCATTTAATTAATGAATTTATGATATTTTATAGTTTTATTTCTCAAAGACATCTTTGAATACAGAAATAATTTTGCAAGTGATAATTTAATAGAGTAATACTAACCATTAATAACACACACGTGTACATATATAATTGCTTGCATACACGATTTATTTTCCTTTTCCCCAACTCCTGATATTTCATTATGCAAATTCCAGTTTTAAATAGTCATGAGCAAACTGAGCATGATCCTGATGCAAAGTCTTCAGACTGCATGCTTTCAACCCATTCACCAAATTCTGCACTCATGGAAAAGATTTTACTCAAACAGCTATTACCAGGAATGTATTCATTTAAGGTAGGAGAACATGTATTCCAACAGCTTTTCCTCATCCTCATTTTTCTTCTTCTAACTCTTTGTGATCTTCCTCAGACAGAATTATAGATGTACTTGCTTTACAGAGGATAAACTCATCTACTTTTTTATTTGCCACATCTCACAGAGAAGTCTGAAGTACAATAGGATTTAGTTATTGTATGCTGTAATCCACTATTAGGTGTCTCAGTGTAACAATGAGGAGATAAAGCACTGTCTTAAATGGTAGTACCTATTATGGTAGTAACCCATATCCACAGGGATGTCACTACCCCATATCTACAGGGATGTCACTACAACATCTAGATGCCAAATACCCTGGGTTCTGGCATGATGTTCTCAGCATGCACAGGAGCCAGTTGGCAGTGCATTTGGGAGTCAAGCTTGATGAGCTTGGATGGCACACAGGCACATACTTTACTTTCATGACATTATTTCACAGTGCAAAAAGGCTTTTGCACTATTGCATAGGAGAGTTCCTTCCTGCGCACCTTTCTTCATCCTATTAGGAGAAGGTTCTTCTCCTTCACAAGGAGGAAACAGGTGAAGGAGCTCATGTGAGCCCAGGGGAGCACACATGACAATGGCTATAGTGAAGATTTTCTCACAGGGGAAACCTTTTCTCTGATGAACTAGATATTTGGCATCTGGGCAAAAGTCACCAAATCACTTGTTGTTTAGTTAGAAATTTGCAATACTTTAAGGAATAGCATAGTTAGTAGCTATGTGTTTGTCCTGTACTTCCAAAGAATTTTTTTAATGTTCATATGAAGCTTCTAATTCATAATTGCAGGAAATCTTTTTGCATTGAGCAAAACACAGAAACATTTCAACAGATGTATGTCTAAAAGGGTCTTTCTTAACTTGTAGGAGGCAATCTCAGAGCTTCGATGATGACTTGTGCTATTTTTCTGAACCAAGCTAGGAACATTTTTAGCTGAATATACCTGACATCCAGGATATATGTACCACGTAGTACTGACATATCCCAAGTGAGGATATATAGAGTATTTCAGGTCACTGACTCAAATGTGTTTCAGAGCTGTTCAGTGAGCCATGAAAACTCAGCCAGCATGATCACAGGTTGTTGATGCTCCCCATCACAAACAATAATTACAGAGGTCACTAGTTGCAAAATACCATCCACGGTAGGGACAACCATGTCATCCAGGGATAATGCCACTGTGTGTTTATTTATGAAAAACTTGTTCTGGCCTGAGCCTGCAGATCCAGGCTAATCTGTTCTTTATTGTCATAATACATTTGAAATTATTATCTTTGGAAGTCGATTCCTCCCACACAGGCCATAAGGTGAGATGTGTCTTTATGGTCTGTTATTACAGGGGATAGGAAATGGAGCAAATAAAGCCACAAGAATCAATGGTTATCAGTTGAGATAGGGGAATTTTTGTCTCCAAAACCAGTTTTAGACTCTGCAGGTTCCAAGAACATAAGTTATGACAGAAAGAGAAAAGAGCCATCTGGTCCAATTTGTCTGCATTTTTGTGCTGTTCTGAATCCCAGCTCCTAGTTTATTCTCCAAATTCCTTATTTTCCTTTCCTTCCACATACATAATTTGATATTTGTCACAGACTGTACAACCATTTGCTTTCATTATTTTCCTAGGTCAAATTGAAGTTTTATGTCTGGCCTTGTGTCACATTCTCCTCTACTGCGTTCCACGTGTGTTTTACTTTTGGTTCCTCCTTTTTTCAGTTGACATTCTGCAAAAATTTTAGCATATTACTGGTGCAAATTACCTTAATACATATTATTGCTTAGTCTGGCTAAGTTTATCCAAACTTCTATGATGTGATCTTTCAGTCTGTTCTTTTTTTGCAACTATAACTCAAAGGCCTTTGTTGGAACTGTATAATTTATTTGGCTATATTAATTTTATTCCAGCTTGCTGTTATTGTATTATAGAGATTAGTACTGTGACCTATATTCAGAAAGACCACCTCTGAAATGGAGCTAGGAATATCATCTCAATATTAGCAGATAACAATATATTTACAGCTGCACGGTCTCCCTTTCACTCACATTCCTCTCATTAACCTGACACAAAATTCATTGTTTCTGAAGCTCTGGATACAAGCCTGGCTCTACACTATATTAGAAATGTCTGAAATTCTGAGCTTTTGACTTTCTGAAGCAGTCGGATTCCATAAAGACATACTTGAAGGACATCAGACTACAAACAGCTAATGTTATTGGAATATTTCCTTTAATACTAATATAAGATAAGGTGATAGGTAATAGAATCACAGAATATTCTAAACTGGAAGGATTGAGTCCAGCTTCTGGCCCTATACAGGACACTCCAAGCACCACACCCTGTACCTCAGAGCATTGTCCAAGAACTTCTTGAGCTCTGTCAGGCTTGGTGCTGTGGCCACTTCCCTGAGCAGCCTGTTCCAGTGCCCAGCCACTCTCTGGGTGAAGAACCTTTTCCTGATGTCCACCCTAAAACTCCCTTCTCACAAATTTAGGCCATTCCCTTGGGTCCTATTGCTGGTCACCACAGAGCAGAGATCAGTCCCTGTCCCTTCTCTTCCCTGATGAGGAAGTTGTAACTGATATGAGATCGTCCCTCAGTCTTCTCCAGGCTGAAGAAACAAGTGACCTTAGCTACTCTTCACAGTTTCCCATCAAGGCCGTTGACTATCTTTGCTGCCCTCCTTTGGACGCTCCTTACCAACTTAATATTATTCTTATATCGTGGTGCCCAAAGCTGCTGACAATATTCAAGGTGAGGCTGCCCCAGAGCAGAGCAGAGTTAGACAATCCCCTCCCAGGTGTGGCAGTGGTGTTATTCTGTTGATTGGGTAGAAGGTAATCCACTATTAGAAAAACAATCATCACTCAAGTTAGATGTGTTTAACACAAGAAAAGTGCCCTGAAGATTGGCTGCTTTTCTTAATTTTTCTGGTGTTGAGCAAAGAACTTTGATGATACTTGGATGAGCACCCTTAGCCAAGAGATTAGTAAGGGACGGAATTTAGGTACCATCATCAACCTTTCCAATTTATTTGAGTTTTAAGTTGTTAGCTTTCTTCTGGATCCTTATGTTTACTAATGTTTCAAAGAATAACTAATTCATTAGAGGACGGATGTAATTCTGACCAGCCTGGTAGTTAAGACATTATGTGGAAAGCCAGAATACCAAGCTTTGTTCCAGCTCCACCAGAAGCTGAGGGTTCGGTACTCCTTTCCTCCTCTATATCTCAGTTTTTCAATCTGTTGAAATAATACATGTACCACCTTGTATTGCTGCTGTCCAGTCTTCTCCCTGATATGTGAACAACCTTAGGAGCAGTGTCTCAACTAAAGTGCTGTTTGAGTGTGGCCAGGACTTTGTCCTGACTAAGGGAAGACATCCACAGAGTTTATTAATAAAATTCTCACATGAATTTCTCTGATTTTAGACTGCTAGAGCATTCAGTGAGAGCCATGTAACATGTTTTTAAAATCTGTAGTAGACTTTGCAGTGTACAAAAAGTACTGTGAGTAGCCAGTTCAGATGAAGTTTACACAGCAGGGGTAAGGTGAGCTGCCTGTTTCCTCAAGATCTGGTGTTTGTTTCGATGCTTTGGAAGAGATTGTCTGTATCCTATCAGTTTTCTCTGCACAAATATAATAAAGCTGTAAATAATTCCTTTGAATCATACACATTCAGGGCAGAAGAAAACAAATTTGTTCTGATTTGATTTGGTTAATTTCTCCAATAATATTGCCTTTATATGTGAAATTTCTTTTTGTAAAAGCAAAAGTGAGGCTGCAAAATGTCTTTAAGAGAAGAGTACAGGCAATTTCACCACTTATTGTGCTAATGAGCTTCTCTGCAGTTAACCCACTGAATGTTTTCTGCAAAAAGCAACCAGCAACGTCAATATTAGAGTAAAATACATTTACTCATTTCACCATAAAAAGAGTAAGTGAAGTGTAATTTATCATTTAGAGACCTTTCTATATAGAGGGAGCTGAAGTTATTGTTTCAGTGAAAACCCACCATAACAATAATCCAATTACTGATGTCTGATCTGCTATAAAAGAAAAATGCTCTTGATGGCAGCAGAATTCTAGTCATAGGCATGTAACTCATGTCAGCACTCCAATTAAGTATTTTGTGCCATGTCTCTGCCACATGTAGGATGCTGAACAAGATTCAGCAAGCTAAATCTCAGCTGTGAGATTTCTTGCAGCCTTTGTTTTCTCTCTCTCTCTTTTTTTTAATTAAGAAAACACATTGAGTACTAAAAAGTAACTGAAGTGGATAAAATCACATCAAAATTTTATTACTTTGAGGATGGTGAAGATGATAGACTTTAGTGGAACTGATTTTTTTTCTGTCACTTTGAACACTCTCACATAATATGAATTTCAGCTACACGATCCCAATGAAATGAATGGAATGATATGTTATAAAAAAATAATTTGTGCTCTTGTTTATATGAGCAAAGTAGGTAGAAGAAGAGTATGCTTCATATGAGTTCCCCTCATAAAGAAAGATGTGTGTTTTTTTTTAATTTTATTTTATTTTAAATTTCTTTTCTGTATATTTCCAGTTTTCTGCTGTGAATCAAGAACCCGTTTCTTATTATATTGAAGATATGGAAAAAATTGCGTAGGTATATAGAGTCAGATAAGGACAATGAAGTCTGATCCACTATGAAAACAAGCTAATATTAACATTTTCAGAGGTATTTATTAGGAAAAAAAGTCAGCAAGAATAAAAAGAAATTATTGCTGGTTTATTCTAAAGGTACCTCTGGCCAGAAAAAACTTTATTTGGACCATAGATGTTTAGGAGTAGACCTGAAGAGCCAAAAGTAAATGGAAATTTAAAATTAGATTTTTTTTCAGAATCACTTAACTCACTCTTCATTCTCTAGCATCCTGCAACTTCTGATTTATTACTCTTTATAATACATAACTACAGGGCTGGAAAACTCTCTTGCTTATGCTCCTCAAATAAGTAATTGAAACCAAGAATTTGGAAAGTCTTGGTTACATCAAGTGGTGTCAGAGGAAAACAATTCAAACTCAAGAATGATCTTGCAGAGCAGAAAAATTGATATATTTCAAATATTTCCAGTAAACCAACAAAGACCTGGGTTTAAATAACTAAGAGATAACTATAGTCTGAAAAATTGAAATTGATGGGGCTTAGTGAAGGCTGGATGTCTCAAAAATATCCTACACCATTCTTTTTGGAGGAGCATAAGCATCCTAGAGTATTTGTCAGTCAAAACCTGTCTTTTTGATGGAAAATTATATGCATGGCCTATGGACATAATGAAGTGTCCCTGGTAGTTTTGGAGAGACTTGTGCATGAAAAGAAATCTGAAGGACTGTGGAAACTATCAGTGGAGTCCCAGAGCAGACTTGGGCACAGGTGCCTCTCTCTTCACAGTACTGGCACTCCCACTCATCTGAATGGATGTCTGCATGGAGGATTTCTTATTTGCATTTATTTATTTATTTATTTATTTTTACAAAAAAATCATTGTAGTAAATTATGGGAGGAAGGTTTGTAAGAACAGTGCAGAAGGCAATTTTTCTCAATGAATTGTAGCTGTACTGACTGCTGAGAAGTAGAGACAGCCTTGCCTGTGCAATGAGGATGGGTGTAATTAAAGAGTGGGCTAACTGATCAAGAGTTAATTGGAGTTGGAGTTTGAGACCCAGAATCTGCTGCAGTTTGGGGTGGAGTCTGCTGGCTGTGCTGTGAGGAGGAAGGGATGTGTGGTTGGGCAGGGGACAGATAAGGTAAGAAGATGCTGTGTGAGGGGCAGACAGGGTTAGACAGCTGGGAAAGGGACAGGTTGGGGGTTAGCTGGTCATGCAGAAGAAAGAAGGAAACTTGCAGAGAGAAGGAGAGGAGGAGTCAGTGCTGTGTGGAGCTGCCTGAGAGAAGGCATGAAAGGTTTTTAATAAGGGACTGCTGATGGTGCCAGTCATGTTTGTCTCAATAATTGCAACAGTAAATTACCTTAAGATTGTCCCAGATATAAGCATGTTGTAGAAAATAATCTTTCCTGAAAAGCAAGAACAACAATGTTGGGGAAAAAGAAAATTCTATGTGGCTATGGTACTTGCTCACCTATGAATTAAGAATTCATTAGCTGTGCTACTGACCATGGCAATTAATTGAGGTATACTAAACCAGGTAGTTTTTGCAAACCTTCCTTTTTTGTAAGGATTAGAGAGCTCAAAGGTGATCTGGAGATTTCAGGGAAGGAAGACTTGGGTAGATCTTGCTTCTGATTCTGCTGTGGATAACCCATATGTCACCATTTCTCCTTCCAGCAATAGCACTAGAAATCCATGAATTCCAAGATCCTGGTACAAGTTATGACCTTTAGCTATTGGCCTGTTCCTTACTGCCACATATATATATCCATGCTGTTGGACATGAGAACTGTAATTATTTTCGTTCAAAGGAGCAATGGTATCTGTCTGGGCTGTGATGGAAGACATGCTTCCTTCAGATAACACCATTGTCTATGTCTTTATATACCCTTATATAACTGTCCCTTGCTGGAACAAAATTAATTTCTATATATTTTTTTTTCTCAGAAACATCATGCCCACTTTTCTGAGCAAACAGATTTTGCTTTCATTTCTATCTCTTGGTGAATCTTATTTAAATCTTTTTTCCCTTCCAAACTGACACATGGAGTTATTTCACTTCCATACATAATATGATTTCTTCTCATGAGAAAACAGGATTAAAATTTATTATGTAGATTGCCTTTTCTGACCCACACCTGTGTGTGAATAATCAAGCCAGGTTTGCAATCTCTTTGGACTCCCACCACACCCAGGGTTTTCCTCGTCTGACCTGTTGGTGTTATCAAAATATGCTGTAGCCACATATTCATTTTTCTTCTTGTTTTTTATCTCTATTACATATAATTTCTTGACTAAGAGTTTCTGAATTGTCATAGAATAATAAAAGACCTTAACAATATATTGTTCAAGGAGCACAGCATTTTATCCTAAAGTATGTCTAATCAAGCAAATCCTCTGACTTCTATCTAGTTTTAGCTAAGGCATCAACAAATACCTCTTAAACACTCCTGTCTTTCATTTATCTTTCCTAGGTCAGCAGTCTTTACTGTGTTGGGTGACCTCACACTTAATTGCACTGCACTGCTGAAGATTTAAGATTCCTAGAGCAGTGTCACTGGTGAATGTAATTGGTGTCCTTGCAAGTGTTTGCTGCTAAACTGTCAGGAGGGGCTGTAGCTCTGTGTCTCTCTACCCTGAGCTGGTACTGAGCTTTATGGGAGAGCCAACTTCACGTGTACTTTGAGAGACAAGCTGCAGTATCCTGAGTCCTAAAGACTTTGTCACAATCGGAGGTGTTAGCAAGACCAAGATACAACCTGATTTCACTGCCTGGGACAGACAGCCTTGTGAATGTCCCGCTGGGTTCTATAACCCAGATTGCCCCCTGAATGCAACCCTTGTGGTTTGGTGATTGTACAGAGTTGCAGCTGTCACATAACTGCTTCTTCAGCTGCAACACTCTGACAGCCTGGCCTCTTATTGCAGTCCTGAAAACTAAAGCACAAACTCCTCCTCTGCTCTTCTACTTCATGGAGTGCAGCTTCCTGTGGCCAGCATTGCTTTACTCCTAACTCTGCATCAATGTTGTCCAAAGCTTGAAATTCCTGCCTGTCACAGAGCTATTTGTATCTCTCTCCCCAGTCTTCCATAAGCAAGATTTATATATTTTCTTTCTTTAATCTCTACCTCAAATATTTATAAACAATCTGATTTTTTTTATCCTGTCTTCTCTTTGAACAGCTGATGGATGGTTATAGTTTTTCTTTTGTCTTCTTTCTCTGACTCCCTAGTCCTTCTAATTCTGGCTTCACACTATGTATCCTTCTTTAACAAACATGTAATTCCTCACAGCAACTCACTTTTTCCAGGATGTACATGCTATTTTAAGAACTATGCAGTGTTACTTTATGGATTCCTCTCATGCTTTTGACACAGCTTTACAGTTTTAACTTTCATTGGGAAAACACACCTGCTTTGCAGATGGAGTGGTAAGGGATTGTAAAAGGATGGGGCTGCTACTGACTCTGGATTTTATACCATTTTTGTATGTCCTGGTTTTTGGCCGAGAGCTGGGTTAATTTTTCACAGTGGCCTGGAGTCATGTGGTCATGGCCAAGACCTGAATGTTATTCCATACCATGGAATCATCACTTTTTTGTCTTGGATTTTATTCTCTCTTTTTCCTTTTCATTATATTCATTTTACTATAAAACTTATAATTAACATTGTTGCCATTAATGATTATAATAAATGTATATTATTTTTATAACATTTTTATTTCAACCTGTGAGTTTACTTTTTCTAATTTGCAGTTCTTCCCACCTGGAGTACTTACACAACAAGGGAATCAGCCCAGATATATCAGAAGTAACACCTGAAGACATGGGTACTGAAGTTAACTGCCATGAAGACCTTATTTCAAACAAAAGACAGGTGAAAACTCTGAGGGGTCCTGGCAGAAATTTGCTCTGCAGTATTTTTAGGAGATTCAGCAGAAAAAGCTGTGTTTAAGAAATTCTACTTGAACACTTGTTCTACCTGTTATGTGATTTCCAAGGGGCTAAAGTTGGAAACAAGATCAACAGTGATGAGAACCTGAATAATATGGAAATGATTGGAAAGGCTTTATTAGAGTTAGATTTTGGAGACCAAAGCAGTTCATTGTGGAGTCCTCTAGCCCACAGAGGAGAGATCTGATCCTGGGTGAGTGGTTATGTACACCACAAGTGGGAACTATAAATATACTTTGTTCACAGCTAATCACTTCAGAGAGATGTGTGTGGTACAAAGGTTTGGTCCAATTAACACAGTATGTTGACTTTCTATATAGGGGATTTAGCAAGGACCATGATTAAACTCAGAAATACATGCCCCTTGAATGATTTCTCTGCCTCACAAGAAAAGGCACAGGTGAACTTTTTAAATGGAGGAGGACAAATACATTAAAGCAAGATCTACCATGCCTTTGAGATGTATGCAAGAAACAAAAGCATTAGAGCTGGTTGTTGTCATATCCAAACTGTATTTTAAATTACTCTGAATATAGATGCATTGTTTGTTTTGCAACACACTTTCTATACTTCTGTTCCTGTATAGAAATGATTAATTTTTCATTTATTGCGAAGGGACATATTATGATGTCTATACCAGCAAGAGGGAGACAGCGTATATCCATCACTTTTGCCTAGAATTAGCACTCTAATAAATAATCATGTTATTAATTCTGGAGTAATTTCAGCTCCCTGTATCTTAAGAGTCCTTCAGTTATAAATATGCATCTAATATTATATGGAGCCTCCTTTTTATTGTGCAACATTTGTTTTGAAAAATCTGTCATTTGACAGGATACTGAGAAGTACTTGCACATTAAACCCATGACATCAAGGATATATGTTTCTGTCTCAAAGGGATAGAATCCCATTGGAGTGTCATAGCTAAAACAGTATTTTCTCTTTCTAGAAGTTTTGGAGCAAAATAATGTTGAGACTGTTGGAGAAGTGTTGAGTGTGAAGAAGCAAAGCTGTAGACCTGTAAAGACTGGAGAAGTTTGGTGACCTTTTTGAAGTGTGCCTCTGTGGAATTTCTCTTCTTGAAGGAAGCAAAATGCATGGTTGCAACTTATCAAGAAAGCTCTGATGTGAGCAGTACCATCTTAACTGCAGACTCAGAACTTAATGGAAATTCACCCCAGGCTTATGGGAAATGACTAAAGGATATTTCCTTTTGTGGAAGTCAGTTTATGAGACTGATTAGTTCTGAAAGGTCAGCATAGTGCATCTCACCTTGTTTCAAATACACGTGCTTCTTAAAACTCACAATGTGTAATATGTTATCAGTTATCCTAATGACGCAGTTGATATTGTAGTGCTACACCAATCAGTTTTTCAGGGTTATCCTTAATTATGCCAATGAAAGCAAAAGTTCTTGGGTCTCTATTTCTTTTTGCAAAATTATTTGGTCTATTTGCTCATTATTTTTTCGTGATTTTTACTGCCAGAAGCATGAGGAGAAATATATAGATAATTTTTAGATATATTTGAGAAATCTTTTCATTTTACATGTGATGGGCCTTAAGTACAGAATTACAATGCTTTTCTGGTGAGTTGAGATGAAATTCTGTTTTAAGGACAAGATAAATATATCCCCAAAACTGCAAGTTCCCCTGTGTCTGTAGAGATAGGCTTTCTTACTGATCAGATATGAAGTGTACCTTGGTACCTAACAATATTTGTCATATTTCTTAGGGAAACCTATTTGCAAATGTGAATGTTCTGTCAATGATAACTGGTGCCTGGGAAATATGTCAGCAAAACTTAATTTGTTTACTCTATGTAATTTGTTTGTTAATGAACTGTGTATGAATAGAGTGCAATCTCAGCATATACATTTTCATTATTCAGATTTATTTGTTGAAATGTGTTGTTGACAGGGCTTGCTGCTCCTTTGTGATTAACTCATTAAATAAACTTGTTTTTTAAGTATTTTTAAAATAAGCTGTTCTGCTTCAACACAAAAAGCACATTGTCTGGTTGTTTCTTTGTTTTCTGAGTACCATATTTAAGCTCAAGCTTGACATAGACACTCCTCAGCACAGAAATGGGAAGCAGTTTATTGAATTAACCTACTGTATAATTTTTGAATTTTTATTGTTATTAGCCTACCTCCTTTCTAAAGTGCTCTTTAAAAATCTTATATGTCATTGTGTAGTCATGGTAAGTTTGCATAGAAATTCTGAATGGCTTTTTATGGAAGAGTTTTGCAGTCAACACTCTAAAATACATTCATAAATAGCAAGAGAAGAAGAAATAATTTGCCAGTTTCAGTTGCATGGGATGATGTTCTAAGTGTCAAGTTGTTGTTGAGAAAGAAGGAAGTGTAGATGTGCTACACTGAGAACTTTTCTCTGGGGCTTTATGACATTAAGAAGAGATCCAGAATGTTATTTGTTAAATCTGAAAATGAAAATCTTAATGAACTATTTGCCCCACTAACTGCTTTATGAAATATAACTAGATGTTAATTTTAAACTTTTAGGCATTAGTTTGTGGTTACAGTGTTGGCATCAAATCCCATGGAATTCATCCTTGCTTTCCTCTATGAAACTGTAGCTATAAATAATTCTGTCTGTTTTTCCATCACGTGCTATGTCAGAATACATTATGCTTCATAATAAATTAATATGTATTTTTTATTGTGAAAATTGAAGACTAATAAATATATTGTTAGTTTTATATATAAAAAATAGCTTATAGAATCAGGTGTAATTTAGGTTGAGAGGGAAGCCTAAATCATCTTATCATATGAGAAGGGCCTGATTTTTGAGTATGTCCAAGGATGTAATTTGAATTCCCTCTGTGTGTACCTGTTTCATTGTTCCGCCACCCTTGTTATTAAGACCTTTCTTCTTTTACAGAACTTCTGTTTGTGAGTCAATTTGTGTCAGTTGCCTCTTGTTCTTTGGCTGTAGACTTTCAAAGCTCCTGGCTTTACATCCTTTGTATCCTCTGTTTAGTTTCTTCCTTACGCTACTCTTCCTGAGTGACCAAACCCAGTTCTCCCACCTCTCCTGGTATGCCATCCACTCCACACCCCTGCCACTGGGCTCATTCCAATGTGTATTCCAGAATGTTCCATTCATATCTCAAGCAGAGGAGGCCAGAACTTGACCAAGTGCTCCAGATGTGTTTTGCTAGGGTTGAGAAGACAGGATTGTGACCTCCCTTAATCTGCCAGCTGTACTTTAGACAGCACAGCTCAGGATGTGGTTTGCTTTCTTTGCTTCCTGCTGACTCACACTCAGTTTGTTATCCACGGGGACGCACAAGGTTTTGTCTGCAAAGCTTCTTTACAGCCAGTCACCCACGAGTCTGTACCAGTTCTTGAATTAGTCCTCTCAGGTGCAGAACTTGACATTTCCTATGGCTGAGTCTGATAAATTTCCTCTAAATGCATTTCTCCTGATTTACAAGGTCCTTCTCAACAGAAAACCTGTTGGTTTGGTATTATCCCCAAACTTTTTCAGGCTGCATTACATTGTACTATCCAGGACATTTGTAAAAACAAAAACCAGTGTTGGCCTCAATATAATTCCTCCTCCTGAATATTACTGACAATTTTTCACTGCTTGGCCATTGTACCCCTGATTACAGTTTGGTAATCAGGCGATCATTTTCTGCTCACCTGACTGTCCACCCATCAAGGTTGTACTTCACCAGTTTGGTAATAGGATTGTTTTGGGAATTTGTATGGAAATCCTTGATACATTTAAGGTAAATGACCTCAACTGTGGTACTCTTGTTCACAGAACCAGTAATTTCTTTGTAGAAAATAATGACTGAAGTGGAGATGAATTCCTCTGCAGATACCTCTGTGAGGCCTCCTTGGCATGTTCTCTGAGATAAGAAAAACTACTAGAAATGACTAATGTTAGAAAAAATATAGGCTCTTTCTCTTATCTTTTTATAATATTATTGGTTAGATTTGATTCTTTATAATTGGTTGTCCCAAACAAAGAAAGATAATGTAGTTGGTTAAAATGTGTTAACCCTGTATCCTACTGGTTTACTTTTGATCCCCCCTGAACCTTAAAAAAGTAAATGTAGTGCCCTATGTAGACAGAAAAAGTCCTGCACAACCCCCTTCACAGAATAAAAGGCTGTGGAAAAGTCTGAGCAGTTTCCTGGTCTTTTTACGCTGGCGGAAAGAAAGGCCCATGTAAGCAATGATAAAGCTGACTGCCTGAAGGGCCAGTGCTTACATACCTTGTAACTGACCCCCTGCCTGAGAAAACCAGGGGTAGGGGGAAAAAAAGATGGAAAAATCAGCCTTTCTATGTCTTTTGCCATTTGGTCTCTGGCCCTATTAAACAGGGGTCCCATACTTTCTGTAATTTAATTCTGTTTGTGACCTAGCTATAGAAGCCCTCGCTGTTGCCCATCACACCCCTTGCTACTTTCAGCTCCAGCCGAGCTACGTCTTTCCTAAATCTCCTTAAGTTAAAACATCATCTCTAGGTTACTGCTGGGAGTCCTGTCCTTGTCCACACTCCTGAATACTTCTTTTTTTGAGTTCGTTCTTGAGTTCCTTGTTCATCCATGCTGGCCCTTGACCAGTCTTCCTTAGATTTCTGCACATTGCAGTTCTTCATCTTGAGAAGGCTGTTCTTGATAAGCTGTTCTGTTCCCCTGTCCTGCAGAGCTGCCTCCCATGGGCTCGGGCCTCAAACTGATATATACGGTCTGACAAAAGGGATGTTGTTCAGTGATGATCATCAGAGCTTTTGAAGAGAAGTTTAGTTCACTTCTACAGTGTGTTTCTAGGGCTTGACACAGCCCAATTGTACTTGATATCACCCCAATGATCTGAGCAAGACATCCCATCTAACAAAAACACTGAAGTCTCTGACCCTGAAGATATAAAGATACCTACACTGGTTTAATTGAAAATTAGAATATTTCTATGCAGATAGTTGGATATAGCCCTAAATTTTCTTCATTTAGACAGTGTGTTGTGCTAATAAAAAGACCTGACTCAAAGATGAATTTCAACAAAACTGCAAGCCCAGGGAAATGAACCAAATTCAGAGATCTGAGAGTGAGCACACACCATCATGCTGTATAAGTAGAAAGGAATAAATCTGTCCAGATGCAATCGGGACAAAGAGGAAATACTGAAAAATCTTTCTTCACTTACAGTTGGTAACTGTTATCTACAATATAAGTGATAGAAGCATCTGAAATTGCCGGCCAAATTCTTTGACTATACAAAGTCATTCTTTAGCTATCAATGGAAAGCTAAACAGATTAGATAATTGGAAAATTTGGATGATAACAGAACATTAAAATTGTCCTGGTTTTTTATGGCATAGAGTTTATTTTCTTCTTAATAGCTATTACTGTGCTGTGTTTTTTTGATATGAGAATAATGCTGATAACACAGATATTTCAGTTTTGCAATGTAATGTTTATACTGAGTTATTTCAATGTCTCATTTTCTGCTATTAAGGAAGTGCACAAGAATCTGTGAGGGATTATAGTCAGGATGTTTGACCCAGACTTGCCAAAGGGATATTCCACATGACAGAATGTCACACTCTAGATGCCCCATATCTGGGAGTATTCAAGGCCAGGTGGGATGGGACTTTGAGCAACCTGATCTAGTGGAAGATGTCTCTGCCCCTGACAGGGGGTTCCAACTAGATGATTTTTAAAGTCCCTTCCAATCCAAATAATTGTATGATTCTATGTTTACTATTAGATTTTATTTCAGTTATTAAAGTGTTATCCTTTTCTTCAGATTTTCTTTCTCGTCCCTCTGGGGTGTGGGTGAGCAACTGCATGGCACTTTGTTGCCAGATGAAGCTAAGCCAGGACAAAGATCTAAGATGAAAAAGTTTAGTATGGATCTTATTCCTCTTCCCAAACTCCACCTTTCATAGAACAGAAAGAAAAACAGGTGCATATCCATCCATCCATCCATCCATCCATCCATCCATCCATCCATCCATCCATCCATATCATTCATCCATCCATCCTTTTTCTATTCTTAAACCAAAACCACCATGTGATTCCAGAAAAGAAGATTTAAGAAACCTTTGTGTCCTTTTTCTCTGGAATTGCAAGTGACTGCTTTACTTGTAATGTGTTAATAAAGTGCTCTGGTCTGAAAACCTATACTAAGATTAAACTGGAGAGTACAAAAAGTTGTGAGAAACATCTTGGCTATCTGTATTGACACCTGAAAGAACTCCACCATTTCCAGTCTGGAAACCAAGAGTTCTGTGAAGACAGTGTGAAAAGATGAAGTTTATGTTTACTGTGAACAGTGTGAAATTTATGATGTCTTTACTACTGTTTACCACTTAATTTGCTTGGGTTGTGAGGAAAAAGCATGCTAGATAAATATACTGCCCAATGAAGAACATGATCAAGTGAAATTCTGACACACATGTAAATCAGCACTGACCTATACTGGAGCTCAGTTCTCTCACGCCTTTTTCCTTTATTTTTATAATATTCCTGAGTAGGATAAGAAACATCTCCATTAGATAATAATAATTTTTATTCTTTCTCTTGCCAGGCACTTTGTACTATTCATTTACCCTTTATTATCTTAGTCACACTCACTTTTCTACTCCCCTGGGTATTTTTTCTGTGTGGTTTTATGTGTTTTTAATTGAGTGACATAATATATTTATTATTTCTTCAGAATAAGAGTATAAAATTTAAGACATAAAAACTTCTGCTGAGTCATTATTAAGAATGAGAACTCAGATTGTATATTGTTCAGCTTTCAACATCTACTGAAAATGCAGCAGAGAAGTTAAATATTTAATGTCTAATTTTATTATGTATTGTTAATCTTTCTTTCTTTCTGAATTGATAACTTTGTATGTGCCCTTCTGATCCATGCTGTTGTAAAAGGTATTATGACATATATGATGTCATATATGATATCTAAATTTAATAGTATATATGGCATAACATATAGCTTTAGACTGATGTTTGTCCAACAAAAAAAAAGGCCAACCAAACCAAAATCAAGCCAACTACTTTAAGAATATTTTTCATAGTATTTCAATTCATTAGTTCAGAAAGAGTCTGGAAGATTACATTATATGACATAAGATCATACATAATGTAGTCTGAAGTACTTATATGTAAGAATCTTCTTACTCTATTAAGAGCTGTCCTTAAAATCTATGTGTTTGAAAAACGAATCAGAAGGATGCTCAGAAAGCTGTTAACTTCTTCTTGGGAATTTTAAGGTCTTCTATGGAACTATTCAAAACTATTTGTGTGTCTAGAAGATAGAGATAAATAAAGATAGTACTGGAAGTTATTGTAATTCATACTGGTAGTCTAGAACTGGTTAATTCCACAGCTACTAAATGATAATCAAAACAAGTGGAACACATTATTAAAATGAGAGCTGTTAGTAAGATAGGTGTGATTTTGTGCCTGATTTAATTTGTTTATATATTTTGCTAATCAATCATAATTAATGTAGTCAAATGGATAATATATTGTTAAATTCTGCAGTGAATTATATAGAGTTAAGGAGAAAACAAGTGACACCTTGTCATTATAATGACACTGAAGACTGAAAATAATTACATCCACTGACATTAAAGTGTAGTATAAACACAGGTGTATTGAAATGGATTTTAAGAGTCCCTGAAAGCTCAGGTCATTAACTTGTAAAGAATACTGTCAAACCTCATCTCCCCAGCAGGAAAGACCAATGTAGGCTCCCAAAAAGTTGAATATCCAAAGACTTACATTTATAAAGTAAGCAAATACTTTAAACATTTACTGACTATTTCATCTTCTTAAATATATGTCTACATTTGGCACTTTGCTGGACGTGGGGTCACATCAGCAGCACTCAGAAAAGCCATGGCTTTATGTTCCAGGCAGCAGAGGAGCCCAGCCCTGCACCCACCAAGGCTGCCTGGCTGCAGCAGTCACTCAGCCTCCGTGGCTGAGCGAGGTGCTTTTGTGCTGGCTCAGCTGTCTCCTGCTCTCCTGCCTTCACCTCAGTGTCTGTAGCATGAAGGTGAGTAAACTGAGAGGATGCAGGGTTTTGACAGAGGAGAGAGTGCATAGAAGTGTTGCAAGGTGCACAGAACAAGTTGATCTGTTTTGACTCTATTGTACAACCTTATTTTAAATGTGACAATACTACATAATTGTTTTTCTTTCCCTTTTTCTGTTGCCATTCATATTTTGTGTTCTGCTTTCTACAACATCTTCCCAAGGTTAATTTGTCAATTATAAATAAGAATTAATGAGACAAAAGGTAGAATGAGCATCTCACTAATAGTGTCTGATCATTTTCCCTGTGTACTGAAACACCTCTTCTCTGTTCTCTGGTGATTTTTTTTCTTAGAGTTGAAAACCCTGGGCAGGGAAGGGAAATGTTATTTTATGTGTACGATGACGATGGGGGAATGAGAATGGGAGATTGTACCCACTAATTACACAGTTAAAGAAATGGAATTTTTATAACATTTTCAGACCAAAGACAACAAATATGTTGTTGCTGTAGAGGGTATGATGGAGTGGAAAGGACTCTCTCAGGTGTGTTAGATGGTAGGCATCCATGGATTGGGAAGACAATTGAGAGGCTAAATGCTGCCCAGGTTCTCCTTTCACATAAACATGTCAGACATAATATACCTGGCAAAGTCTTCACAAACTTAAAGCTCCTTTCCTCTGAGAAACCCACCAAACTGATAATTGACAGAGTAATGCAATTGGGATATTTATTTTGTTTTACTTTATTTTATTATTATTTTATTTTTAAATTTTTAAAAATTTATTTTATTTTCTTACACAAGGTACAAGTCAGCTCAGTTTTTCCTTCGAACAGTTCTAGCATAATGGATGTTGAGCACTTTTGACAGCTATCTCTTCAAACAAACTAGGAGCTTGGTGTTATTGCATATATGTAAAAATGGAGTGGTTTCATAACCTGAATCCCTGTAAATGACTGTATCAACAAGACATATATAATTATTCAGTTTCTAATAGTCCAGTTTTGGAAAGTGGATCAAATTTCTAGTTCCCTCACATAATATATTTTCTTGTAATGTTGTTATTTTTCCTTAGGATGGTAGGTTGGTCTCTCTGATTTCCAAGTAGATATGGAGAAAAAATAAACAATACAGTTAAAAAAGCTTTGCTTTATTGTTTGTAACATTTCCTTCTCTAGTGGAAAAAATAGAATGTAGCTGTCTATAGAGACTGGTGTGATGAAAACCCTCTGATTTGCAGGTCTTGAGGAAAATTTGGTAAACAAGTACCTGTGGGAGAATATGATGCATTAAAGTTTAAAAATTTTCCTTTTCTGCAATTCAAGTTTCATTTGTCTGTTGAGTTTATATGTGCCTTATATTTTCCTCATTAGGGAAAATATACAGAAAAGGTTTGCAGTGAAAATAAATCTGCTACATTTCAGAGGTATTTGTATGACTGTCATGATGCATTGAAGCAGGCAGGAAAGATATGATTATGATCAGATATGTTCTGCTTCCCTGTGCCCTGTGCACACTTCGTGCAGCTCTGTTTTAATAATTCTTTTCTGAGAATTTGTGAGAGCAGACCTAGTTTCTTTTTGTGCATTACCATCAAGATTAGTTAAGTACAGGAAAAGAATATCTAAATAAAAGCTGAGTTTTTAGTGGTTTTTGTTTATTTTTTTTTATTTCATGCTCTTCAGCATTTTTCTGATTACTGATTTCCCAGTGTCCTGGTTTGAAGGACAGGTGTTTGCTAAGGAAAGCAGAAGCTTCCCCTTGGACTGAAAGAAAATGTGATTCTTCCGATTATTATAATTTTGGAATTAAGAGAGCTCTCAGGCAAAGATATGGGGGTAGGAATAACAGTTCTTTACTAGTATATCTAACAAGACAAACAAGAACAACAACAGCTATGAAATTACCCCCAAACAGAACAGTAACTCAGTCCCAGTGTTTTTTGGCTGCAGGCACCTTTTCCCTGAGCTGCAGTTCCCGGTGCTGGGGGCGGGCGGGTCCCGCAGAGCCGCAGGAGGGCTGGGGGTGATGGCAGCGCTGTCCCAGGGGGAGAGAGAGATGGAGAGAGAGCCCTCCGCTCACGGTGTGGGTCCCGGTGATCAGCAGAGTGCTGGATGGTGGTAGTTCACAGCGAGAAGACAGCCGGGCAGGGTCCGATGGTGGTTTCCCGACGCTGGGATGGCAGGGATGGGACACAGGCGGCGATCGTCCTTCTCGTCCGAACCCCGCGGGGGAAATGGGCCGAGGCCCAGCCTTCCGCTTCCTCTTCTGGCTGTTTGAATCTCGCGGGGCTTCCCTCTTCCCTCCCGTCCCCTCCCCCTTGTCACCAGGGCCCAGTCAACAGGTATCTTAGCATGACAATGGGGAAAATTCCACAGAGGGAAAAAAAAAGAAAGAACTAACCCTCAACACCCAGTTTCAGACTGGGAAATGACTTAAAAATACGTGATAGTCACAGACACAGTAATTAAAATCTTTGTAACACAATCTAATTATGTCCTGAAATTATTATCAATTTGAATTAGTCATCAGACATGACGAAAGAGAATGCTCTCTCTAGAAAAGTCTCAGAAATGGTAAGGCATTGTTTAAAAATGAAATCAAAGAGCATCTAGTTCAAATGAAATGCAAAAACATCTCAAATATTCTTTTTATAATCTGCATACAGCTATAGAACAGTAGATGTCTCTCAGCCACCTTTTTTCTTTGACTTCCCTTTGGCCAATATTACCCATCTGCTCAGGCTGCTGGAAACGTCTCACGAGGAAAGGCTGAAGGAGCTGGGCCTGTTCAGCCCTGAGAAGAAATGACTGAGAGGGAAACTCATCATTGTCTGTAAGTATTTGAAGGGAGGGTATCGAGAGGATGGAGCCTTTTGCAGGCTCCTCTTGGTGGTGCCGAGCAACGGGGAGAGAGGCAAAGGGCAGGAACTGATGCACAGGAACTTCCACCTGGGCGTGAGGAAGAACTTCTCAACTGTGCAGGTCAGTGGAACAGAGTGCGCAGAGAGGCTCTGAGCACTGGAGATGTCCAAGAAGCACCAGGACACAATCCTGTGCCATGTGCTCTGGGATGGCCCTGCGTGAGCAGGGAGGCTGGACCAGATGACCCCGCTGTGGTCACTGCCAACCTGACCCATTCTGTGGTTCTGTCACTCAGTGAAGACATGGTGGACTCTGCTATGTGAAGCACGAAGGAACCGAATTTCTCCTGCTCCTGGTTTCTGGCTTAGCAACATGCTCATCCATTGCCCAGTGAGCAACCTGCCTATACAGTCAGGGTAGCCAGTTTCAGCTCTTTTATGTTGTATAATTCTACTATTTGTATTAGTGCAATGGTTTAAGGTTTGTTAATTGTAATCTATTTATTTTTTGTTGTGAAATAGAATTAGGAGTAAAAGTAAAGTAGCTTTAAAACTTAAAAAAGGAATAAAGAAAAAAAAAACTTTATTAACAACACAAAGAATAATAATAATAATGATGCATTTAGAACAGATTTTTAGACTAGTTTTTTTTCTTTTGGTATAGCTTAACAACATACAGAGACACTTTAGTTAATTTTTTACTTAAATAATTTTTTAGTTTATTTTAGGGAGAGGGCTTTTTTTTCTTTAGCTGTAAGGATTTTTTATTAAGAGAGGACATTATTAGGGTATTTTATACTTTATTTTTTTATGATTAACAGTTACTTTGGATTTGTTATTATGAAATTTTTTACTTTACAGAACTTTTTTAGAACTGAGTTGCAGGCCATTTTAAAAAGTTATGGGGTATTATTTTTAAGGATGAGTTATTTAAAGGCAAAAGGTTTTTTAGCTTACTTTTTTGTTTTTATTTTATTTTTAGAAACAGAGACTTTTTTTGGGACAAAGGATTTTTAAAGCATTTTATACTTTGCTCTACCTTTTAGGTCTTTCTTTTTTTTTTCATGGTTTAAAGGAATTTTTTTTTGAAGTATAGTCTACTTTTATAACTTGTAAAAAGATAGTTAACTTTTATGGTGTTTTTTATTTTTTTTTCATTTAGAAACTTAGCTTTTTCTTTACTGACGTTCGTGTATTTTTTGGTTTTTCTTTTTTTTTACTTGAGGAAAGATGAAAGTTTGTAAGTCTTATTTGAGCATTGGGAAAAAAATATAAAATTTTACATAGAAGTTGTAGGAACTGGGCCAGGCCTTGTTGGAGCTGTGTTAGGATTTTAGGTTGTTTAGGCTGTGTTGGAAGGGCAGAATGAAAACTGTAAAGTTTAGTTAGAGAAGAAATTGGTGACAAGCTTTTGGGTTTAGGGTTTATTTTTTGGTGTTGATTGTATTTAGTTTTAGCTGCAAGCCAGGGTTTTTTTTTTTTTGCCTTGCCTAGCAAGTAAAGGCATGGGGGGCTTTTCTAAACTGGGGTCTGGCTGGGTTTTTTTGGGCTGTGTGGGCATCAGGGCAGGGCCCGCCGAGCCACGGCTGTACCGGGAAAAGGCAAGAATTTTAGCAATGGGCTTTTGTTTGGCTACTGGAGTTCCTGGTTAAAAGGGGGTTTTGCAGCTTTTGGAGCTTGCTTTTGCCTGGCCTGGACTGCATTGGAAGCGGGCCCTGGCCAGGTTAGTGTACTTTGTAGATGGTTGGAAACGTAAGGGATCTTTCCCGGCGTTTACTTGCTTCAAATGCGATTCACGGAGCGAACCGACTTTTCCAATTGGTTTCTCAGGCTGTCAACAACTAACCCAGCCTGCAATTGGTCCCATCAATCCACAGAGGAAGCTCTCATGGAGAAAAACTTCCTAGTGTGCCCTGCCCCCAGGGTAAAACCAGCACAATTAGTGAGACTGAAGCTGCTAGTGTCAAGTTGACCACATTGCACATCACAGATGCCCTCACCTTTTCATTTGCTCTTATTTTCTCATTCTGCTTCTTTAGCCTTTCTGCTTTTCACCCCTCATGGTTCATCCCGTACAGCCTCAACCCAGCAACTATATTAGTAGGTATTATTGTATTAGTATGTGTCTTGGTTATCAACATGGTTAAAAAAGAATATTTTCCTTTTTTGTTAAACTAAAAAACTTCTTTTTTTCTTGTAGGTACAGCTAAATGGCTACTTTTCAAAAGCAACCCAAAAGTTAAAATCTAGGCAATGTCGTCCTTCTCCCGAGTCACCAAGATGTGCAGTGTGTCACAGCACTATTGTGGCTCGCGTGCCGTACAGCGCTGCCCTAACTGCTCTGCTGCTGGAGCCCTTTGCTTCCCCTCACTGTATACAGATTCATTTTCTTTCTGAGCTGTGTTTCCTTTGATTGCTTTTCCACTGCAGATTAAAATTAGTGGAATGCTGTTGCTTGCTGGCATTTACTGATTTCAGTGCGAGTTTTGGTTAAGTACCTGCATCTGCAAGAATTGAAAACACAGAGATTCAGGTCAAGAGAGAGTTTAAACTCTTGAGTTGAATTAATTTGTTTTGCTTTGTCTGTCTGACCTTTTGCAAATCTCCCTAAATGCATTGCATAAAAGAGGAAATGCAGTGAGGATTGCAGAAATTTGTTGCTATAGGACTGATAAACCATAGGGTTTATTAATAGCAATATATAGTTAACAAATCAGATGTAAAGAAAAACAAAAAATATTAGGAAAAGAAGATTACAGTAGGTAAATCTCTTTGTGAGATATTTATGAAGAACTAGTGTAGGACACTGCTTCCTCAATAGACTTTCATGGTGAAGGTGCAAAACTCCCTGAGCTGTCTCTGGTGAATAAAAATATAAATGCAGCATTAATTCTGATCTCCATCTCCTGCAGAAAAATGGAAGAATGAGATTCTAGCTGATGAAAGGGGGAAATTTAATGTCTGTGGGCTTTCCAGGAGATGTTTGTAAATTCAAATTAAAGAAGCATTTTTAAGATATGGAAAAAATGAATTATTATTTTTTTAAAGCTTACATGAAAAACCACTCCTCTAACTTGGTTTATATTTTGAAAGCAGCTTTTTGGAATCTTCTCTCTTTTAAACAAAAAATTTGAATTAATGTTATTGCCACCAAGATCAACCACAGAGTTCTCAAAAACATTATCAAACAAAGCAAGCAAAAAACCTAAGAAACCTGTTACTAAGTCTATAATGGACTATGTAATTCCACCTATGTAATTCCACTTATAATGTTTTTGAGAAGATCAGCTCAGCTAAATGCAAGTCTTTAATGTAAGAATGTATTTAATAATTTAGACCTCTTAAATCAGAGTTTCTTCAAGATGAATCTCTGAGGAAAACAGTGCAGGCATAGGTACTCTTGCTTTATCTGCTGATGAAAGACTTTATAAATAACTATTATAAAATAACTATTAAGAATGCATACTGTGGTTTTATGGAAAATGTTTGGAGCTATGACAGTCACATTGGTTGGAGGACTTGTGTTTACATGAATGCAACTTTTGCACCACAAAATATTCTGGTTTTCATGCTGCACTGAAATATGAAGAACATTGCTTTGTACTTGTGATGAAGAGTTGACCTACTTTTTTAAGCTTACTTTGTGTTATAGTCACATATATTGAAAGAATTCAACTGTAACCTTTTATAATTAAGAATAATGGCTGTGCATGAGATCTGAACTGCTTGCAGGACTTAAAAATCAATTATTTTCTTACTAGTTGTGCTGTACTGATTAAACCTATTCAACAAAACAAAAAATAAACTTCTGAACTGAGCTTTGTGAAATAAATCCAACCAGAGCTAATAGTTTTAAAACCTTTCTCTCTCTGCTTTGTGTTTGATCCTATAATGCAAGTTGGAAATGGAGAAAAATTTTTCTTTTATCTTACCTGATGGTGTAATTAGATTAATGAAATATATGGAGTATTATAAATCTGGCTAACAACATAAACTATACCTAAGTATCTTATACTGTTTAAAATGTGTTTATGTATATGTAAATAAAATACAGCACAAGAATGCTAAATTTGTGATCTGGAAAAGAATCAAATGTGTAAGGAAGTATAAAAAAATACAGTTCTGAGTTAGATCTGTTACAACGCCCTATCATGCTCATCAGAGGCACCTTGCCACAAAGACATTTTGAAGATCTTTTTAGAGCAGGGCAGTTTGTCTCTCACTTGTGTTGAATTCCTCATTTTTGTCAGTCTCTTACTAACAATGCATTTCCTTTAGGAACTTCCAGCATTTGTAGATTTTTGAAGAGTTCTCTATAAGACATCATGAAGTGCTTCACTGAAAATCCTCACAGCAGGTATCTGTCACACTCTCTTTGCTTAGAAAAGTCACTTTTCTCATAATCTGACCTTTTATCTTTCAAGCATGTGTCACAATGCAATGGCAATTGCATGGCCTCAGAAGAGCACAGCTCCGAAATCCCACCTCTTTCCTCGCAGAATAGGCAAGATATAAACAATAAGGAAATACATCAGTTTTAATGTAATGCTGGAAAAAAATTATAACTGTGTACAGCCCGTATTCTATGAGTTTATAAATGTTTGAAACTCCCATGTGCCTACACAGACTTTATAATGATTAAATTTAAAGTACACTTCCAAACATGGACTGTGAACTGCTTCTCCATCAGCCCTGATAGAACTGCTCACACGGTTTGATCAAGGCTGAATGAGGGATTTGAGGTTTATGGTCTTATTTTCACTGCACATTGTTCTGACAGCATAGTGAGGAAATGACTTTATAAAACAGCTGGAGAATCCACTTAATTTTGACTACAAAAGCTATTGCATTCAAATTGTTGGCTCTGCAACAATACTGCAGTGGTTGCCATGTGCCATTAAATTTTTCTCTCTTTTTCATTTATGTGCTGAAATGATCTAGTTCATTATTATAAAGGCAGCATTAAACTAAACATTTCTGAATTTGCATGGAGACCATTATCTTAATTTAATCATTTGTAAGCAGGCAGATATATACACTTCAGTGGTCTACTTTTGGTCTTAAAGAGAAGACCATACTTGTTTTGCTGCCATGGGATTTTAATGTGTCATACTTCCAGAAGGCTTAATACCACTTCTTCAAATAATTAAGGCTTTTTTATAATGAATATTCTCGCTTTCTCCCAGTTGGAAAACTTAATATTAACACTGTGATTTCATATGTACTGGATGTTGTGTTTTATATAAAAGCTTAATTTGTTGGAATCTGAGTTTAGAATGTCTTATGGTAACTTTGAATAGAGCTAAAAGATAATCCTAGCGAAAAAATTTTATGGAGCTAGGATTTTCCTCCTTATGATTTGATTTTTAGAAAGGTGGAACAAAAATAGTGCAGTAACATGGAAGATGGGGGTGTTATCCAATCATGCTAGATACAGCATGTCTCTTGTCCCTATCTTGTGTCATTCAAATAGAAAGAACACATTTAAATATGGAGTCGCGGTGACAAAAATTATCACTTTTCTTCCCCTAAAAGCCATCTATCTAGTTATAGGCTAAAAGTTTAAATTATTCATAGTGTATGATGTTAATATGTTCTGTATAAATGCGTCCTTAATTTTTCTTACAGCTTTAAGGTGGATTTTATTTCCATATACACCCAAGCATATATACCTAAAAACAAATAAATATTCATATACAGAGGATAGTATTCTTACCTGTTTGAAATTTTTACTAATATTATTTTACTTAAATATCTCTCACATTGCTCTTATGTTGTGAAACTAGTCACTTCACTAAATGATTAAAATTTTCTGTGCCTAAAAATTTACTTTTTCAGGAAGATGCTTTATGGAATGACTCAAATTTGTAGGCATTTAGTGAAATGACTGGAAAAACAAGCACTTTTTTCCCCAATTGGACTGCTGTACTCAGTGGCATGAAATCACAGAATCACAGAATGTGCATTAGAAGTGACCCATCAGGATCATTGAATCCAGTTCCTGGCTCTGCACAGTACCATCCATGAGTGCCACTCTGTGTCCAAGAGTATTGTCGGAACTCCTCTTGAAATCAGAGAGGCTTGGTGTTGTGACCAATTCCCTGGGGAGCCTGTTCCAGTGCCCAGCCACCCTCTGGGTGAAGAAAATGTTCTAATATTCGATTTAAACATAGCATGACACAGCTTCAGGCCAATCCCTTGGGTCCTGTCACTGGTCATAGAGAGCAGAGATCAGTGCCTGTGCCTCCTATTACCCTCACAAGAGAGTTGTGATTGCAGTGAAGTCTCCTCTCAGTCTCCTCTCCAGGCTGAACAGACCAAGTGACCTCAGCCACTCCTGGCATGGCTCCCCCTCAAGACCCTTCATCATCTTTGTTACCCTTCTTTGGTCTAATACCTCAGTGTCTTTGCTGTCAATGTGCACAATATTCAAGGTGAAGCTGCCCCACAGCAGAGCACACCGGGACAATCCCCTCCCTTGACCAGCTGGGATGCTGTGCCTGATGCCCCCAGGACATGCTTGGCCCTCTTGCCTTGTCCAAATCCCTGTTTTTGAGGTTACCATCCTCATTTTGTAACCGTCTGATGTTATTCTACATTGCCTTTTGCTATTAATATATTTGAAAACTTAATTTTGTTGTCTCTCACAATTCTGGTCAATTTCAGTTTCAGGTGAGCTTTGGCCACACGACTGCTCTCCCTTACACTGGAAAGCAGCATCTCTGTCTTGCTGTATTTGTTAAATTGCTCACATCACTGAAATCTAGCACATTAAAAAGTGTACTATGTTGGGTGTTCTGCTGCAATACTGCTACAGAAAGTAAAATCTTCCATCAAAATGGTACTCTCAGAAACTTTTTGCAATCTGATTTATAATTGGTTTTAGCTTGGTGCTACTTCTTTTCATTTGCAACCCATTTCAAATTAGATTTGGGATTGTGTCTGCAGCTGCAAGCATTGTAGAAGAGAGGTTACTGACACTAGTGGATGGAAGTTGGGGTTTTGGAGCTTCATGACATCAACTCTTCTTTTTGAAGAGCAAGCATAGGTCCATTAGATCATTGGTGGACTTATATTAGGAAAATGCAATAAACTGTTCTTCTGTTCTTAGCACAGTGCATTTCCATATAAAATGAAACTCATTGAAGAGGTTTGGATTCTTAGGAACATAAAGTCTCCTTTTAACTGGATATACAATGCTGCATCTTTGGCATCTCACTAAAAACATTTTAAAAGCATTGTAATGTTGGCTGTGGGTTTAAATTTTTTTTAATTCACATTTCTTTATAATAAACCACACCAATATTTATATAGACTCTATAGGTCTTTCACATTTTGAACTTGATGAACCTAATGGGTCCCTTCCAACTCAGCATATTCTATAATTAACAGCAAAGTATAATAGGTAGAGTGGCTAGAGCCACCAGGTACTGCCTAGAACTGCTACTTTAGAATGAGTGTATATATATATATATATATATATATATATATATTTATATACATATTATGTGCTAGAATATATATGTATATGTATTGTAATGATTGGTCAACTATTGAAAAACATCAGCTATAGGGAACAGGAAAATGATTGTTTTTATGAAAGTTCTTTTTTTATGTGCTTATAAATGAGTGCATCATATACTGCTAATATTTAATGCTTCTTGCATCTACTCAGAACTCAGAATTGTATTACAATGTGATCATAAAATTCTTCCCCAAACTCTATCTGTTAGTTTTCTTATTTCATTATGCCTAATCCAAAAATATCATAAAATCACCGTTAAAAACATATTTTTGACTCCAGGGAAGTAAGCTTGGAGAAACTGCTTAAGGCTTGAAGCAGGAATTTTGAATACCAAGTATTTTTGCAGGATATATTTTTGTTATTTGGGTTGAGGAGGAGGAAAACGGTGCCTTGCCTTGTGGAGAGCTTGAGAAAGGGAAATGGACCTTTCTGACTTTTAAAAAGTTTAAATTTTTACAATATCTCTTAATCTCATTTTTTGTTGCTGTTTTTGTACACAAAACAGCCTTGGTTGACAACATGCTGTGTTTTTAATTGTTTTGGCTTTAAAAATCACTTTTAGATTTGGAGAAGAAAAAAAACCAGTTTCCCAAATTACTAGGGAAAAAAAATCACAAAAGATCTGCACACAATACCATTTTACAACAGCACTGTAACTTTTCTCACTTTGATTGAAAGTCCTCAAGGTTTGATGCTAGTCCTGGAATGAATCCCAGTACTCCATACATGTCTCCCCATTTTGAAGAGTAGGTATGTCTTGCAGATGTTATTTGGTATAAGTAAATGAGTAAAGAAAATCTTGTCTCTCATTTAGTGCAATTGGATGAATTGATCTCTGACATCCATTTTCCCTGATTACTTTAGCGAGACAGTTTGCTCTAAATTAGCCAATCTCCACAATAAAAAAGAAATCACAACTGAAATGAAATAAGTAGGCAAAACTTCAGTTTCTATAGAAAAATACTGTGTAGTGCAAAAGGTAAAAAAGGATTTGGTTTGGTTTCAATCCATATTGAAAAGCCTGAAAAAGCTTTCTAAAAACATACTCTGTCTTTTCTGGTGGGATCCGAGTGAATAAATAAAGACATTTAGCAAAGATCCCACAAACCGATACCTGGAAAATATTTTTGCTGCTCTCTTCCAAAAGTCAGAGCCAAAGGTGATTATTTCTCTAGTAGACTTCCTCACGTTGGCTCTCTCAGGCCAGGTGACATAAATCCCACATTTAGGGTCTGCATTGTAAACTCACAGCACTTAGTTGAACACATGCCCAAAGTCTTAATAATACAGGTGTTTTGGATTTGTATTTTACCATATTTAGATAGGTTTTCTGATGATATCTCACATATCAGGGAAAATTATCCACATCCATGATCTTGAAAAAATGTATTACAAATATTGATAGCTTAGTTTCCCATCAGAGCTGACAAACGAGTTTCATGTATTGGATTATTTATTTACTTTTCCTACTGTCTATTGTCTTTAGTCTCAAATATTTCCACGGCCAGGTGATTAAGGAGGTTACACCAAGAATCTCATGCAAAGTTTTCTGTCAGCTATCATCTAGTTTAGATTTTTCCTGTGTTTTCCCTGTCAAAGTTCCATGAGTGGCTGCAATTTTAATGAAGTAACATCTAAAATTTTGTCTGATTTTCACATTAATTCCTTATTAATATCCATCATCCATCATTAATATCCAACTGCATGCCAGAAGATAAATAAAAAATTAGATAGAAAAATAAATAAGTTGCATTAATTTTGCATCTCATCCATTCAAACCCTACAGTTTAATTTCAAAATATCAGAAAACAGTGTACTTTTGTTGGTGAAAAGTTGAGGAAAGTGAAAGGAAAAGCCGAAGAAATGTCTTTTTCATTTTTAGAGGTGTTGAATAATATGTGTATGTTTTACTGAGATGAGGAGCCAGTGTGCAGCTCATCTATCTCCTTCAACAGCACTGTTATTGGCAGGTTAGAGAAGAAGGTTCTGCATTGTTTTCACTCTGTTTCTGTGAATATTTACTCTTTGGAAGGTGTTACTTGTTCCATTTCAGTGGCCAAGACTGCCCTGTGGCTTTGAACCACTTTGGTTTGATTCTATGACTAATTCTATTATTCTATTATTCTTTGAACTCAAAAGTAGAGATTCTTTTCATATATTCATTCTTCCAGAATGGAAAAGGCAGACCTGTGGCTGGGAAGTATCTGTTCTGCGGCTAAATAAGAGCATTATTTTTGTCCCTAGTGGAAAGTTAAATATCACATGACATTGTGTTGAATTTGCTTCTTCCTGAAGCAGACTTTGTATTGGAATAGATCAACATAGACCTACAACATTTTAGTAGTCTGCTTGCTATGCAGCAACAGTTTTAGTAAGAAGGGCATAAGCCACACAAAATTATTCCAGTTATCCCAGGTCCACATACCTGTGTTCTCTCCTACCCCTTCCCAACCACAGTGAAGCAGAAAAGGTAAGACTGAATAAAATGCTGGTGGGAAAAATTCGATTATATTAACTATTTTTTAGAACTGTGAGACAATTAAAATTTCAGATTGCTATTCTAATATAAACAATTTTATATATGTAGATTTCAAATAATTTTGAGCAATTAACTAAAATACTTTCTCTTTCAGCTTGTAGTATATGTTATATTTAAATTTGACTCCAGATTTAGACAGTGGTAATGACTTTGGAAGATTTCTTCATCCTTGTCACTACTCTAAGGCAATTTCACACTTCCCTGACTCTTTAAAGGTGTAATACTGGGAAGTGTTAATTGACCAAATCCTCAGTAAGAGGGAGAGAAATAAGGGAACATGAAGTATAGTTCTGTTTATGAGTTTGACTTGGAAATTACACGTTACACAACAGATATTCAGAGGCAACAAAACTGAAGCTCTTTTCTATTTCAATAAACTCCTTCAAACTCTCAAGTGGACTGCTTGAATTAAATAATATATGTACAAGCTTTGTGTATAGTATAATACAATATAATATAATATAATATAATATAATATAATATAATATAATATAATATAATATAATATACATAACATAACATAACAAATACACCAGGAAAGCTGGTAGGGCCAGACACTGACCTTAATTTGAAGATACACCTTTCTTCTCTCATCCAAATACTTAGACAGGAAAAGACAGGCATGGCTGTGAATACAAAATAGAATATTTTCAGGTGTCAGAAAACTGCTGCACTTACCTTGCCTGTAAAAATCCCACGACTTTCCTGGATTTGCCAAACATTGTCATCTGTCTTTGCTCCTGATGCTGGCAGATGTCAGAAAGTCTCTTTCTCCTTGACAGACAGATGAAGTGCAACTTTTCCAATGAAGTCTGCATGGATCTCAGAGGATAAGGGAATAGGTCAGCAAAACAAACCCCTTGTTTAAGTAGACAGGTTGTGGCTACTCTTGTTGAATCTGACAGGTCTCTTTCTCATGAGTAATACAAAAAAAGAAAAATGGTTATTTTTCACTCTGTTTAAAAGCAAACATTTGTCCCAGTTCTTGTCTTTTTCACCATAATCTTCTTCCTCACTTGAGAACAAACAGAGCAGCCAGTCAAACTCAACCTCCAATTTTCCTCTTAAAACATGCATTTGAATATTTCTTTCTTCTGATTCTTGCTGAAGCTCCACAATCAGCAAATATCTGGGCATGAGTGGTCTTAGTAACAACTGTGCTTACAGAAAACATCACTCATACTGTTTTGTTGGTTATCCACAGTGTGCTTCTTTTTAGAAATGTCTAAAACTACCTTGGCTTTGGAGACAAAAGAGAAAGTGAAACAATTAGTACCACAGAGCTAACTCTAATGAAAATTTTCATTTTACCTTTGGCTCCTGAGCTGACAGTGATTTGCATTCTTCCCTGCCCTCCCTCCCTCAAGTGTAAAGTATTACTTCAAAACTTAAAAGTATCTTTGACAACTTTAAATTACTCTTAATACCACCTCCTCTTGTCATAACAAAGCAGGCTTGTACTCCAAGGAGGACTGTGTGCTAGTTTTGACTAGATCAGTGGAATTATCATGGATTATTTTTAACTTTTGCAGCTCTTTGAGTTTTTTTCTGACTGTCTTATTGAATTAATGGGAAAATTGAAAGCAAATCCTGGCTAAAGGAATGGGGCTTAAGGTAATACTAGCCAAGGAAACAGATAAAACTCTTTTACAGACCCTGTTAAAAACATAAAGTCCTCAGTCCAAGCATGTTGTGACCCAGTTCAATTATTTGCAAAAAAACACCAGGTGAGACCTGGAGGTAGGTATATATTATGACTGGCTTACAAAGTTGTAAGTTGGTTTTTTTTTTTTATTTAGTTGAAGGTAGGGGAGCTACCTAAGAGCTGAGCTTAAAACCAGTCATAAATATCATCCTTTTCTTATTGATTTGTTCTTCTTATAAAAATAGTTTTGATCTAGTATGACCATTGGCACTTTTTAATGTCTACTGGAAGACTGGGAGATGTACAAGGTGAAAAAGTGCAAGAAATTAGAAAAGGAAGTGATAACCAGAAGGAAGAGAACCAGAATCAATGTAAACTGGATAACGAACAGGAAGAGATAGTGCTGAGAAGGGAATACATGTTTAGGTAGTACAGATTCTTTTATCTTCCCTTTTTAGACTGTATGAAACTAATTTCCTGGATAAGCATACTTAAGTGGGGAAAGAAAACTAATCAGGTCAGATTCAAAGTTTACTACAAAAATGATACTTCAAAGTGATAATCATTCTTTGTTCAATCTTTTACATCTCAGTTGTTTATTTTAAAACGCAAGGACTTTTAATGACATTAATTCATTAAAAGATAATGAAGGTATCTGATTTTTTTTCTGTCTTTCCTACTTGGTCACTGTCAGCCTGTTGTGCCTCCCACTGCATCATGAGCAGACTTTTCATTACAAATCTCTTCAGCAAATCTAAATGCTTTCAGAGGGTAACAGCCCTGTGTTTCCCTCCTGGAGAATCCTGGACTAGAGAGGTGTTAAAATTGACTGTGTCTCTTACTTTCACTGTGATATAAACATTATAATAAATGCAATGAATGAGAGAAAGTACTCAAAAAAGACTCAGAAGAAGAAAAAGGGGAAATGTTGAACCTGCTAGGGTCAAAACCCTATACTGGTTCTGCTCTTCAGGGTTGGGTTAAAAAGAAAAATGCATCCATGCGTTCCTGTCTATTTAAAACAGTCCATCTGAAACTTCAATATAATCAGGAAAATAAAATTGTTTATGGTTAGTTATTCTGTTTTTATTGCCTTCTCTGTCTGGAAATTAGCAAGAGAAAAACATTTCTGAGTTGGTTTAATATAATTACTTGGAGGAACAAGGTTTTAGGGTCTAAAGATTAGAAGATTAACACAAGTAATTTTACTCTCAAAATTAGTTTTGGGTTAGAGTCCATCTCTAATACAAAGAAATGAAAGTGGCTTTCTTCCATGCTCTTGATCAGCTCAATGTGAATGTGAGTAACTTTTTAAAAAAGGATGGCTATCAGATTCAAATGTGCCTATGATTGTGCATAGACATAAGTGCTTTTAGCATCTCTTTAATTTAGTCTGTCTTGTATTAAGTCGACATGTCATCCCTCCCTTCCAAACAGGAGTAATATAGAGTTAACTAGTAATACATAAAAGGATTTTTTGATTAATAAGTGAGTGCAAAAAATTCAACCCTGCATAGGTAGATTATGTACTAGCAGTGCAGCGTAATTCATAATTCATAATTGTCTTTGACACCCCAATGAAAGTGAACATTTTAAATCATCAGTCAGGAACATCCCTCTGTTTCTGGATAAAATAAAATTCAAAATAAAGAACACATTTTAATGTTAGCATGCGTCAACATGGATAATTTTTAAAAACAGAATATTTTAAATCTTATATTAATACAGGCAGCCACACAGTTTCTGAACGTCTTTTGGAGAGCTGCATGACCATCACCAGCTCTATGATCTGCAGTCTAAGGACTGTACTTGACAACCAGATAAGTCTATTGGCTCATTGCATTTTAGTTTTTGTAAATGGACTCACAGTCCTCACATGGAGCAGATTTAGTAGTTCTATTTACTTTGGGGCAATTACTTAAATTTGCCATTCCTAAAACTGTAATAACATAATAAAACCAAGTAGCAGAATAGAAATAAAGCTCTATGGTCAATCTAGAAAGAATAAAAATAAAGCTCTACAGTCAATCAGAGGAGTGTGAATGAGTGACAGAGTGAGGAAGAGATAATAATAGATACCATTTTTACCTGACTAGGACAAGTCAGTAAGGAAATAATTGCTTGTAGGATTTTTTGTTGGCAAGGACAGAGGAAATGTCATATATGAACTGTAAATACACTGCTGATAAAATAGGAAAAATTGCAAATATATATAATTATGTAAAGAACTTCCCAGTTATTTTGACAAAATCAAAAGCCAACTTGTGCTGTATAGCTGGTGGGAGAGTTTAGACATTCAAGGATCTGATTTGTGCTGAGCTGATCTAGACACCAAATAAGGGTCAGATGAATAGCAAACAATAAATATAATTTGTTAAATGAGTTATTTTCTTCCAGACATAGAGAGCTTTCCTTTCACATTTCCCAGTGTTATCTTCATCCATGGAAGTCAGTGTAATTTATTGGCTAAAAAAATATTAGGGATCTTAGAGTGGAATGAAGAAGCCTTTATTAAGATTTTTTCAGATAAGACTCAAGAAAGAATGTAATTTATAGAACTGTTCGTTCTCAGAATGGCTGAGAGAAGAAGGCACCTCTGGAAATTGTCTAGTTCAATAGGTTCAGTGATAGCAGATTGCCTGGGGACATGTTTGGTTGGATTCTGAATATGTCCAAGGATGTAGAGTCTGCAACCTCCCTGAACAACCTAAGGCAGTGTTTCTTCATGCCCACACTAAGAGTTCTTTCTTACTCTTACTCTTACTCTTACTCTTACTCTTACTCTTACTCTTACTCTTACTCTTACTCATACTATTATGTGCATTTCCTGTGTTTCAGTCAGTACCTTTAGCCTCTTGTCCTGCTGCTGGGCACCACTGAGAAGTGTCTGGCTTCTGCCTTTCTTACTTCTTCCATCAGAGTTTTACACACATGGGTAAGATCCCCCTGAGCCTTCTCTTATCCAGGCTGAGCTGCCCCAGTACTCTCATCCTCTCCTCATATACAAGTAGCAGTTCCTTAATCATCTTCATAAGACTGCCCTGGATGTACTCCAGTACACCCATCACCCTCTGTCATACTCAGGAGTCCAGAGCTGGACCCAGCATTCACAGAATCACAGAATCAACTAGGTTGGGAGAGACCTTTGAGATCATAGGGTCCAACCTACTCCAGACGTGTCTCACCAGTGCTGAGCAGAGGGGAAGTTCCAACCACCTGACTTCACCTACAGACAACATTTTGCGTAATGCAAAGTACTATTGTCCTCCTTTGCCACAAGGGCACTTTGCTGGCTTTGTCAAACTAGGATCTTTAAGACATTTTCTGTCAAACTCCTTTTCAGCTAGTTGGCCGCTATGTTATACTGGTGCCTGCATTATTTCTTTTCTTCCTGGGGATAAGGCTGACATTTCCTTTTGTTGAGCTTCATAACGTTCATGTGTTGTCCCATTTCTCCAGCCTGTTGAGGTCCCTCTATTCAGCTGTACACCCATTTGGTGTATCAGCCACTCCTCCCTGTTTTGTATTGTCAGTCTATCTCACTTTTCACTTAGTCAAACTCTACTCCATCAACTTTTCTGTGGGGATGACATGGGAGACTATCAAAAGCCTTGTCAAAGTAAAGGAAAACAGCATCCACTACTCTTAACCCACCAATCATCCAGTTGTAGAAGGCTAATGAGTTGGTTAAGCATGATTTTCCCTTATGCTGACTGCTACAAATCACTCTGCTGTCCTTCATGTATTTGGAAAGGCTTTGCAGGAAGATTTTCTCCATCGATTTCTTAGGGACTGAGGTGTGATTGTCCAGTTTGTGGTCTTCCAGGTATTCTATATTTTTCAGAATAGAAATGTAATTAACTTTCTTTCAGTCCTCACTGAAAAAAAAAAACAAACCTCCCCAATTAACATGGCATTTCAAAGAAAATGGAGAGTGACCTTGTAGTGACATTGGCCAGCTCCCTCCACACTTGTGGGTCTATCCCAATAGGTCTCATGGACTTGTGACTGTCTATTCTTTTTAAATGTTTCCTAAGATGACCCTGCTCTGGTAAGAAGTAATTTTTACCTTTGGTCTCAGGGGTCTGGGCCTGCTGAAAGCCAAAGGCAAAAAAGATATTCAGTACTTTGTTCTTTGCTGTGTTTTTGTCACCAAGTCTCCTGACCCATTCAACACCAGGACCACAATTTTCCTGATGTGTCTTCTGCTGCTGATATAACTCCTGGAGTACTTGTTGCTTTTCACCACTCTCATGAGATTCAACTCCACAAAGTCTTTGTCGTTTCCAACCATGTCCCTGAACTCAGAAATTGCCTCTCTGCATTTTCTGGGTCACCTGTCCCAGCTTTTGCCTCTTGCACACTTCCCCTTTATGTTTGAGATTTTCTGGGAGTTCCTTGTTCATCCATGCGGGGTTCCTGCCACTCTTGCTTGACCTCCTGCTCTCAGAGCTGGACCCTTTTTGGGAAATGACACATTTCTGTGGCAATTTCACAGTTCAGAATACCTACATACATTCCACTTTTGTGACTCAAGCCTCAGACATATTGAGCCTACTTTAATCATGACCTTAATTTTACTAGTGCATTGTTCCATCCCTAATTGGCTAAATAAAATTGCAATACTTTAGCTTGGTAATTAGCTTTCTTAAATGAATATTTGCTTGCTCACCAATTTTAATAAAATCAATGAGGGATATGCAGATTTGGGTTGCTCTAACAAATTAAAATATGGTCCAAGAAACTACGAGGGCATGGCTAGTGTCAAAGATATAATTTTTAAACAACTCAGTTCATCTTTCAAATGAATATTTAAATCTTTTCAGACTATTCTTAGAGCAGACTTTATGGGTTAAGATCTGTTCTGACTTCACTGACAAGGAACAGTAATGGCTCAGGCCAGGATCTGACACACAGCTGTAAAGAAGGTGATTTTTGTGATGGTTGAGCACCTTGTTTTCTGCTCTTTCTGAGCACCAGAGAATCACCTCTGCCTCTACATGGCAATGGGGATTGCTCTCATGACTGGGAGTTACCACAAGAGCACTGTGGTTGTAACCTTTCTCCTTCACTATGCCATTGAAGTTTTTAAAGCTATGGGTGAGAAAACTGTGGAATACACATGTTTGTATTGGTCAGACTAAGCTTTTCAGGCACTCTTTTTATGTCTTCTAGTACATCCTACAACAATAAACTACTTATTTTGGATTGGGAAATGTAATGAAGAACTTTTGGTCTTGACATACTCTCCTGCATACTTAACACTAAATCTTGTGTCTGTATCTGAATAACCTGTTGTCACAGTGACTGCTGTTCACAAAGTGTTACTGGTATTTACTGGGATTTTCAGAAGGATTTAGAATTCCCAGAATGCATGCACTGTCAGAATCAATGGTCAAACTTAAAAAAATACCAGCATGCAATACTTTCAGAAATCCTTGCCCACATGCTATGGCACAGTCAACTGGGAGATGTTATATACATTTTTTTTTGTCAAGATGACAGAAGATAAATAGCTCAGTCTTGGGTTAATCAAATAATAAACACTCAAAATATATTATATGAGCCTAAAAATGGAGAAAAAAAATCAAGGTAACAAATCACCTTAATTCAAAGCCTCTCCTAATACTCCTTCCATGAAGTAGTAAAATACCTAAATAATTTCAGCTCAGGATAGGACACTAATCTGGCATGGAGCCCAGTTCTGGACCCTGACATTTTGCTGGATAGCTAAATGCAGATACTGATAAAGCACAATTTTAATTAATACAGTTTTGGTTGTTGAATATAGAAACAAAATTTTGGTAAAAAATACCAAATATTTTAATAATAAATGAGCTATTACAAGCTGTTTGAGCAGCTGCATTAAATGTCTCTGAAAACCATTTTCAAAAAACTGAAATGATGGGTGACATTTAGTTTACATAGTGGGTAATATAAAAGATTAAATAATTTTAAACTATAATTGGTAATAAAGAGAATAAATAGTGCCTTATAAATATGCTAACAAGCCATTTTAGTGATATTTAGTGTAGACATACTTAAAAGCAGTTAATAATCAGATCTTCACATTTAATGATCTTACTGTTTAATGGTGTTTCACTGCTTGAACCCTGAAATTATGTCTTTAAATAATGTTACCAACTGTAATCAGTACTGTGCTATCAATTCATATTTGAAATTGTCTGTGATGGGAAGAAAAAGACACACGTAACATGTTTGTGTAATAAAAACGTCTATTAATGTGAATTTACCATGTGAGTGAGAGAGATTTTGTATATAGATGATTTCATTGTTGGTGTTCAGCTTAGTAACTTCACAGCTTTCAGCAGGGGATTAAAAAATTTCTTAGGATGATTAATTTCAGGGCTAATCATATAATTTCAGAACTTTCTGAGAGGACTGTCAAAGGGAAAGGATTTATATAATCAGTTATCTTGCTGAAAACCCCTTCAACCTGTGAAACTATACAGTGAATGAGAATGAACCAAAAGCCAATGCATGTAGTGATTCATCATGTGTGTGGAATAATTTTTGAGATAATAACAAGATAAACACGATGTTTTTAGAAAATACATTTTTTTCCCCAAAGCATTGTAACAATTTAAAAACACTAGAGATAATATTGCTGAGTATCTCTGTGCTGTGAACAAAATTCCCTCAGAATAAACTTTGGACACATGACTTCTTATTGCATATTAGTGTGACAGTGGAAGAAATGCAGGGAGTGCTAGGGGGCTCCTTGCCTTGATGTCCTTTCAGCTTAGTCATTTAGGCAATGGCTTCTGCATCTTTGCCAGTCAAAAGCCACTGAATAAAGTCAAAAACAGTTTAAACAGCAGAACTTTGCTACCTGGATTAGTCTGAAGAGGACAAAGGTAGTGTTGGATTTGTAACTCTGAAGACCCACACAGTGGAAATGGACCAGGAGTGAGTCAGGGAGTCCTGGAGGATGAGCTTTTCTTATTTTCCATCATGACTAATGTATCCAGAAATGAGCAGTGTGGTGGGATGGATCTGCTCCAGGGAAATCCACCCTGGAAAACTTCTAGCACAGGGAACTGTCTTTTACTGCTTGCACTTGTGCAAGCAAGGAAAGCAAAAGCATATTAAAGATGGGGAAAGAGATAGTCCTGTCACCTTGTTGCAGTGGTGCCAAATAGTTCAAGTAGCAGGAAAGTCAAGTAGTTTTCACATTGGCCTATTTTCCTTCCTGCTCTCTGTCTCTTTCAGAATCCACTAGTGCTGAAGGTCAGAAATTCCTATGACAGAAACATTCACTATGTTTATGCAGGGTGAATTTTCCTATGCCTTGGACATAGACATCCTTAAGATTCTCTTATTCATGGTTGCCCAGAGAAGCTGTGGATGTCTCATTGGTGGCAGTGTTGAAGGCCAGCTTGGATGGGACTCTGAGCAACATGGACTAGTGGAAGGCGTCCTGTCCATGACAGGGGACATTGGAAGTAAATGATCTTTAAAGTCCCTTCCAGCCCAAAGTAGTCTATGACTTGTGGGCATGATTTCTAGTGCTTACCTGCTCTCCTAGGAAAAGTTTTCTCTTTATGTCCTCATATGCATCATGTGTCTCTTTGTAGAAAAAGAATAAGGGGTTGCACAGATATGATGATGAAATTAATGCAATTAATGCAAGCTTATGTGACTTTCCCACAAATATTTGCAATACTAGAAAAAGAACTTAACTAGATTGACTTAAAAAAGCAACAAATCAAGGCCATAACTTTGTGCCTGTCTACATAATTCCTCATTCTCTATTGCATTTAGAACTTTTGCACTTTATTAATCTCCTGACACTGATTTTCACATGCTGTGATTTTACCAGCAAAGCTATTATTGGCTCTTTGTATTTTGTTGCAAGTGCTCTCAAGGTTTCTCACCATTCAGATTTAAAATAGTGGACTTTCATATTGTTCCCTAACACCTCCCATGCCAGTCTATTTTCAGACCACTGAAGGCAAGTTTATCAGTCTTTGTGACATGGTTTCTGATTATCACATTCTGTTTTGTCCTAATTTTGAAATAGAAGGGGTTTTTTTGGAGTGATTGGGGTCTTATCTTTAAATGTCTATGCATCATGGAAAATAAGTTTCTGGTCCATGTTTGGGTTCATTAAAGGTCCAAGAAATAGTACAGAAACATTCTAGAGAGTTAATTGCATATATTGGTGTACAAACCAATTTTTTAAACACAAATGAAAGGTTTCATAAATCTATTCCATGACAACATCAATGCCTAAAGTTTTTCAGGTTTTTTAAAATATATTTTTGTAACCAGAAGAATAATGCTTTGGTCTTACACCTGGAAAGTAGATTCTTTTTAAATGATCAGAAAGCTTACAGTGTGAAACTACAGCTTATTGATTATAAGAATTTTTATAGCTTAAATCTCAAGATAATCCTAGGAGTTATTTTGAAATGTTATTTGCAAGGAGCAGAGGATGGCACTGTTGGACTGCAATTATGGGGTGATACAGCCTGCATATCTTCAATAACAACACTGCACTACATTGCAGAAATTCTATCAGATGTCTTACAAGAAGTGATAGCAGGAAAAAGATTTACACTGGTTTGTGATCATCAACATTGTGCTTGAACTCTAGCAGTTCAATAGGAAAAATGATTCTTTTTTCAAATGGGATGTGGCTGTAAAGTAGAGTAATGGAGAAAATGTGGGTGAATAAAACCAAAAACATTAAATCACGTATTTTGGGAAATAAATTATTAGTATAACTTTGGAGGGCCTTTCTGGCACCAAGTCCTTAGCTGTGAAGTGCCTGAGGTACTGAGTATTTGCAAAGACTTTGGCTCCCTGAAGCAGGCACCATGGGATCCACAGGCTCTTCAGATGAAATAACCCACAGACACTGTAATTCACATAGGAACAGAGGATAGACCTGCAAACAGGTATACCACTTTTGAAAAATGGTCTTTCATCTCAGATATATATCCATTCCATACTAGGTATAGGATACTGTTAGCCTGTTTCTTCAGCTTTCGCAGGAAGATTTTTATATTAAAAAGCTATTCAATATAGCGAGGGGGTGGGGGGAAATCACTTTCCAGGAAAGTTAACATGAATATTTAAAAATTGTGCAGTCAAATAATTCAATTTTGTTATGCAAGAGATCATTAACTGTGTTAGTCTATGAATTTTTGCTGTCCATGTGTTATCAATAAAACCAGCATTCCCTTTATTAATTCCTCTGTCATTGTAGCTAAGCTGATGAAAAAAGCCCCACAATTGCAGCTTTGGGTTAAAGAAATGAAGTTTCACCTCCAGTCTGACTACTGCAGTGGGATTACTTGGTCTAGAAAATTTTGGGAGACCATTCCTTTTGTGAGAGTGGTGGGAACCTTTGTTGGATACACACAAACCACCTTGCAGCTCAACATGGTTTGTTTTTCAGGACTGCTTATGCTGCCAAATACATTGAGACAAACTTGGAGGAACATACTAGACTGATAGTATTATTTGCATCATTAAAAAGAAGTTTTGTGAAAAATGAAATTAAAATAGAAGCAGAATTTATTTGAAACCATGAATTTAGTACTGATAATTTGGCATGATCATTTTACTGAAACTGGATTTACATTCAAAACCCAAAGAGTTGCAAACTGCTCCTATAATTTTGCATTATAGCTACAAACCCCAATGAAATTTCATATTTTCTTGGGAGTTTTATGAATTCAAACGTACTTCTCAATAAATCTCAGCTCAGTTTCATTGCAGTAAGACCTCAAAACAAGTGATTTTTTGGTGTTTACAGATTTTATAAGATATCATATTACAGAGTTCTGAAAATGCATATTTTCTACGTGTTAATAAGGAGTAATTTTTACCTTATTTATTCTTCTGTTATTGCAAAGCTCATTTTGCCTTTTAATTTTTGCCTGGGAAGGAAAGAAAAGAAAAATTTTACATTCTGAGTTCTATATTTTTTCACAGTACTTGTCTCAGTAATTCCCAGTTTTATTGACTCCTTGTGAACAATGAATTCTGTGGTTTGCGCCAAATATAATTTTGTCAGCAGTTGTGGGTTTTTCCTTTCCCTGGTGAGAAAGACCATTGAGAATCAAGCAAATTATGTTTTTTACTGGGAAGAACTCCTTTAAGAAGGATTTAATTTTTAGGAATCCTCTTTAAATTCTCTTTAGCTAGTGTAATTTAATGCTCAAAAATTAATTTACATTGGTCTAAATTCCCTATAGTCACTTGATTTATGGCCTTAAGGTACCTCAAGGATACCTTGTGACTATTTGTATGAATTGCATGTTATTATTATTCTGGTGATATTTTTGGATTCTCATGGTTTCCCCTTTTCTAAAATACTTACAGCATAAAACCTGTCAAACCAACAGTGATCAAACATAAAAACAAACATACCAACAAACATAAAACTCCTGATAAAAATGCAATATAATGAGTGGCTTTACCACGGCAGTAAGAATTCTCAGATTTTACCATGTGCAGTGTCAGTGTGTAAACTTTCTAAACCTGTCATCTCCCCAGAAAAATCCTAGCAGAGAAAATCAACATGACAAAAATAGTTTCTAGCATTATGGCATCTGAAAAATTTCTGCCCACGGAAGGATGTGGCAGCAGATAAGTAGTTTGATAGAGAAGTAGACAAATTCTTGGACTATTTATCCATACTTGGATCCAACTATGTCTAGGCAGGGATGTGCCTTTAGCATCTCTAATCTAAGAGTTGCTGAAGGCAAGGGATCCCAAGAACTGCAAAGCTTGAGGGATTGGTTTAACCAGAATTTTGTCTGCCACTGCCCTAGTCTGAAACTTAGGCATTCATGGCTGCTTGGTCAGACATGGTAATGCATTTACTATATTCTTACAGGCTGAAATTCAGGGCAAAAATAATGCTGCAAAAATATTCAAGACTGCTCTGAAAACTTTCTTTAAGAATATTCAACATCCTGTTAAATGAACACTTTAAAATAAAACGAATCAGACATTTTTGTTTGAAAATTAAGATTTTCTTTGGTTTAAATTTTTAATTGAGTGGCAAAGAACATTTGTCTCAATAAATAGAAGACACACCAGGACAACTTTGTGCTGTAGTTTATTCATTTGTAGGTCCTCATGCTGCTTCTTTGGGTTAAATGTGTGAGAACAAATTTTATTTACTATTTTACAAGACTATCAAGAAAATCCCCCTCTAATTCAGACTATTTGTAAAAGTTTCAGCATTATTCCAGTCATTACTGGTTTAGGTTGCTAATTTTAACAGCAGAAGTGTTAAGTCTGAAATGTAAAATTAGATGTTCTTGAAATAATATCATACAGTCAACACATTTTTGGATAATATTAAAAAGAAACTTCTGGGACGTATAACATGCTAAAATATTTGGAGTTTTTAAATTAGTGGGATTAATTAATATATTACATTTTAAATTTTAAAGCATAGAAAGTCAGAAATTAAATGCCAGAATTAAATATTCAGGATAAAATCCCAATTTTACTCAGGCCAGTGACAAAGATTTAACTACTTTCTGTGGGGCTCTCCCACTAAAAGCACTTTCTGTACAATAGACATACTTGCTTATATATATATTATATATTATATAATATATATATTATATACTTATATATATAGTTTATGTATACCACATATAAGGCACAGCTTACAAAGGAAGAGTTAAGAAAAAAATTCCTAAAAATAAATTTCAAAAAAATTTGAAACATCTATAATTGAAAGAGCATTTTAGAACCTTTTTCTTTGTTTCCTGACCTTCTAACAGGGAGAAAATGTGAGCAATACTTGTGCAGAAACATGAGTGATGCTGAGCTTTCCACGTACATGTAGAGTTTTCCTTATGAATAGAAATCATCACAGATACTAAAATAAATCAGTTGAGAGTCTTGTCAAGGCTTTGCCCCCCCGTATTTTCTACCTGTTCTTATCCAAAGTA